>NC_141057.1:48859066-48911566 GCF_041138505.1 Cibotium barometz | reverse complement strand
AACCTTAGAGAGATTTCAAGCAAAAAACTAGGTCCCTGAGTTTGCGTGAGAATAGTTTATTGGGCCATGCTATTTAAATCCGAACGTGATATTAAAATGTGTCCGTATGACATTCAATCAATTTCTAGTGTCTTATTAAATTTGTATGCCTTGACAGTTGTATTAAGAGAATGCTTACAGCCATTGGCCCTATTTGCCTTGTTGAAGGCATTTTTTACTCTGCAATCAAGGAAATATATGTGCCATATCAAACAGATGGCTATTCGTGTGGCTAGAGAACTATTATACATGCAGCGTACCTACATAACCCTACATGGACCAAGGTAATAACCCTTGTTAATCATTTCTACCTCAGCAATCATAAATTTATGCTCTACTAAACTTGATGATTTTTTTTCCTTTCACTGCAGTCAACTATTGAAAGATACGACAACCTCTTTCCAGGGGAAGGCGGCAAAGAAGAGTGTTGAGCAAGAGAAGAACGGTGAGGAGGGAAAAGGAGAGAAGGAGGAGGAGGGCAGAGAAGAGAAGGGTGAGGATAAGGAGGGAAAAGGACAGATGGTTGAGGAGGGCAGGGAAGAGAAGGGTGAGAAGGAGAAGATGGATGAGAAGGAGAAGATGGATGAGAAGGAGAAGATGGATGAGGAGGAGAAGGGTGAGAAGGGCAGGGAAGAGAAGTGTGAGGTGGAGAATATGGTTGAGGAGGAGAAGAAGGATGAGAATTTTGCAAAAGACCAGAACAAGGAGCTGGAAGAGGAGGAGGGAGTTGAGCTCAAGGACACAGATGGAGATGTGGAACATACACCTCAATATATTGATGTGAGCCAGTAGACAATTTATTTGTAACATTCTTTAAAGACATGCCCACTACATTTATAAGTAGTGAAGGTTTGTAACATTTCTTATCAAACTAATTGAAATGTTTTCAGAATTCAGAGACTGATCATTCTAGACGTAAATGGTCTGCTTCTCAAAAGGAAGTCTGTTCCTTTCAATATTAGCGAGGCGAGAACATTTCGTATAGGGTATATGCACATGATGCTGAGGCCCCAGAAGTGGCAGATTTTGTCAAGTTTGTGCTCTATTTTTTTCAGGCTACCATTTGGTCCTCAATGGCCCCCGCAGAACTTGGAACCTATGATTAGAGTGCTTTGCACAGAAATAGGTTTTGAGCCAAGCGACTTTTATTTTATCTACGATCAAAGGGCTTGTGAAGTGTATCCCAGTATGTTTCATCCACGCAAAGAGGGAGTGCCATTGTACACTAAGCCCTTTGCCATTATCTAACTACCTATTAACATACATAATACTTTGTTGATAGATGATACCCCTGAGAAGGGGATATTTAATCGAGAGCACACTTGTATATCACTCCTACCTTTTGAGGGAGATGTAGATGATAGGTTTTTGGAACAGACACTAATTCCTTATTTAAAAGGCTTGTACGATTTTTCTGCACATTTTCAAAATATGTAAAAAACAATCCATTTAATTGAAGTAATTTCTTATAAAGCAAAGTGATGACTCGTATACATTGCAAGCTTTCTTTCATTGCTACTAATATAAAAAAGAAGTACTGATAATATAAAAATGATGTACATTGTCTTGCAATCAAAAGTGTTGATAATATAAAAAAGTACATTGTCTTGGATCAAAAGTACATGGGTAATTGAAGTTACATAGGAATGATAATTACTTTGTTCTGCAAATCTTTGCAAATAATTATCTTTTCTCTATAGGAACCCTTATGTAGTTACGTGAGGCTGTCATGTTGTCTTTAGTAAACAGTATGCAAGGATGATGAACAACCTTTCTGGAATAAAGTCTTCTTTTAACTATAATTCGCCTTGTCATTTTTATTATACGCGTTGTCAAATTTTACATTGTTTGTTGTTTTTAGGAAACAGTATGTGATCTCGATGTAATTTCTTTTGGGGAATAAAATTATATTTTGCCCACAATTGGCTACAATATTATCCTTTTCAATTTTACATTGTTCATTGTTTTTAATGACCCGAGGTCACACGCAAAGGCATGCAATGACATGCGCATGTGCATAATGACGTGCAATACTTCTGAAGTGCATGAAACGACATGAAATTACAAGCAATAATATGCATTATAAAGTACCATGCATATGTAATAACATCTCAATGCTATGACATGCCATGAAATGCAATGTATTATAATGGCTTATACATGCATTGGCATACGACATAGAGTAAGGGGGGAGAGAGAGAGAGAGAGAGAGAGAGAGAGAGAGAGGGAGGGAGGATGGGAGAATGAAAGAGGACAGTGTTGGGAGAGTGACAAGGAGAGAAAGAGGGAAGAGGGTGGGAGAGATGTTGGGAGATAAGTAGAGAGAGGGAAGGACAGAGAGAGAGGGAGGGTAGGATAGAGAGGAAGAGTGAGAGAGAGGGAAGGAAAGATTATGCATAGGGAGAGTGTGGGAGGGAGAGGGCAAGGAAGGAGTGAGGGTAGAGGGTGAGAGAGGAAGGAGATAGAGAGAGGGAAGAGGGTGGGAGGGGGAGGGGGAGGGGGAGGGAGAGTAAGGGAGAGAGACAGAGAGATTATGCATAGGAAGGGTGAGGAGGGAGATGGCAAGGAATGAGAGAGAGATTATGCATAGGAAGGGTGAGGAGGGAGATGGCAAGGAAGGAGAGAGAGAAGAAGAGACAGAGGGAGGGAGGGAGGGAGAGGGAGAGGGAGAAAGAAAGAACGAGGTTGGAAGAGAGAGAGAGAGAGAGAGAGAGAGAGAGAGAGGGAAGGAGAGATTATGCATAGGAAGGGAGAGGGAGGGAGAGATTATGCATAGGGTGGGAGGGAGCGGGAGAGGGCAAGGAAGGAGAGAGGGAAGAGGTTGGGAGAGAGAGAGAGAAAGAGAGGGAAGGAGAGAAAGTGAGAGAGAGGATGGATAAGGGATAGGGAGTGAGAGGGGGAAGAGGATGGGAGAGGGAGAGGGAGAGAGAGAGAGAGAGAGAGAGAGAGAGAAGAGGGTGGGAGATTGAGAAAGAGAGAGAGAGAGAGAGAGAGAGAGGACCTAAGTTGGGCTAGAGGGAAGATGGTGGGCTGGGCCTTCTAGGTGGTGGTGGAGGTTGTAGGAGGTAGTGGTGGGGGCAAGGCTGGAGGTGGTGGTGGAGGGACTGGAGAGAGATGTCCACGTTTTTAAGAGAAGAGGTGTGAGTAAAAGATCCCTCCACCAAGGTCCCTCAAACAACACACTCCATAGATTCAAGAGTTGATGTTTTTGTTTTTCTTTGCCTTATACTATAACAAATAGTTTTGCTCTATCATGGTAGCCTCTCCCATATGTTTGGCTCCTCACCAACCCTCTCATCTACAATACATGCATCATGTTTACTCCCCTTGGAGGTTTTTGATTGGAAGCTTGGCAGACTTGTTAAGACTTCTTTTGCTCTATCATGGTAGCCTCTCCCATATGTTTGGCCCTCTCATCTATAGTACATGCCATCATGTTTACTCCCCTTGGAGGTTTCTGATTTGGAAGCTTGGGAGACTTCTTAAGGCTTCTTTTCTATAAATGCAATGCAAAACATGAGCTTACTCTTTTCCAAGTATATAATTTTACAAAACATATGAGTAGTACGGATTAAGATGGTTGTGTAGATGAAATACTAGTTGTGTAAGCAATTGCGGTTGATGTTCCATGAAGACCACCATTGAAGGTTGAATCCAGCACACCAAGCCTCCTCTTTCCGGTGTTTACCTCTATAAACGCCCCCTCTTTATGCAAGTAGAAGGTTTTTGATTAGAGGCATGGGAAAACACATCTCTAAACACTTCTTACTTGGCAAACATGCGTTGTTTGTAAGGTGAGAGATGGTAGACAACTTACCATTTACCTTAGCGGTGTTTGTAAGGTGAGAAATGGTAGACAACTTACCATTTATCTTAGTGGTGTTGTACTTTATTTCATCATATGGCAACATTCAGAGGACATGAAATGCACCTAATAAGATTCATCATGCGTGCCTAGAAATGAGTCACACTTTAGCGCATTGTCAATAGTTAGAAATGAAATAAAACTTACACACCAGGAGCTTCAAACAACTATTAACCATTGTAGATAGATATCTTTAAGTTTACACTGTTTGCCCAAGTATGCATTTAGTGTTCTCAAGGATTGTCTGTTGGAAACCTTCCTATGAGCATAGGCACATGACAGTAAAGCAATAGAAGTGGTACATACATGTCTACAAAGGAAGCGACAAGACATTGAAGACATGCATGTAGAATGGAAAGCCATAGCTCGAGCAATTTCCAAACCTTAAATCTTGGCATGGCCCATCTATTATTACAAGAAGACCATGAACGATTGTGTACATTTAATAACATACTTCATCTATCCGTTTTCAAACATATCAGTTCATAGACTTGGCACCACAAATTTCATATACATCACATGTGCCAACTCAATATGTAGGAGAACAACCAATGTTATTTTTCATGCCCGATGTACAGGATATAAATTTTTGAATCCCCATCATCTTCATTATCATGTGCTATTTTTTAAGAACTTTAATTATTATTCTATTAAACTAAAGTTATAGCTTGTAAGGTGTGGGTATTACACTGATAACTTATTATAAAGAACCATGTGTGGGTCAAATTTTTGATTATAGCATTAATGAAATGCCTACCTTTAACTCACCAAATTTATTATAGCATCCATACCTTACAATGATGACTTGCTATAGGCATTAAGCAACATATTATGTCTTATTATCTCTAACATACTCGACGAGTCTCTTAAAAAACCCATAAAAGTCAATTCCCTAGTTTGAAAATTTGGCCTGATAGGATGCCAATGCAGGTGGCCCTCTTAATTCCAACCATATAGCATCTTGAGATTTATCCATGTTCTCACCTGGTTGGGATCTTATCAATACGTGATCAAATGTTATTTTGAGATTAAACTCTTGTAACAACACTGATATCTCTACTCTCTCAGCAACCAAGAGAATTGGATTGAAGGTTTGGCAAAAAACCCTAGATCACCTTTGATTATCAGAATCAGATCACAACACCAGGTCTACAAGTGATAGCTTCCTCATCTCATGAGGCTCCAACCTTGACATCACCATTTGGTGAAAGATATCATATTTAGCTATAGAAACACCACCAAGCTTTAGCACATTGCTCAACTTGTAAAAGTTCAGAGGACCATCAAAAGTTGAGGTCAAAGAAATCATCCACTTTAATACTCATCAATAAATCGATTGAGCTTAATAGCTTGGGGTATTGCACACTAGAGTTTAGGAATATACATTCATCAAACTATTGGATCATGATCTATATACAAGTGTTAAATAAAATCACAAATACAACTTGATGATTACAACTTGGCATTGAGCAATGCTATTTTGGAAACATGAGCATGTCGATATAGCTTGCAGTTATGGACATTGAGGCTGACTTGCCTCGACTAACGAAGGATATTTTCTTGGGGGAAAAAAAGGACTTGCCTCATCCTCTTCTTCCATCCCTGGCTCTCTTTCTCCTTTGTTACACATCATCACGACCTTGTAAATCAAGCAGAAGAAAACTATCATCACCAGGTTCATGAAACACATGAAGTCGTTTCTTGCATTCCATAATGAAAGCTTCATCCATTTCTAGATGTTGGCAGTGTCCTCTGAGATCAAGACTCACGAGCTTCGGACAACCATAAAAAATGGCTCCCAACCCTCCGAATGATAATGAAGAGTTAGCCATTTCAAGGTGCTCGAGCTGAGGAAAATGTTCCGCAATCATATAGGCCTCTTCATCATCCGGATTAGCAGTGATGAAAAAATTCCGGTTTCTCCGAAGCCGAGTTATGTGCCTGCAGTGCAGTCCAAAGGCTTGGAGAGTCATGTGAGAGAGCCCATTACAGCCACTTATATCCAAATCAGTGATGAAGCGCATCATGGGAGCAATCCTTGTGGCCAAGTTATCCGTCAACAAATTACTGTTCGGCATGTGAAGCACTCGAAGCAAAGGTGCCCTGCAAGAGCAAAGCGCACAATTATATGCACTAGAAAGAAATCTCGTTATGCAGCTTTGATTTAAGGGGAACGAGGAGAGTCCTTACCTGAAGGCTATGAAAATCAAAAAAGCATCATCCATCAGAAAGGGAAGTGTGAAGTGGGTAAGAAGGCCCTGACTTCGATTGATCACCATCTTCACCAGGAATTCAGCCTTACACATGGGTGTTTTTCTATTTGAACAGTAGGTGAGATCAACTATTTGCCAGCAAGCAGGATCCTCTGATGCAAGCTTCCATGGCTTGCAGACCCTTGGGATGTTCAGCAGTCGCTCCTTTAGGGAGAGCCGGCAAAAGATGTTGGCCAAAATATCTGGCATCATTCCTGTCCAATCAAAGTGCCTCCTCTCCATAGCCACTCAACTAGTTTGCACAACGCAAAAGTCAACTTTGCAACAGACTTGGCCCCGTATAAAATCAAATTATTCCATCAAATGCATTGTACATTAATCAAATAAAAGCACTCCCAACTTATTTTCATCGATGCCTCAAGATTGCCCATCTTATAAAATTACCATAATAAACCCTTTAACAAGCAATTTGATCCCATTATATGCACTGATCTAAACTTGGGCAAATCAAGCAAGTTCAAGCTCAACTTTGCCCACACACAAAGAGCACTTCAGTTCGCTTTCCAGTCACAAATCCGCCAACTCAATAATACATTATAGTTCTCCAGCTGGAAGTTCAGGTGCACACCCCAATCTAAAGCTATGGTCAGTGTTACATCCCGACAAGCCTAGGGTTATGGCTAGGGACATGGACTAACCCAAGTTAGGATTAGGGCTTAGCTAGGACATGGGGACCTGAAGGGCTCACACGTGGGTTAAGGGCGCCGGCAAGATAAGGTCTAGTTTGACTAAGAGCTTCTAACTAATAGCCTAGGGCTAATAAAGCATGAAAACTTATAAATAAAGCAAGAGCCAATAATAGCCAAGTTATTGCAATATAAGTGACCTTGGGGACACTTATGAGTTATTGAGGTCCACGCGGTAGACAAGAGGGCTACCGAGGGCATGCAAGACCCCATGGAAATGGAGCTACAAGGTGGGTGGCTTGGCCTAATGGTATCAGATGCTAGGTTGGTGTAACTCCGAGTGGGCCGGCAAAAGAGGGTTTCACAAAACACTTGACCATTAATGCAATTAAACACTGAAATTGGCCAGAGTCTTGACATATTTCCATAATCACTTTGCATAAAACATAACATCCATTGAAAGCTGAAAATAGACGCTTGCACTAGGGCCAAAATGGGCGTTGCAACACCCCCCCCCCCAAAAACCCTGCAGGATAATTTTATTACCAAGGAGTATTTGAAATTTGTACAAGCTTTGAGGGCTTGCCCATAACCAAGATTCTTGCTAGAATATACCTGTCAAGGGTATTAATCTTCCCCAATGACCAGGCCTTCAACTACAACTAGTACAATCTTCACTACAGCCGGTACAGCTGGTATAGAAGCTGGTGCAGCCGGTACAACAGCTTGTACAGCAGGTACAACGGCTTTTGTAGAGGGGAGTGCAATAGTGTAGACTCTCCATCAAGTGCTGTAGACAAGAAAGCGAGCAGCCAATATGGTAGAAGAGAGCTTGCAACAAGAGAAAGCCTCCTAAATGAAGAGAGAGGGCTCCAATTTATAGACGTGGGCCTCACATGAATGAAAATGGAAAGTGAAGGCTATAATGACAAGTGGAGAGCTAAGGTAACAAGTGTGAGACCACCTGTCTCACTTTGATCCACTTTCTTGCCATATGTCCAATCTAAGAGGTGGTTCCCCCCATAAACTTCATTTAAAAAAATCTCAATTCGTAGATATTCTATCAAAGGTGCTTCAACAAGTCCTCCCATTTGCCTAGCTTATGGACGTAATAACACAAACGGAATTTCCATTTGGGGTTGTCCAAAAACAATAACCCTCTTAGATTTTAGGAGTGTGACACTTTGTATTCCAAAATAATTCCCCATTCCCAAAGTTTGTACTTTCCAAATATTTATGTCCTAGAGTCCACCAAACCCCTTTCATACTAGGAAATGTCCAAGCTCGTGACATCCTCCCAAGCTTCTTAAAAGTCGTCCATAACTTTAAGCTTCAATATGACTGAAAGAATCAATGTCCCAAATACATAGGTGAGACTAAATAAGTCTCCATAATACTAATATCAAAATCATGTCCCAAATGAATGGGCGAGACAAAACAGTCCCATAAGTCCAAATATCATAATCAAGTCCCAAAATAACTATGAAGTAGACATAAGTCCCCTTCCAACCAAAGCGTCATGTCCACTCTACCACTTGCACTGCATGTTGCTACTCTGACCACACACCTTGGATGAGAGGTGGGCTCAAGTGTGAAACATAAGATGAGAATCACTTACATACATAGTTATCTTAGTTCTCCATAAACATTTTTGTAGCACATAGTTATACGCAGTTCAGCCACTAGTAGAAATCCAAAGAGAAATCCTCGATCCATGAGATAACCATGAGTTCCATAAGTCCAATGGATCCCAAATAAAGGGAGCCAAAAAGAATAATCCATCCCAATAAAAGGGAGCCATAAACATAATCCATAAATCTAAGGATGGATCCAAATCCCTAGAAAAGAAGTCTAGGAATTCATAGACCTATATACCATAAACTTGTATACCATACTTCCATAAGGAAGTCCAACAATACGTAGAGAAGCTCCATAATCCAAAGAAAGTCCATCTGTCCATAAAGAAGCTCCATAACCAATAGATGTCCATAACCAAAGGATGTCCACAAGGAAACTCCATATCCAAACTCAAGTATGCACCGTAAAACCACTATATGAGAACGGCCTACCAAATAATGTATAGAAAGAGTGCTCAGGCACAAGCATAGTCACCAAAAACGGCACCCCCTTAGAAACGGAAACGACAACCTTTGGAAAACGAAAACGACTAGGAAACAGCACATATACTTGGTAAATTAAATTACAAAACAAAAAACTAGTAATTACAAACTCAACAGCGAGACTTACTCAGATTTGCATAAAGGACACCTCAAGATCAAGTCAATTTCTTGTTGAATTTAAAATAGAAAGTACAATGCAATCAGCCAAGTTTGGAACTCATGAGTAGACTCAAACTTGCGAGAGATGCACATCATCTGAGCCCAAATCATCATAATCTAGGAAGTCGTTGGAGCCGCAATCCCTTGCTTCGCCCAAACTAGCTATCGGTCAAGCGATAAACTGACTTGCTCCTCTGTCTCTAAACCTTTCTCATCCTCCTCTGACCAATGCTTCCAAGATTGGGGGCTCTCATTACGCTCAAGAAGATGCAAACTGGCGCTCAAAAAAATTAGATCATTGGTCCTTTGAGTGCCAAGCCGGTTTCGCTTCTTTGAAGCGATATGGTTAAATGAGATCCATAGTTGCTCCAAACAAGAGGAACGCACCCCCTGGCTCAGAATCTTGATAGCCAAATTCAAATTGTTGCAACTTTGGAGTGTCTGCCCCATAGTCCTCCCACCAAACACATGGATCAGTGGTGAAGCGATCTGCCAAAGCATTGGCTCTTCCAAACCTCCTCTTGCAAGCCATGTAATCTGCCAGTTGATCCTTGATAGTTCTCTACTTTGCAATGTCAGACTCAAGTCTCTCCAAAATCATGTCCCATCCATCTGCCACCTTCGAATCTGTGTATTGATTGCCTCTTTGAAACTGGAGATCGACCATAAAACCTACTACATGCATAGGTGAATGGTACATATCCCATCTATCCTGGCATAGCCTTCTTAAAACCTGGTATTTCTGTTCATCTTGCTCGATGTGCTCCAACTTTTCCACCATCTTGTCCATCCCCTCATAAATCTTTCCAATGCATGGCTGAAGTGAATCTGTCATCCTCAACAAGTGGATGATTGGCGTTTCCAAAGCTATCACCTTCTCCCACCAAAGAGGGTTCCCAATATTTGATTCACATGCCTTCCCTTCAGCAATTCCAGACAAAGCATCTGTCTCATACTCATCACTCACCATCAACTGCTTAGGGGACTAGAACACTTGTTAAGGGACCCCAACATGAGGAAGTTGTATCCGAAGCATGTGTCTAAATACTTGCGCAAATCTCTAGATGACTTCTTCCTAAGCTCAGCTAGCAAGAAAGTGTGCCTGTAAATGAAGGATACAATCTAGATGGCTTGCTCTATGATGAGAGCAATACAATCCAATTTCCCAATGTCCTTGAGAAGATTGTTGAGGCAATGCACCATGCATACAGAAAATGTGCTATGAGAAAACCTGTCAGTTAACAATCTGCCAGCTACCTTGTTCACATTCTCTCCATCAACTACAAACTGAATCACCTTCTCTTCACCCACCGCTTGCACAACTGTTGACCACTCTTGGAAAAGTGCTTTTGCACTCTTTCCTATCACAGACGTATCATGCGATAAGATAAAAGTAAGATTGCCCTCTAGAATAGGCAATGACACCATGAATGGATTTGGACCGAGTGTCGGTCCACCCATCTCCAATAAGTGTGATGCCATTCTTGTCCCAAGAGGACCTAATGTCACAAAATTCCTTACAGCTTCTATTTTTCTACTGTTCATGTGTGGCACGTGGAGCCTGACATGACATACATGTATGGCTGGTGTAGCCTGACATGGTGTGTCTGTGTGGCATATGGAGCCTGATATGACAGTACATGTATGGCTAGTGTAGCCTGACATGATAGTACATGTGTGGCTTGTGGGGCTTGACATGGTGTACATGGATGGCCCATGGAGCCTGACATTATGAAATTCTCTGGGACTAGCTATCTTGGAGATCTTTTGTATTTATGTTCTAGGAAGGTTCCGGAAAGGTTCCGGAAGGATCATGAGCCCTGGACATTTTATCGAATACAACTGAGCAGATGGGTGTTTCTTCCAATCTAGCTGCACTCATGTGTGTGCATGACTTTGATTTTATCTTTGGATGACTTGTCTTGTTTGCCTAGACAATGCCTGAGATTTCCGCATGTGTTGTCCATGGAGCCGAGGACACCTGGCAACCTGTGGACGTGTATGTGCACACCTATTTGGGACTAACAGGTGGTCTACATGTGTTTTGCAAGTGGTAAGTATTCCCAAAAACTCAATTTGCAGCTTTATGAGTTCACATGCTAATAATTATTGATGCAGGTTCACACTCACTTATAAGTGGCGGACAACTTATAAGTGAGTACACATTGAGCAAGACTTATTCAATACACGTGCGGCCAAAAGCTGGACACTCGACATTATTTGGGCCTCCTTCAAGTAGGCACCCCCTTCTGTACCTAAAAAGCACACGTGGGAGCTAAAACTGGCGGAGGAGCTCTAATCTTGAGTAATACTCCAGTTTTATGTGAGGCATCTGCTTTTCGGGGTGCATGGGAGCTAGTCGACTGCTGTTTACAACCTTCTATCGCAACAAAAACCTAACAAGTGCATGGGATGTGCGGGCCGACTCCTTCTGCATGGTCTCCACCGCTGGCCGGCTCATTTACAGCTTGAACAGAGGCTGGACAGAGGATAAAAACAGAGAGGAAGAGCTGGTCGTGGGCATCTAGACAGTTTTCCTTCTAACCGGGAGCTTGCAGGCTTGTGTACAACTGCTGGACGCTTTCTTCTGTGGCTATTGAGGACTGGTTAACTGCTGAAAACAGCCTTTGAGGGCTAGTCAACTTGCTCTATGAGCCAAACAGGAAGAAGACGATGATGTTGAGTTGAGAATGGTCAACAAATTCAGTTTATGTTATGTTTTCTTGTTTTCATATTGTATTGGAAGAAACAGGTGCAGCCAGTGGTGAACCCTGGGCACCCGCAAAGTTGTATTGGAAGCAGACTGCCCTCTATTTCCCCCGTTTCGTGTGACTATGGACACAAGTCCCCAAAGTACCCTTCCTCTATCACGTATCATGGACTAGGTGACATGGTATCCCTTGCCAATTGGCCTTACAAGAATACATGCATCTACTTGACCAAAGAACATTTCCAGGAAAGTACACGAAGTACCAGACCTAGTGGAAAGCCAAGCCCAATAGATGTATTCTCCATACAAGTTGTCTAACTTTGATGAAATGATCCATGGTATCAATACAAGCCAATTCAATACTTCCAAGATAGATTCCACGAATCCATGAATCCATAGACCTTGTTGACTTATGCTCAAGCTCTTGACGCGTGATTGCTCCCATAAGTGGATAGGCTGACCCTATTTAACTACACTAATAGTCTGTTTATACCCCAACTTCACACAAGAGTGTGTAACTCTAAGTGGGCCAACAAAAGGGGGTTTCACAAAACACTTGATCATTAATGTAATTAAACATTGAAATTGGCCACAACCTTGACATATTTGCATAATCACTTTGCATAAAACATAGAAACTTGAAAAATCCATTGAAAATTGAAAATAGACGCTTGCACTAGGGCCAGAACAGGCCGACCCCCCCCCCCCCCCGGCGCGATTATCCATGTACATAACCATAAACAAATGTACAATAGGACTATCCATCTCATGCCCAAGAATCCTGAACATATGAAGTATTATGTAGAAGCCAATATACCTGCCAAGGGTACTAATCTTCCCTAATGACTAGGCCTTCCAACTCTTAGAGTAAAACTGCAAATATTCAGCACCATAAATACCTCTCTGCCTCTACTGTAATAGAACCATAAGGGTGGGTACAACTCGTACAATCTTCGTTGTAGCAGGTACAGGAGCTGGTGCAACCAACACAGCGTTGGTGCAACAAGTACAAGGGCTGGTACAACCGGTATACAAGAGCTAGTGCAAGCGGTACAACAGCTTGTACCACAAGTACAACCACTTTTGTAGAGGGGAGTGCTGTCACATGCACTCTACACTCTAGTGCATGGTGACAAGATGGCTCATCCTCAGTGCATCATTGTACAGCAGTAGGACCCTTCAGGATACGAAAGTGTCATATGTCGTGGCCCCATTGTAATCCTCAATCCAAGGGAGTGCTATCACATGCACTCTGCACCGTAGTGCATGAAGACATGTCAGGCACGAGCTACGTAAGTCATTCCTCAGCCTTAGAGTGTCAGTCAATCAATCAAGTCCCTTAACACACTTCAAGAGAATCATTCATGCATGTAGAGTCAATGGAAGCCTTAGGGTTTGCATCAAATCATGATCTGCATTTGCATAGCATTCATCCCCATGTGCATGTTAACCATTGCAGAAGCCTTAGAACATTATTAGCATATTTATTGGCATTTATTCAGCATTATTATCATCATTAATTGAGAATTTATCACATTAGCAAGTCGTGTAGCATTTAATGCTATAGTCGGCCAGCTCTGTAGCCAACCGACCAGCACCTCATATCCATATAAATAGCATCGCTTTGCATCTCATCTTCCATCTCAGCATTCAAGCATAATCGATTCAGCATTCAGCCCCTTGGATCGTCATCGCTTGGAGCATAGAAGCATACATCATCATAAAACACATCATCAACAATCAGCCCAAGGGAGAAGTGCTTCAGCCCTTGCGTTTCTCAGCCTACGGCAGATTTCTGCATACGCATTCATCATCGTTTGCTCCATCCTCCCGGGTGACGGTAAACGCAGCATATTCATGCATTTATCTTGCATATTCACAGCCTAGAACAGTCCCAAAACAGCCAAAGTTTGCAGCCTTCCTACAGCCCCTTGGAAGAGTGCATTGGCCTCGAGATTGGACATCATTCGTGCTTCTACAGCCGTGTACAGTTCAGTCTTCCGAAGGTCTTGTGTTTGGCTTATCTACAGTCCCAAGTCTATCAATCTCTTCAGAGTAATAAAGCAAATACTCCTAACAATAGGAGGGGGCCCTTCAGTGGGTAATTTGGGACCCAGTAAGGTCTAAAAACTCTCTCTCTCTCTCTCTCTCTTCATCTCTTAAGTGTGAAGTGATAAAGTGGATTGCTAAAGACTCGCGAAACTCAAGATAAAGAAGGTGGTGTGAGATTTTGCGTGACAGGATTCTACATCTACACATAATTCCGTTGCATGTTACAAGTGCAGTAGTGTAGACTCTCCATTGATACAGACAAGGCGGCGAGCAACCAACATGGTAGAAGAGAGCCTACAACAAGAGAGCCTCCTAAATGAAGAAAGAGGGCTCCAATTTATAGATATGGAGCTCCCACGAGTGAAAATGGAAAGCGAAGGCTATATAATGACAAGTGGCCACTTGTCTCACTTTGATCCACTATCTTGCCACATGTCCAATGTAAGTGGTGGTTCCCCGCATAAACTTCATCTCTAAAAATATCTCAATTCCTAGACATTCTGTGCTTCACCAAGTCCCCCCATTTGCCTAGCTTACGGACGTAATGACACAAACGGAATTTCCATTCGGGATTGTCCAAAAGAAGTAACCCTCCTAGATTTTAGGAGTGTGACACACTGTATTCCACAATAATCCCCCATTCCCAAAGCTTGTACTTTTCAAATATTTATGTCCTAGAGTCCACTAGACCCCTTTCATCTTGGGAAATATCCAGGCTAGTGATAGTTGCGGCCATCCATACCAAGCAAGCTCACGGTGGTTCAAGGCATTGAGCCTATGGTTGGGTGGTGATTTGTCGTCATGCAATGCATACGATGTCAGGTCTATGAAACCTCATTAGGGTTTCGGTTTTAGGTCAGATAATGTAAGGTCTGTAGAGACCTTACATTGGTATCGGAGCATGGAATTGACAAGTGCTAGAACCCGTGACATGGAGGATGTACAAGATAGTACCCTCATGCCGGCTGAATGTGGCAGAAAGCCAGGCACCTTGCACGGATGTACTAAGGTCACAGCAAGGGAGAAAAGCACCCTTTGTATGCATGCTGAAGACACCCTTGGTGCAGGGAGGCCATGACGGCCTCAGGCATCTCCTTGCGCAACTTGATTTTGCCCTTGTGATGGTAGATAGGAAAAGCAAGAGTGCTAGGGGTACGTGGGCTATAATGTGCACAAGGGATGGGGCACTCGAGCCAAGCAAGATTTGTCACCAGCTTGGATATTTCCTAGTATGAAAGGGGTCTGGTAGACTCCACAACGTCTAAAGTACAAGCTTTGGGAATGGGTGATTAACTTGAATACAAAGGATCACACTCCTAAAATTTAGGAGGCCTGACTCCGATGGAAATTATGTTTGCGTCATTACGTTTGGAATTGACCAAATACCAAGAGTTGCTAAAGTATCTATGACGAATGGGCTACCGGTTGGGATATTTTTAGAGATAAAGTTTCCATCTCTTAGATTGGGACATGTGGCAAGAAAGTGGATCAAAGTGAGACAAGTGGCCTCACGCTTCTCACTTCAACTATTGTGTGGCGCTCCACTTGTCATTATAGCCTTCTCTTGCCATTTTAGCTCCTAGGAGGCCCAAATCTATAAATTGGAGCTCTCTCTCTTCATTTGGAGGAGGCTCTACTACTACAAACTAGCCTCTACCAACTCCTCTCTATTCTTGGTGGTTCTCTACTCCAAGGTTATGGCTATAGCCTATCTACTACCATTATAAGCTGTCCTAATGCTGGCTGCTCTCTTCAGCTAATGACGATACCCGCCTCAGGTAGAACCGATCTGATGGTGGAGTGAATGTTAAGCCTCTGTGATGGGAGCGTGTCATGTCGGTGGAGAACCTCACGAATCTGTCTCTGTGTGGTGGAGGGTCCTGATGCTTTGGATCGAGGATGTCTGGCTCGTAGATACAGCATATCTCACTCTACACAGGATCATCTGTTGATCACATGTATTGTCAGATGTTTTCATTTTACTTTCTCTTTCAGTTTTCCATGGCCCAGTATATCCATGGTACCATTGCATTACTTTTGGTCTCATAGGTCCTTGGGGTCTTCCATAGACGTTAATATAACTTTCTTTCTCTTTTGAAGGCTGCCCATGAAGTATACCGACTGTTGGGAACTATTTTGAATGCTTCCTTTGCAAAGAAATACTAAAGGCAAGGGTATTTAATCATTGTACATGATATTTTCTCCTTGGGTAATAAAATACTCCAGCCTCTATGCAGTGTCAACTCTACAAATCTTTATTTTACAATTTTGTGGATTAAGTGGCATATGTTTAAGGCTGTGACCAATTTCATTAATGGTCGAGTGTTATGCGAAACCAACGTGTCCTCCGGAGTCTTCTTTCAGCCCTAAACACCATCCCAGAACATGCTTGATGCAAAACGCATACAAAAGAGAGAGAAGAGAGAGAGAGAGAGAGATAGCTCAGTATTCAATATATTCATATAGTACAAAAAGGATGTACAAGTCTTGGCTAGCCCTTGGCTACCGCTCAAAAGGTGGAAACACCTAATCTAAACCCTAATCTATGACTCAATCCAAGAAGGGCTGAAGTACTCACAAGAACTCAACACAATGCTATTTATAGCCTGGAAAAATCAATGTGAACTGGCCGACGTGCTATCAGCCAGATCCCTGGACAAGTCCCCTGCATTTGCTGCAGCTGACTCAAATAGTCTTCATAAATACTGGCCAACAGCTCCTTGGGTTGCTCCAGTGTCTTCCCAATCCACACCTAGCTGAAATCAAGTCCTAATCTGGTTCTAATCTTATTCTTTATCTTGCTACCCTTCAAGGGAATAGCTCTAAGAATTGCCTCCACATGTCTTGCACATGACATCCCCCTCTACTAAACTTGATGACGGGATTGCAATCTCTGTTCTTGCATGACTGTCATCATCACATTGTCTATTCATGGAGTCCCAACTTATCATCCTTCCCTTCCTGGCAACCTTTTCACTGAAAACCTGGCCCGGTCTCCAAATCCACTCTAACTCCGATGAAGATCTGTACATCTATTCCATCATGTCCCCTTTCCATTCATGCCCTATCCCTAAACACTTTCTCTGGTCTTCGTTTCTTGAGTATTGAGTCTAGCACTCTCACTCCACCCCTTGGAGGATCATCCTCCCTTGGAACCATTGCCTGAAAGCCTTTCCGGCGGGTGTGCCCCAAGTGCCACCTCACTCACAACCTACAAGACTTAACTCCAAAAGTGGAGTTGCCTCTCTCCAAAAATATCTAGGCCCCTTACGTTAATGTTCATTAAAGTTTCCTAGGGGCCACTAAGGCCTAGGGGCCATCCCAAGGTTAGAACATTAAAAATGTTAATGTTCTTGGTCCCCCTTCACACCTGAGGATGTCCACACATCATTTCCTTTGTCCGGACACCCCAAATATGAACCATTTAATATTTATTTTGCTTTTGCTCTGCAACTACCATGCCCACACTTGTGCTGTTCCATTTTCACAGGGTCATGACATACCCCCCTCTTGAAAAATGGCAAGCGTCCTCGATTGCATTCTGGTGATACAGCAAAATACCTAAAGTGAAATATACAATATGGCAAGATCAGCGTCCCAATCTCTCTAAGCCATGCACATGTAACATCATTCACTGCAAACCAATGGCGTAGTAATAGTCCAAGTTGTATACCATTGTGAACCATACACAACCACAACATCCAATGTGACTAGTACACATATATCATAGAAGTCCCATAAACAGATGTACTGTCAGCCATCAGTACCTTCGGGTGAGACAAAAACTGCACCAAGCGACCTCTAGATATCATCTAAGCTTATCTGTATCAAGGGAGTGGAGGTGCTACACCCCTCTTGAGCATCAGGCAATGCTCCAGACCCATGCTCTGCTGAACCTGAATGAGCCAAAACAAGAGTCGGGTCTAACTCAAAGGCATCGAGATAAAGCTGCAAAACCTGAGGTGAATCTGTTAAGTCACCTTCCTCCATCCACTTCGCATCCATCAGAGAATAGTTCTTGAACTTCACAAGATAGCGACGGGAAACTTTACCTCATACCTTTCTTTCCTTATGTGCCAGTATCTGCTCTGGAATAAGAACCTCATCAAGTTCCTCAACTTCCGGCTGAGCCTTATCTGATACATCCTCAGGCACATCCCCACGGAAAGGTCTAAGGAGACTCACGTGAAATGCATTGTGAATCCTCCAGTGATCTGGTAGCTTCAAACGATAGGCCACCTCACCAATCTTTTCCAATACCTGAAAAGGCCCATAATAGCGCATGCTCAGCTTAGGGAATAAGCGCTCTTTACCCTTCATCTTCTTGAGCCTAGCCTTTTCAAATCGCAAAAGAACCCAATCACCCAATGCAAACTCTAATGCACGTCTGTGAGACGGTCTGCTGCTTTCTTTTGCTTCTGCTGAGTTTTTTGGAGTGCCAACTTAACTCTCCAATAAGCTTCATCCATACTCTCCACATACTGATCAACCTCAAAGATCTTATCCTTTGTATGCAAAATGGGTGGTACCTTCTTCCCCCCTTCCACAATCTCAAAAGACGCCTTGCCCATCGAGGTATGGACAGTGTTGTTATATACAAACTCCACCAAAGGAAGATACTTTCCCCATTGTTGCTTGTGCTCTGACACATAACACTTAAGAAGATCTAACACTGTAGAGTTAGCCTCTTCCGATTGACCATCTGTTTGTGGATGAAACGAAGATGAAAACTTGAGAGTTGTACCCATGTTGTCAAACAACCCTCTCCAGAATAAACTCGTCATCCGTGGATCACGGTCACTAATGATAGACGTAGGCAAGCCATGATACTTGAAGATGTTTGCCATGAACAACTTCACCATATGATCAACTTTGATCGTCTTACGCATGGGAATAAAATGAGCCTGCTTACTGAACCTGCATATGATAGTCCAAATGCCATCATTGTCCGTTTGTGTCCGTGGAAGATCAAATATAAAATCCATGGCAATGCTCTCCCAAGGTCTATCTGGAATAGGTAAAGGCTGTAGTAACCCTGGTGTCTTTTGACAGTCAAACTTTACCTTCTGACATACGATGCATTGCCTAACAAAGGCATCAACATCTCTTCTCAAGGTTGGCCAATAAAAGAAAGTCTCCACTGCTTTTACCGTGGCGTCAATACCTCTATGACCTACATACGGTGGAGCATGACTTTCAATCATAACCTTGAGTCGCAATTGCCTGGTACCACACAGTCTACCATGCATCAACAAAAACCCATCTCTGAGAGTATAGTGCTCATGCCGCTGACCCTCAGATATCTGATCATACAACCTTTCAAAGTCCTCATCATGGGCATACTGCTCTTTCATTTCATCAAGCTCATGATGATAAGCAAGTGAAACTGCTGAGACCTGTGGCTTGCGTGACAAAGTATCTACCACAACATTCTTTTTGCCTTCCACATGCACAATCTGGAAGTGAAACATAGACAAAAAGTTTGCCCATCGCATATGCTTCTCTGAAAGCTTAGTTTGCGTGAGGAAATAACGCAAGGTCTGATGATCCGTCTACACAGTGAAATCAGCCCCAAGCAAATAGTGTTTCCATGTAGAAAGAGCATGAATTACAGCCAACATCTCTTTCTCATAAACCTATAAATGCTTCTCGGCATCTTGCAATATTCTACTCTCATAGGCTATCACATGTCCCTCCTGCATGAGAACTGCCCCAATGCTACTTCCACATGCATCACACTGGACAACAAAAGACTTTCGGAGGTCCGGTAATACCAATACTGGATCCGAAGTAAGCTTTTCTTTAAGCTTTTTGAAGGCTGTAATTTCCTGATCAGCCCATCTAAACGGAGTTGCTTTCTTTGTTAAGGCATGAAGGGGCGAAGCAATTTCAGCAAAATACCGTATGTACCGCCTGTAATAGGAACACAATCCCAAAAAACTGCGTACATCATGCACGGTTCTCAAATCTGGCCAATTAAGAATAGCTTCCACCTTCGATGGATCCATACGGACTCCATGCTTAGACACAATATACCCCAAGAAGCGTATCTCTTGCAAGAAAAACTCACTCTTCTTGCCATTAATAACCGACCTATGGTTCCGGAGTTCTGCAAACACAATGGCCAAATGCCTTCTATGCTCCTCCTCAGTTTGTGAATGCACAATCATATAATCAAAGAATGTGCCCACAAACGCTCTATGAGGCCGAAAAATCCTGTCCATCATTCTGTTAAATGTGGTAGGTGCATTTGTCAAACCAAAGGGCATAACCAAAAACTCATACAACCCAAACGTGGTTCGAAATGCCATCTTATGCACATCTTCGGGTCTAATACGTATCTGATGATACCCGCTTTTCAAGTCAATCCAACTAAAAACTGTGGAGCCCTGTAAGCGGTCCAAGATGTCATCGATCCTCGGAATGGGAAATCGATTCTTGATGGTATTCTTGTTCAGCGCCCTGTAATCAATACACATGCGCCAAGAACCATTCTTCTTTTGCACTAAGAGTACAAGTGAGCAAAAGGGTGATGAGCTAGGCTGTATCAACCCTTTATTCAAAAGCTCCTGTACCTGACTCGTAATTTCTTCTTGTTGGGCTGCACTAACACGGTACGGCGGTCTATTTGGTGGAGTACTACCAAGGATTAGATCAATGGCATGATCTTCTGGCCTCTCCGGAGAAAGTTCTCCTGGCAATGACTTGGAAAAACAATCTTGAAACCCACATAAGAAATCAGTCCTATCCTTATCTAACATAGACAAATTAGACTTAGACTCATCATCTTTTGCATCCTTTACATAAATCAAGTACGCGGAAAGATGCTTTTTCATTACTGATGAAATTGCCGAAGCTGATACAATAGGAACAGATTCCCCTTTAAGTTTTACATCCAAAACATGTTCTTTCCCTCTATGAGTCAAAGTGATCTTCCTATTGTATGTATCCACCACCGCATGTACTCTGTGGCACCATGGCATACCCAACAAAACATCACATCCATCAAGTGGCATGATGAAAAACTCTTCGTTGTCCACATAACCCTGCAAATGAAGCCTAAGCTTCCCAATAATAGGAGTGACGGGTTCAACATACCCTGGACAAGCCATGTTAGCCTCATATAACGGCCCCATCTCCTCTGCACGAATCCCCAATCTGCCAGCCAAATCTGGTGAAATAAAGTTGGCTCTAGCACCTGTGTCAAAGAATATCAAGGCATTTTGATCTCTCACTTTGCCCCATGCCCTACACAACTCAGACTCTTCACCACCTGGCTGTTCCCCAACAAGATCAGAAACTAACCCTGCAGAAGGTCTTGGTTTCTTTGACTTGGGCTCTCCTTTATTGTCAGAGTCCTTTTGAGACTTTCGCTTGGGACAATTAAAAAGACATATGTCCCTCTTCTGTACAGTAGAAACATTTCCGAGCATCCCTCAAAGCCTGTCTCTCCTCATGAGTTCTCTTGGGCATTGGCAACTTCTTATACCGCGTCTCTGTTGACCCTTTTGCATCACGCGAAGCATGCCCAGACTTTTCAGATTTCTTGCTCGAGTTCTTACTGCCTTTAAATCCAGATGAGACTCCAGTGAGTAACGCATTAGCTGTCATAGCATTCTCTATCATCTGTGACATGTTTGTTACTCGAGTCTTGATGCAATAGTCACGCACTTCCTTGGGCAGCCCACAACAATACTTCTCTACCTGCTCAGACAAAGGCACTGCACGGTAAGAAGTAACTGGGAGTAAAGCTTCCCAAAACTTCTTGTTATAATCTTCAAGATTGTCACACTTTGATGCATCCAACTTGTGCCATGCTATCATTACATCCACTTCAAAAGTAGATGTGAGCCATACGGAAGAGAACACCTGTTTAAATTGTACCCAAGTAGATGGTGCTATGCCCTGCAAAAGAAGAGTAGACCACCACTGCAATGCATTGCCTTTGAGAAAAGTCGCAGCTTTTCTCACCTTAGAGGACTCCATGTAATTACCACCAGAAAAAGCAGCATCAAACTGCTGTAAGAAGGTAAGTGCCTTTAACTTATCTTTGACTCCACTGAATGTATCAAATTTCACAGCAGCTCCCCCTTCCTTATAATCCTTCGCCTTACCCATAGGCGTTAGATTGTCGTAAGGAAGTGGCTTCACAAGATTGCTACCCCCAGCATTCATGCCCATCATAGGGTCAACATTACCAATTCCCACACCTGGCATGCCATACATTCCAGCCATGTTTCCAAACATACCGTTATGCATACCGGGCTGCATGCCCCCATACATATTTGAGGAAGGGCTGCACACCTGAGGCTCAAAGAAGAAGAAGGTGGACTGTTCTACACACTGTTAGAATGCTGAAAACACATATGAATGCTGTGTTACCTTCACCAGATGACTCCTGAATGTGTTGATGATGCACAGAAGGCTGGACACTGATGCAAACAACAGTTTCAGGGCTGGAAACTGCTGTAGACTGTTGCTTCAGGGCTGGAATCCGCTGTGGACAGAAACGCTGAGCTGTGGGGAGGGCTGAGGACTGAAACGCATGTGAATCTGGGACTGCAGGAGCTGCTGCTGTACGGCTGGGACAGAAACGCAGCACTGTTGCTGGATCAGAAAACGCAGGTGAATACAAGCTGCAAACTGGCGTTGAACTGAAGGTGAAGGGTATGCTGAATCTGGGCCTGAACTGAGTGCTGAATTCAGGGCTGAATGCAAGCACCTAGGGCTGAATGAAGCTAGGGTTTCTCAAGGGCTGGAGAAGCAAGCTTATGGGCTCTAGGGTTGGATTAGTCTTGGGCTGAAAGCAAGAGAGAGGAGAGCTCTTAGCACAATGAAGACTGAATGAGGAAAAGAGGCTCTAGGCAAGCCTATTTATACTAACTGGAGGTTGGTCATTTAATAAAGTTAATATTTATAAATGCCCAATAATGCAAATAATGATAAATAAATACTAATAAATATGGAAAAAATACCAGATAAATCCCAGTAAATTCCCTAAGGCTTTGGGGATGTTCTAAATGATGCACAGGCATATGTATGCATATTATGCAAGATGCAGAGTGCTTTCTGATGCAAACCCTAAGGCTTCTACTGACTCTACATGCATGAATGATTCTCTCCAAGTGGGTTAAGGGACTTGACTGACTGACTGACCCACTAAGGCTGAGGAATGACCTACGTAGCTCGTGCCTGACTTATCCTGGACTGAGGATGTACAATGGGGTCACGGCGTACGACAAATATCATCCTACTGGGTTCTACAACTGTACAACTGCTGCACTTCTGATGATGAGCCATCTTGTCACCATGCACTGAGTGCAGAGTGCATGTGACATTACTAGGCATATCTTCTGGCTGTGTTACATCCTGATATTGCTCATCATCTGCAGCCTGTTCTCCTGCAAGATTTTCCTCAGATTCATTTCTCTCAGGAGAGGTCTCTTGCTCTTCCTCTTCATGATAAAAATATTCGTCTTCTGTATCAGACATGCTACTGAATTTTTCAGCGATGACTTTCCTCGAGTCAACCACGAGCTCACCCCCTTAAGAAAGTTGATGATGGGTCCCGGCAACGGAACCTTGAAACCGGCCTCTGGTAGAAACCAAAGTGCGGTAGACTAGCAGTCACCCTTCCACTTGTAGTCCAAATATAAAAACAAATTTAATTGGAGCTCGAGTGTCCCAAATCTGAAATGAGAACGACACCAGTTGGCCCCAAAGCTTGGCGCCCCTTTCGGTATTTCTTTATTCAAATTCAAAGTGATGTAAAGCTGAGTACAACAAAACAAGCCAGGAGAATACACCTGTATGTCCAATCTGGCAGCCCACAAGACCTCTTAGCACAGAGGATTCACACACAGATCTGTGTCCCACAAAAGCAACACTCTGTGTTTCCCTCTAATCAGCCAAGACCATTCAGCAGGGCAGCCTTGAGCACACATCTGGCATATCCCAAGTACATGGTTCCACAATTCAGTACAAACATACATTCACTGTCCAATCTCTGTTTCCACCCTTTCAATCTGCCATACCCCTCCTCTCACAAGCGGCCAGATAACACAACTTTGCAGCAGACATAAGCCAATGGAAAGAAAGAAAGATGGACAAGTTCAGAGCTTACCAAATCAGTGCGTGGTTCTGCACTCGTGAGGCCAATCGTACCAGTTTGTACTTGCAAGAAACTGTCTGTACTTTCCTCCCTGCAACCACTTGACTGATGCACCAACTGATCTCTGAAAAAGCTCTGCCTACAACTGCTACAGCAGGAGATGCACCATCTGCAGTCTGTTCAGGACTGAACAGTACGGAAGCCGGCACCTGTCCGTACAGGTCAGCCTACTGTACCTGCCCGTACTATTTCTGTACCTGCAGATTCCATCGCCTGTACTAGCTTGTGCGCAACCACCCTGTACTTGCAGTCGTCCTGCAGTTCGTACTGCAATCAAAAGTATGGACTGTACTTGCTGTCCGTACAGTCTCTGCCTGCTGTACCCGACTGTACTAGGTTGCACAGTCTTGCGCCTGCAACAACCGCCGCCGGTACCTGATGTACGGTACCCTGTCAGCGCCACTTGTACCTGCAATCATACAGCTCTGTACGGCCTGTTTTTCTCACACACACAGCAGCAACCAGTCCAGTCGACTCTTCCTCTCCTCCACGCAGGTTTCTTGCATGTATTCCCAAAAGCAAGAGAGAGAGAGATGAGAGAGGCGTGTAACTCCAAAAGTGGAGTTGCCTCTCTCCAAAAATATCTAGGCCCCTTACTTTAATGTTTATTAAAGTTTCCTAGGGGCCATCCCAAGGTCAAAACATTAAAAATGTTAATGTTCTTGGTCCCCCTTCACACCTGAGGATGTCCACACATCATTTCCTTTGTCCGGGCATCCCAAATATGAATCATTTAATATTTATTTTGCTTTTGCTCTGCAACCACCATGCCCACACTTGTGCTGTTCCATTTTCACAGGGTCATGACAATTCAGTATATTCATATCGTACAAAAAGGATGTACAAGTCTTGGCTAGCCCTTGCCTACCGCTCAAAAGGTGGAAACACCTAATCAAAACCCTAATCTATGACTCAAGCCAAGAAGGACTGAATGACCCACAAGAACTCAACACAATGCTATTTATAGCCTGGAAAAACCAATGTGAACTGGCCGACCTGCTGTCGGCCAGATCCTTGGACAAGTCCTTTGCATTTGTTGTAGCCAACTCAAATAGTCTTCATAAATACTGGCCAACAACTCCTTGGGTTGCTCCAGTGTCTTCCCACTCCACACCTAGCTGGAATCAAGTCCTAATCTGGTTCTAATCTTATTCTTTATCTTGCTTCCCTTAAGGGAATAGCCTGCACATGACTTTGGTATCAGAGCATTGGCTCTTTCACACTCGTGTGAAGACGATCATGTTGGGTTATAAAAATTGACTATTAGTGTAGTTAAATACGATCAACCTATCCACTTATGGGAGCAATCATGCATCAAGAGCATAAGCATAAGTCAACATGGTCTATGGATTCGTGGATTCGTGGAATCTATCATGGAAGCATTGACTTGGCTTTATTATGCCTCTTGGGTATTCTCCTCTATATTGATATCATGGATCATTTCATCAAGCTCAAGACAACCTGCATGGAGATACATCTATGACGAACTAGCCAAGAAATCTTTTTCTTGCAAGATTGTTACATGGGATTTTTGAATGCCATACCCTTGTATCTTTGCAAGGAGAAAATGGTATGTTTTCTTGAGTGTGTTTCAGGAAAGCATTGACTATATGGTTTCTTATGACCTTCAACAGATGGGATATGATGCATTACTCTATGGAAGCAATTTTTATTTGAACTACGGACCACGTTCATGGATTATTTGGATATACCTATGGAGATTTCTTTCTTGGATGAGATTTATATAGATATTGGGCTTCGCACGCAATTTCTATGGACGAATCTGTCCAAGTTTATGGAGAAGAAATATTTGGATATCTCATGAATATGATGCTTTTATGGATTTTTCTATCGACGACTAAAATGTTGATAAACTATAAGTCCACCTCTACTCCAAGGTGTGTGGCCAGTACGAAGCCTATGGTAGAGTTATGGTAATGGTTTGGTATGACAACTCATATCCATTGACCATGCCAATATGGATCTACGGATTGCCGGCATTATAAACCAATATTTTTTGTGGTATGGGATCGAAAGACTTGATACTTTGGTGAGTTCATTGGAACTGTGTTGTTGTACATGATTTTCCCACTGTGTACGCATTGGACTGGCGTCCATGGCTATTGGTTTATGCTTATGCATGGGATCAACACCTGTCATGTGATCTTCCACTGGGACTTGACGTGTTCATGCTCGGAATGCCATGTTTGGGATTAGATGTTCCGCCGAGACAGCAAACCAAGGACACACTGTTCTTGGGTTGTGGAACCTATTTGAGGATCCAGATGGTGTCAGATAGCCGTGGGAGCTGTGCAAAGTCCCTACCAGGCCGTGTTGTAGTCTAACATGGTCCTAGTCGGATGATATGGTCAGGTAGGCCGACTTGGCCGACTTATGTCCATGCTAACCCTGGGTACTATATATAGACTAGTTTGGTAGCCTTAGTTCATCATCGAGTTCATTTTGTTCAAGCACTCTTGTAAGCAAGACATCCTCCATCTAGAGTTTATCTAGATCGCCATCAAAGCTCCTTACTCGGAGCACACGGGTGGGCGGACGCCATCAATTTTAGGTTTGCAAACAATAATATTGTTTACTCTCCACTTCTTTCTACAATTCAATGCTTTGTATTGTGTTGATCTTGCTTCTGTTGTTGTGTATTCAAACATGGTAGCAAAGCTCCGATTCATGGCTCCAGGCCACTTCCCTCCGTGCTCGATTGGAGGGGAGTGTTGGAGGTGCAAATCTTGCATGAGTAATGGAGATTGCAAAATGGAAAACGGGTTGCCAAGTAATTCCACATGCCAAGGCAGTTTGGAAGATGAAAGGGCATATATAGTCCAAAGGGAATCCTCCTATCTTCAACTCCCCCAAGCTTGTCTTTTGTGGAAGACTGGAGTGTTGGTTAGGTAGGCACGAAGTCGAGTGGGAGTGTTGTATGCGCCCAAAAAAGGCTATTTTGAGCAACACCCATATCTCCTAAGATCCTTCTCAACTAGATTGCTTTACATAAAGCAAAGCATGCTGCCTTGTACTTAGCCTTTGTAGAAGAAAGTGCCACTATATGCTGCTGCTTGCAAATCCAGGATGTAATTCTAGTCCCAATAAGAAAATTGTGATTAGAAATAGATTTCATGCTATGACAATCTCCTGCCCAATCCGAGTCACAAAATCCAGTCAAGGAATTGCTTGATGTGTAAGTGATGCCATACCCAATGGTACCTTTGATGTACTTTAACACCCATATCCTTGCCTTCCAGTGATGTTTCTCTCGAGGTCGATCTGAGAACGTGCTAAGGATACCAAGTGCAAAGCTGATGTCAGGCCGTGTATTGGATAAAAAGATCAAACTCCCCATCAACTTCCTGTACTCCTTTATATCCACAAGTGGAGAAGCATCTTTCATTGAAAGCTTCGCATCAACCTCCATGGGTGTAACCACTGACTTGTACTCAGCCATGGCAAATGCCTTCAAATTTCTCTTGCATACTTTTACTTTGATACCATCTAGGAAACCAAGAGATGCTACACCGCCAATGGTGTGTCATGATACCACACCTCGAATGATAGTTCCCAACATATGTGGCCAAGCCCTATCATCAATGGAGCCATGAAGCTTGTCTATTGTCCAATGACGGAGAATTGTGCAGACATTTTCACAAAGGCTTTGGGGAGAGATTTGCTAGAGCGCCATCTTCATCGACTCTGCGTTGGACCAAAGAGGTAATTCACCTACGGGTGGACATTGAGAAGGGATGTTGAAAAAGAATTTGCTCAATGCTCAACCCTCGTGTTGTTTCTACGAGTGACCTACTGTCATGTGCACAATGTGTATCTACCGTGTGCTACACGCACGCAAGACTAGCTTCGAGGTTTGGGGAAGCTTGGAGCTAGGCAGGCTGATTGACGAGCTGAGTTAGGGATAAACTAACGGGCGGGCACCCAAGTATGGACAAGCAGGCGCCCAAGTGTGGACGCCCGATGACCGGCCAAGAGCCTATAAAAGGGTGGCCAAGGTTAGTTATTGAGATATAGAGAGTCTCGCGAGTTTGTGAGAGCTCTATGGTCTTGGAGCCTGGATCTAGTGCAAACGTGCACCTGCTTTATGCAACCGAGACCGGCAACAGTCTCGAGACCCGTGAGGGTAGCCTCGTGGCGGTATGGGACGTCACGTGGTAGAGGCTGGTCGGTACGTCAACCTAGTTAGCTCAGCTCGTGACTCAGTGGGGACAGCCAAGACTGTGGGCTTGCCCACGGCTGTCATGATTGGGAGGTGAGTCAGGACTGCATTCCCTTGTTGTTTGTTTGTTTGTTTGCAGGTTTCGAGCCTCATACCAGGAATGATCACGAGGAGATCCGGTGGGAATTTGACAATGGTATTAGAGCATGCCTCGTGAACGAGCAAGTCGGTAGGGAGAGAAGAGGAGGTCGAAGAAAGGTATGTGTTCAAAAAGCTTGCTGTTTTTTCTGTGCATACTACTGTTTTCAGATTCAGTATGTGTTTTTTTTCATCAAACAAACCCATGATGATGGAGATGGTGGTATACGAAGGCTCGATTTGCTTTGTAAGAAGTAGGCTGAAGAATCGTTTGTGCAGTCGCATGAACCGTTGGGAGAAAACAGAAAAAAAAAGCATATTCGTTTTTTTGTTGAACGAGAGAGAGAGAGCGAGAGAAGTATTCGGTTGATTCCGCGGGGTCACATGCTCGTGCTGGTCGTGGGCTACTGAAGCGAGTTGGCAAAGGCGGGCAGGCGCCCAGCCAAGGCCTACGCAGTCGCCTAGGCCAAGCGGGCAAGCGCCCAGGCCAAGCCTACGCAGGCGCCCAGGCCAAGCGAGGCAGAAGCCTAGGCCCACGCCGCCTTGTGGCAAGGCCTACGCGAGGCTGGCGCAGGCAGCACAGGCAGTACAGGCGGCGACGGCATCAGCATGGTGACGTTCGCAGGCAGCCAGCGGTGTTATTTCCGAAGGGACAGAAAAAAAAAATTCAAAACAGTGAAACAACTTCGTTCTTTTCTCGGTTTTGTTGTTTTTCTTCGGAAATCTGTACGGAGGAAACACTGGCCTCATTGTCATCAACATCAGTCTCTGTGACCACAACCTGCTCATTCTCCTTCTCTTGTTGCTGCTCCCACTTCACAAAAGGATCAGCTTTTGCAATCACCCTCTTGCCCAGCATACGCAAGTTGGCACTTGCAAAAACCAAATCACGGGCTTTTTAAACGCCAAGGCAGTTTCTCTTCTATGATGCAGTGTGACTATAGGAGCTCCAAAGTTGCTCCAAACAAGAGGAGCTCACAGCCTGGCTGAGAATGGGAATAGCCAGTTGCTGTAACTCTGGTCCATCTGATCCAAAATCCTCCCACCACAAAGCTGCCCCAACCCAAGTCCGATCCTCCTGTGCATCGGGGCAACCATACATGCCACGAAAAGATCTATACTCTGCAAGTGAGTCTCTTATTTTGCGCCTTGCACTAGGCTCTGGCACCAATCTCTCTAAGATAATCCACCAACCACTATTCACCTCTCGATCATTTTCTTGACCCCTGCCTTGAAATTCGGGGTCCAAAATGTATGCTGATGCATGCAAAGGAGAATGATATGCATTCCATCTTTTGACACACAGATCCTGAACCATCTCATACTTGCTCTTGAGAGTGTCCTCCTCATCCTCGTCATCATGATCAAATTGCTCTTGCTCTTTAATGAGCTCTTTCAATTTCTCAATCATCCTGTCCATGGCCTCATACACTTTCCCAATGCATGGCATCATGCCATCCACAAGTCTCAACAAATGCATTATGGGTTGCATCATTGCATCAATGCGACGCACATGCTCCCAAAACTCAAGATCTTCAGCATCATCTTTGCATTTCCACCCTCCAATAGTAGAGACTAACGGAGATGTAGTGAACTCATCACTAATGAAAACCTGCCTCAATGCGGCACTACAGGTACTCAGCCGGCCCAACATCAGAAAGTTATACGCAAACCATGTCTCCGAGTACTTCAAGAGCTGCTTGCTTGATTGCCCCCATGAGCCAGCACCCATCCGAGTTCATGTAGTGATACCTCTGGCCCGCGGGGAGGAGGCACTTGATTCAGCGGTGGCCTTCTCGTTCCCTCTCTGTGGCCCATGCGACCGGGAGTGGACTCTGGAGCTCGCTCTTAGCACTTTGAGGACTCAGGCAGTTGAGTTTTCCCACCATGTGAGCGATCTGGAGGTGACAGATGTGATAGGCCGACTATGGGAGTTGGCTCATTTTTTCTTGGATCCCAGGAGTGTGGATGCCTCAGGGATTCGTCATTTGGTCGTTCGCATAGTGGCAGACTTAGCACGCGACCCCGGATATGTATGCATACACGAGGTTGCTCTGTCGGAGAGGGAGGCAGTCGCCATGTGACACAGCCACTGGCGCCTGATCCGTGATTCTTGCAGCACACCGGGTGGGCAGATTCGTAGCCGCTCGGATGGGGACTATTCGCCATCCAAGCCGCTTGCGAAGGCCCGCCGTACGGCTGAGACAACATCCACCTCAGCAGGTCATCCATGAGGATCATCTCATGGAATGTACAGGGCCTTGGCGGAGCACATTATATACGCTATCGTGGTTGCTTGACGCAAGAGCTGCAGAGATGCCTGGTTGGTGTGGCAGTATTGATATTTTGATGATGCAGGAGCACCACTTGGGTGAGAGCAGGATCCGGAGATATGGTTCGGTGATGCCTGGTAGATGGGACACCTTTTGGTCTGCAGGGTTTGGCCCTTTGGGTGGACAGGGAGGAGTATGCATGGTCATTGCATATGTATGGTGGGAGGCCATTGTGGATCGAGGGATCATTGTGCCTGGTAGAGCACAATACATCATTCTGAGGATGCATGATGAGCTCTTGGGCGTTGCTCAACATCTATGCGCCCAACCATGCTAGTGCCAGAGCAGAGTTCTGGACCCAGGTTACGGATGCATTGCCAGAGGCCGCACATTGGTGTGTCGGGGGAGACTTCAACATGCTTGAGGACCCGGCCGATAGGGTGGGAGGCACTCATGTTACAGTGCACGGCACGGAGCTTGCAGCTTGGGAGCGATTTTGCATGTCACTCAGGATCACTGATGCATAGCAGCATGGGGCCTTCTCCCGCTCTCAGGACAATCTTAGTTTCTCTCGATTGGATCGCCGACAGGGAGGGACTAATCTATCTCGGATTGATCGCTTTTATGTGGGCGACTGGTTAGGGGAGCGAGGGGGCTCCGTTGGCATTCTCGTTGGCACCTCATTTTCAGACCATGCGCCAGTTATTTTGACACTTGAGGAGAGCACACGGGAGCCCAGCCTGCAGTTGAGGATCCCAGAGAGGGTACTTACAGATCCTAGTCTCACTGAGGACATTGAGAGGATCTGGCATGATAGTCAGTGCTCTGACCAGGATGCAGCAGGCCAATGTGCCCAGGGACTCATCGAGCTTAGCTCTTTTCTGCACGCTGCAACTTTGACACGGCTGAGAGAGACTCGCGAGCGGGAGCATCGGCTGAGACGCAGCCTTGCTTCGCTTCAGCGCCTTCAGGAGCAGCAGCCTGCATGTGAGTGGGTGGCGTCCCAGCTGAGCCAGGCACGCCAGGAGGTTAGAGAGGCAGAGGAGCAGAGACATGAGTTTTACTATCGTCGCTAGGCCTCTCAGTGGACACAGCTTGGTGATAGAGTGACTGGGGAGTTTTTTGAGATCACTGGACCCCGCCATGCTCGAGCAGGAGTCCGCCAGCTTGGGAGGCCGGACAGATCGGTAGCTACTGAGCCCGGGGAGATCAGATCCATTGCCACTAGGTTCTATAGAGACCTGCTTTCAGCGGAGCCAACCACTGAGGCTCGGGATGCTTGCAAACAGACTGTGTGGGCCCATGTGCAGGAGGGTCACAGATCGTATGCGTACAGTTCTGGGTGAGCCTCTTTCAGAGGTTGAGCTTGCTGAGGCCTTGAAGGTCCTGCCGCGCCATAGTTGCCCAGGGGAGGACGGATTGACGCCTGCCTTTTTTACACGCTATTGGGACCTTTTGGGGCCAGGCCTCCGCAGGGGCTTTCAGTATGTTTTGGACACTGGGATGATGCCACAGAGCTTTTCAGATGGCTTGATCTTTCTTATCCCCAAGGGGGAGGGAGTATCAGATGATATTCGGCATTGGAGACCTATTACGATCCTCAATACTGTCTACAAGGTCTTGACAAAGGCCTTGAGTTTGAGGATCCAGCCCTTCCTGGGTGAGTTGATTCATGCTACCCAGACAGGATTCGTCAAGGAGCGTAGTATCCTTGACAACATTTTCACCTTCTGGGAGGCGACGGCCCGAGCTAGATTTCTTGGTGAGGACTTGGTCGTGATGCTTCTCGATTTTGAGAAGGCATACGATAGAGTCGATTGGGGTTTCTTAGAGGGCACTATGCTTCGCCTGGGCTTTGAGCCAGGTTGGATTAGAGGGGTGGCGGCTCTATATTCCACAGCTCGTAGCCAGGTGTTGATTGCAGGAGGTCGGGGGCTAAGTTTTGAGCTGACCAGATCAGTCCGACAGGGGTGTCCTCTCGCCCCGTTTCTATTTCTCTTCTTTGCTGAGGCTATGAGCATGTATTTGACGACAGAGGAGGTTGGTTTGAGAGGACTCCAGCACCCAGCCCGGGGGGGGGACCTGCTCGATGCTGAGTTTGCTAACGACACGAGCTTATTTTTGCATGGCCGGGAGGCCAATCTTCTTCGGGCAGAGCAGTCGCTCAAGGTTTTTAGTGCAGCTTCAGGAGCATTGATCAATTGGCGCAAGACAGTGGCCTTTTGGATTAGTAGCGCTCCCACTCCGGCATGGAGCCTAGACCCCGGTTTTAGATGGATTCCTCCTGGCACAGCAGTGCGATATTTGGGATGCCAGATTGGACTAGATTTGTCACCTGAGCAACAGATTGCCCCGCTTCTTCTGAGCATTCGGAAGAAGCTTTTGTATTGGAGTACAGCTCGGCTATCCATGGCTGGGAGGGTGGTGGTGGCAAATCAGGTGCTTTTAGCGACCTGTGGTACATTACGTCTTGCTGGATCTTCTCAAGCTCTTGCATCAGCCAGGTACAGAGGCTGATCAGGAACTTTCTTTGGTCCGGGCGGGATGATAAGTCAGCTCGGGCAAAGGTTGCTTGGGCAGTTATTACACTTTCGCTGGCCCAGGGAGGCTTGGGCATTATAGATCCAGTCGATCAGAGTAGAGCCTTATTGGGGAAGCTTATTGTTCGGGGGCTGCTTCCAGGCGCTGAGCCTTGGAAAGAGCTGCTTTTGCAGCGGCTACAGGCTCGAGCTCCCCCAGCAGGGGGCACTCGAGCACCAGAGATTCGATGGATCTTCATAGAGATGAGGAGGACAGGCCTCAGTAGAGGATGGGAGGACAGATTTGCTTTGAGCATCCTGAGAGCTTGGGAGCTGCTGAGACCGGGGCTCTCTCAGAGACCTCCTTCGTGTGTTGAGTAGCGGGCCAGACAGCCGCTCATCTGGAGCCCAGTAGTTCGCACAGAGCAGGGTCATATGCTGGGTTCTCGGCCTCGTCTAGCCTGGGGACCTTTGGCGGCAAGCCCAGCACGTAGCTTTGGAGACTGGCAGGCCTTTTGCAGTCTCCCAGAGGAGATCCAGGTGGAGAGGAAGAGTCACTTCAGAGGGGGGTTGATTATGAGGGAGGATATTCAGGAGGCACTCACAGAGGAGTGGTTCACGCCTCCCGAGCTAGCGGCCCCACGGTGGATGGGAGCCTTTACACAGTTGGAGATCCTGATTGCTGTCAAAGCTTGCACTGAGGATGGCAGATGCCTCTACTATGAGATTCAGGATGAGAGCAGACTTCAGAGAGTGGAGGTGGAGTCGCCTTTGGTTGCAGAGTGCACCTTTCAGAGGATACGGGTAGTGGCCGCCGCTTCTCGGAAGTGGCATATTGACCTAGATCCTGCAGATGTGCTCCCGGATTGGCGCATATGGGCATTTGTAGTGCGCCCCTTGGCCCGGCTACAGTGGGACCCTGGGGAGTACGAGTGGCATGATCCTTATGCATCCCTTGAGGCCACAGAGATCACCTTTTTCCAGTATACTGTTCGGCTGGGGCGGCATATTTTGACGGCAAGGAGGATGGTCTTTCCAGCTGAAGCGGGGCACTGGCGGCTACAGGGACTTTCACAGGAGTTCCTGGAGGATTTTTGGGCCCGGCTCTGGGCTAGTCGACAGGCCCACAGGATCTCGACTTTCCAGTGGTGGTCGCCCCCCACAGGGGCTCAGCAGTTGGCACCTGGCTTGTCTACAGCGGTCTTCCGGCGGCTTGCGTCCGATGCGGCCACCCTATGGAGACACAGAGACATTGCCTATGGGATTGCCCTCAGGCGCAGTAGATTTGGCTACGGATGCTGCGTATTCTGGCCCCCCTGTCTCCAGAGGGTATGTTTACGTGGGGTGCCGCTGCTTGGTCGACTTCGTCAGGGCCTTCTATGGGCTATGAGACGGAGCAGGACAGTCAGGCCATCAGATTCATTAGGGGCCAGCCTCGCCTTGTTCCTTCACTGGATTTCTCGTCCGCCAGCTGGACACAGGAGAGGGATCTACGATGGGAGCTCCTCAACAGCCTCACCATCTGGTTCACCTGGAGGGCCCGGTGTTTCAGGGCCTTTGAGGGGAGACTGGAGCCACCAGTAGAGACTGTACGGGGGATTTGGCAGGAGTTAATCCACACCCTGCAAGGACAGTATGACCGCATCCGGGGCGACTCGGATGAGGCGATCTTGCGGCGCCAGGCCTTTCACACCACCTGGCGCAGCGGCCCCTTCTATACCCTACACGCGGGGTCCCCCCGTTGGCATTATAGGCCACCTGTTTGGCTTTTCCCCCCTCCTATTGTATGATTTAGCCCCTCAGTTCTTTGTACTGATGCTTGTACTTTTCAGCACCTAGGGAGAGTCTCCCGGGTTGCCTTGCTTTGTTCACTGCTCTGTTTTTCTTGTGAGCAGGAGAGGATCTTTTGTAGCCCTACGGGCGTTTTTATATAACTAATGAAAGGATCTTTTCTCGGGGGGGGGGGGGAGACATGGTTTGGTACAGCCCTACTGCTGTTTGGGAAAGGGTTCGTGGGATCCATGGTTGAGATGGAGAAGACCTTTTCGCGAGTGTTCTTATTTGGAAAGTCCTGGGTGAAAAGCTAAAAGGGATCCTATTGGTAAAGGATTCAACAAGTTGTACTTTGTACTCGTATTTGTTCAAATAAAGAAATACCGCAAGGGGCGCCACTGCGTTTTGGGGCCAATCTGTGTCCTTGTACTATTTGCAGGAGCATTCTAGCTCCCCTGTTTGTTTTCCTTTTTCAAGTTCCCATGGGTGATGAAGTGTTTTGTGTGCGAGTGTTTGTTCCACCGCCAGTCAGATTTCTGAAGGCCGGTTTCATGGTTCCATCGTCGGGATATCGTCGACTTTCTCAAGGAGGCGCATCACATCAAAAGCTTCTACATGAGGAAAGTGGAAAGGAAGTACAGGAGACAGTGAAGGATTATGAGTCTTTGCCTATATGGGAAGAAGAGCAAAAGCTAAAGATGAAGCTCAGGAGAAAAGACACCAAGGACAGGAAGTAGTCGGCCAGGAACAAGAAGCAGTTGAAGTGTTATGGTGCAAGAGATGGGTTAAAGGCTATGGCTTTCGACATTTTGTCACCAGTGGTATCTTCACGGAAGCTTCATGGGTTCGGAAGGCAACTTCTTTCTATGTTTAGCAGTGATGATCTACTATGCTTCATCAGGAACTTGTGTTTACCACTTGGGTGGAGTGCAAGCAGGTTTTGGGTGCCTGTGGATGTATCAAATGAGGCTCAGTTGGAAGTGGAGGAACTTGATAAGGTTCTTATTCCCGGGCAGATACTGGCACATAAGGAAAGAAAGGTACGAGGTAAAGTTTCCCGTCGCTATCTTGTCAAGTTCAAGAACTGTTCACCGATGGATGCAAAGTGGATGGAGGAGGGTGACTTAGCAGATTCACCTAAGGTATTGCAACTTTATCTTGATGCTTTTGAGTTGGAGCCAATTCTTGCGACGGCTCATTCAGGTTCAGCAAAGCATGGGTCTGGAGCATTGCCTGATGCTCAAGAGGGGGGTAGCACCTCCGCTCCCTTGTTATAGACAGGCTCAGTTTTCATCTAGGAGTCGCTTGGTGACATCTTTGTATTCACCCGAAGGTACTGATAGCTGACAGTACATCTGCTTGTGGGACTGCTATGATATTGTGTACTAGTCACATGAGATGGTAAAGTTGGGTATGGTTCACAGTCGGCCGCACCTTGAACTATAACTGCAACTATGGATGGTTTTTGCCTTTGGAACTAAGGTATGACTGAGGAAGATTGGGACATTGATCTTTGTCATATGGTTCTGGCTGTTCTTGACCACAGGATCGGTCAATTGGATATTGAGATGATGCTATTTGTGGAGTTGGTCTCCTTTGGAATGGCATGGTTTGGTTGAGCTCAAAGTTTGCAGCAACCTAAGCTAACACTTCGAGACTTTATGGGCATAAGTCTTGCGAGTAGTCGTAGAGTTGGTTTGGTTCATTGATATATATGGATTGAACTTTATCTGTGCATATGTTTATACACTTTCTAAGGTATTATTGTATTCTGGTGCCATTGGATCCTGGTACCCTTGGGGATACATGGGTAATACTCTGGATGTGTCAGGATAAGATGCATGTATATTGGTATGATACATCAGGTACTTTACCATGTTCATGGTGTATCATTGAATGTGGCTCTTGCGGGATGGCCATGTGCAGAGTGGGTAAAGCATTAAGAAGGACATATGTGGGAAGTACTTAGCGGATGTATAGTTTAGATGCATTGAGTGCTTTCATATGCTCATGTTGTACCATCAGTCGTGGGTCCTACGGGATATACATGGGTGTAAGGCTTGCGAGCAACCCTGAAACTGTATTTTGGAGTGGGTAGAGCATCTTGAGGAGCATATTGTTTGCAAATGCATATATGTGTCATGCGTATGTTTGTCATATGTTGAATGATGCATGGTTTTGTTTTTGGTTAACACAGGTTACGTGTTTCCACTTGATTTTAGACTTTTTGTCACGATTGTGACGTATGTATGTATTAGATACTCTCTTCATTGCTGATTCCTGTTGCAGATGCAAGAAGTAACCAGCCAAGGGAACCCCCTACCCTCGATTGGTTGCGACTCTACGCCAAAGGATGTACCTCTTCATCGAATAGCCACATCCCTTTGACGAATGGTTGTATCCCTTGATGAATGGTTGTGCCTCTACATCGAATAGACACATCCCTTAACCTAAAGTTGTATCCTTTCGTCTATAGTCATGTCCTTTCGTCAAAGGACATGTCTCTTCATCTCCTATATAAGAGACCTATTGTACTCAGTTTAATCAATTCAATTCAAGTCAATTCAATCTTCTCTCAAGTGTTCTCCTTAAGGTTCTTGTTCTCTAAGTTAATTACTTAAGTAGTAATTAGTACACAATATGAGGGATTAACAACATAATCCTCACAGTGGTATCAGAGCAAAATTTTTTCCTACCCGTGGGTTGTGAAGCCCTCACCCTCTCCGCGGTACTCCCTCGTCCACCCCTCTTCTCGGTACGTACGGATCCGTACAGTACATAACGTTTGGTACCACCTTGCTCAGATGCAGCAAGATGTTATCAAATTTGTCAAAACTTGTCATTCATGTCAGATAATGAAAGCATCTCGACAACTTCCTCAAGGGTTACTTCAACCGTTGCCAGTTCCCAATGAGAGATGGGAAAGTATCAGTATGGATTTTATCACCACTTTGCCTCGTTCATCCAAAGGCAATGCTCAGATTCTTGTGGTGGTTGATCGATTTTCCAAAATGGCGCATTTCATTCCTTGCAAGAAAGCTGCTTCAGCCCCACATGTGGAATCATTGTTCATGCAACATGTCTTCAAATTACATGGTTTGCTGAAGACCGTCATCTCTATCAGAGATCCAAAGTTCACTGGACATTTTTGGACGTCTTTGTTCAAATCTCTTGGCACGAATTTATTGTTCACTTCAGCCTATCATCCTCAAACAGATGGACAGACTGAAAGAGTCAATCAGATTTTGGAAGAAATGATTCGACATTACATTCAATCCCATTTGGCATCATGGGAAGATTATTTGCCACTCGTGGAATTTGCTTATAATAATTCCCATCATTCAACCATTGGATTAACTCCATTTCAAGCAGCATATGGGCATACTCCTCTTGTGCCTACAAACTTTGTTTTAGAACACAAAGTGGCGTTGGCAGATCAGTTGGTTCAGAAGATGCAAGATATGCTTGTGCAAGTTCGAGATAAATTGGTCCATGTGCAACAAACATATCAAAAACAAGCCAACAAGCATCGTCGACATGCAGATTTTCAAGAGATTTGGTCTTATTATATGTGGCACCTCACCGCTACAAAACAGTAAAGTCAGTTTTTCCAAAGTTGCGACCTCGCTTCTATGGGCCTTTCAAGATTCTTAAGAAAAATTCAGTTGTCAGTTACAAGTTGTAACTTCCACCTTCATGGGGGAAGGTTCATCAGACTTTTCACATTTCTTGGCTCAAACAGTATGTTCAAGGAGATTCGCCTATTCCAGACTTATCTTCATATGTACCAGAAATTGAAGATGACCATATTATCCTTGTTCCAGAAGTAATTCTTGATGTGCGACAGAAAGAAACAAGAAGAAAGTTGACTACAGAATTTCTTGTGAAGTGGATGGATTTGGATGAGTCTGATTTCACTTGGCAAACAGATGAAGAAATGCAGCAGTACCCTAATCTTCTTCAGGAGTTCTTTGACAAACGGATGTCTATCATTTGACACATGGGTTTTATTTTAAATGGGAGGGAATGTCACAATTGTGACGTATGTATGTATCAGATACTCTCTTCATTGCTGATTCCTGTTGCAGATGCAAGGAGTAACCAGCCAAGGGAACCCCTACCCTTGATTGGTTGCGACTCTTCGCCAAAGGATGTACCTCTTCATCGAATAGCCACATCCCTTCGACGAATGGTTGTATCCCTTGATGAATGGTTGTGCCTCTACATCGAATAGACACATCCCTTAGCCTAAAGTTGTATCCTTTCATCTATAGTCATGTCCTTTCGTCAAAGAACATGCCTCTTTAAATGTGTCTCTTCATCTCCTATATAAGAGACCTATTGTACTCAGTTTAATCAATTCAATTCAAGTCAATTCAATCTTCTCTCAAGTGTTCTCCTGAAGGTTCTTGTTCTCTAAGTTAATTACTTAAGTAGTAATTAGTAAACAATATGAGGGATTAACAACATAATCCTCACACTTTTTGCTACAGGTTCTGAAGAAACAAGCAAGAGTTGTTTGTCACTTCGACGTGACAGTGTGACCTTATTGTTCAGGATGATTGTTTCATCACCCAGATGCACTGGAGGGACTTTGCTTCGGTCATATGGGGTATCTTTCTTCATTGGATGCTTACTGTGTTATTGAGTGCAATCGAGGACGCTTGCCATTTTTCAAGAGGGGGGTATGTTACGACCCTGTGTTTTTCCCTCTGGACAACAAGCAAGTGGGCACGGGCACGGGACGCACAGTGTGGACAGGCATCAACTGAATGTGAAAAGGAAACCCATGTTTGTTGAGATATCGAGCTCGTCTAGTGAGGCGGTGGCCACTGATGACCCGCCTGGGGGATAGGCCCCACACTTACACCACTGGCATGGTTGGTGAGATCTTGGGTGATATGCGGCCAGTGGGATGACAGGCTGTATGACAGTCATTCTAGAGACTGGCATAGTTATAGCGCCAGCTCATTTAGTCGGGTTCACACTATAGAGAACCCGTGTATGTATTTGGTTGAGTACCTTTCATATTATTGTGTACTCTTATCTTGTATATGGTGTGTTGAGTGTTGAGTAGAGAAGAAGAAGATTTTCAGCCTCTCACCTTGTGTGTTCTCTATTAGGGTTTTGTGAGTGTGTGTGTGTGCTTGCAAGAGCTCAAGCTCTCTTCCCCCCTGCATCTTTTCATGGTATCAGAGCCTGGTTCGTGCTAAGGGCTGAGCTGCAAGCAAGAGAACCACAGGAAGCGGTACGAGGGTAAGAGCTGCAACTACTCTTCCCTATTTGTGTTGGTGACTACACCCTTGTCCGGAGCTCTACGGGAGGCACCGGCAAACGGTCTCTGATTGAGGAGCTTTCTTCGCGGGAGTAAAGCTATAGGACAGAATTTTCTCGGCCGAAAACGCGTTTCGGGCGTGTCTGGACCTCCGTTTTTCAGAAAGCAGGCGATTTCGAGCACTGCGGATAAGTCATCGATTCTCTGCAGAACTCTGTTTTAAGAACTGCAGGAAGACAGATTGACTGTGCAGACACAGTGGGTGCTGCAAAGAGGTCTACAGTTGCCATTGGGTATATGTATGCACATTGAAGTCACGGGTTGTGACATTTGAGAGTACTACAGTACCGCTGCAGGAAATACAGCAGTTGTGCAGAAAAAACCAGAGTGCAGTTTCTGGTAAAATTGTGTGTTTGGCAAGATGTCTAATGATGGCATAACACAGATTGTGGCTGAGAAGCTGGACAAGAATAACTTCCATGCTTGGAGGTTCAGGTTGACGAATTTCCTGATGGGAAAAGGCTATTGGGACTATATAGAAGGTGAGCATGAAGAGGCACCGGAGATACCGGATATAAATCCGACTGCTGCAGATGTGAAAGAGTTTAAAGACTGGAACCAAGGAGCCAGAAAGGTTATGTATTGGCTCTCCATTAGTATACAGGACACCATGATTGGGCACATTCAGGATGCCAAGTCCCCCAAGGAGGCGTGGGACACCTTGGTAAAGCTTTATGAAACAAATACCAAGGCACGTAAGATACAGTTGAAGAATGAACTTCATACTGTGGAGAAAAAGAGCATGTCTGTGAATGACTATGCGTTGAAGATAAAGGGTATTGTGGAATCCCTTGCATCTATTGGTGTCTCAGTAGATGATGATGACAAGGTGGAAGTCTGTCTACGTGGTCTCGGGCCACAATACAAGGCGTTCAAGACGTCTATTCAGACTCGGGAAAACATTCCCAACTTTACAGATTTGGTGTCTATGCTGATTATCGAAGAGAAGAACCTGGGTGAAGACCAACAGTCTTCACACAGTAAAAACAGTTCAGAGCAACAGGCCTTCTACACGAGTTCAGGAAGAGGACGAGGTAGAGGAGGCCGTGGACGCGGTCAAGGAGGTGGCCGAACAGGTAATCAGAATTATGGCCAGCACAGCAGCAACAACAACAGTCCCAAAATCAACAACAACAACAACACGCAGGTGGAAGAGGCAAATTCAGAGGCAGGGGGAGTCAAAGAGGCCGTGGAAATTGTTAAAGACAATATAATGATGCACGTGAATGCTATTATTGTGGTAAGCCTGGACATGTGCAGTCAGAATGTTATAAGAAGCAGGCTGACATGCAAAATGGGAAAGTGCAGCAAAACAACTATGCATCCTCAAGCAGAAATAATAAGGATAATGAAAGGTTGTTTGTTATGCAGCATGTCGTGAATGCCATGTCTGAAAATGTTGATGCAGCACAAAAAGATAATGTATGGTATGTGGATTCAGGCGCTTCGAACCACATGACGAGTCATGGAGAGTGGTTCAAGGAGATGAAAAACCCGGAAAGACCAGGTTTTGTGGAAACAAGGGATGACACTGCTCATCCAATTGCCCACGTTGGAGATGTCCCATTGTCTATGCAGGATGGCAAAGTGAAGTACCTTGTAGATGTACTTCATGTACCGAACATAACAAAGAATCTGGTTTCAGTTGGCCAGATGATTGAGCAGGGTTTGCAGGTTCGGTTTAACCCTGATGGATGTTATGTTGAAGATTTCAAAGACAAGTGCAGGTTGGTTGCAAAAGGCAACAGAGTGGGCAGAATGTTTACGTTGAATGTAGACATGCCTGAAATGAGTGCTGCGATGTTTGCAAATGGTTCAGGAGTTGTTGCAGACACAGACATATGGCATAAAAGAATTGGACATGTAAATGTGCAGAGATTAAAGTCTATGCAGACAAAAGGAATTGTGACAGGGCTGCCAAAATTTAAAGTGGAAGGTATGCAGAAAATATGTGAAGCATGCCAATTTGGGAAGCAAACAAAGCATGTGTTTCCACATAACAGATATGTGAGCAGAAATGCACTAGATGTTGTGCATTCAGATGTATGGGGTCCTACGAAGACCGTGTCTATGGGAGGCTGCAGGTACTATGTCACTTTCATTGATGACCACACAAGGAAAGTGTGGGTATATTTCATGAAAGAGAAGAGTGAGGTGTTCACTCACTTTCAGAATTTCAGAGTTTTGGTTGAAAAGCAAACAGGAAAATATGTCAAGTGCTTAAGGTCAGATGGAGGGGGAGAATACTTCTCCAATGAGTTCTCTGAATTTTTGAAGAAGAATGGTATTCGGAGACAGTTTACATGCAGATACACTCCGCAGCAAAATGGAGTTGCTGAGCGGAAAAACAGGCACATTGCTAAGATTGCGCGAGCATTGATGGAAGAGAAGAATATGCCGCATTGCTATTGGGCTGAGGCTGTTTCTACAGCAGTATACATCATGAACAGAACTCCAACTGCAGCCATACATGATGTAACTCCAGAGGAGAGGTTTACTGGCAGAAAACCAGATTTGTCTCATCTGAAAGTTTTTGGATGCATTGCATATGTGCATGTGCCAGATGAGCTGAGAACTAAGCTGGATCCAAAAGCTGAAAAATGTGTGTTTATTGGATATTCCCTTGAGCAAAAGGGATACAGGTGTTATAACCCTGCTACACGTGAGCTGAGGGTAAGCAGGGATGTTGTTTTTGATGAGATGAGCAGCTGGTATGCTGCTAAAAAAGAAGCTGTTGGGGCTGATGTGAGTGGAAGTGTGGTTGCACAGAATGCAGGTCAGCAATCACAGTCCTTGAGTGGACCAGGAGAGTCCTCATCTAGTGGGTCTGTTGATAGACCATGGAGTGGCAGGCTGCGTCATAATACCAGTCCTCCAAATGTGATTACTACATCACGTAAAGGAAAAGAGAAAGTGGTTGAGCCCCTTGGTATGCCTGACATTTCTGCAGGGCATTCTCATGTTGATGGAGAGTCTAGTGGCTCAGATATGAGCCTTGATGAGGAGCTTGGGATCCCAGCTATGAGAACACCTGGTGTAAAGAAGGCTATGGAAGCCATGAATGAAAAGCTGCGAAGATCTGGGAGAGTGAAGAACCCTGTGCAGAGGTTTACTTATGATGGTTATGTGGCACATCACTATGCATATATGGCAAAGGTTGTGCAGGTTGTTGAGCCCACATGCATTGATGAGGCTGTTGGAAATGTGTGTTGGGAGAAAGCTATGGATGAGGAGATGGATGCACTATATGGAAATGAAACTTGGGATTTAGTGCAATTGCCTGAAGGCAAGAAAGCCATTGGATGCACGTGGGTGTACAAAGTTAAACATAACAGTGATGGAAGCATAAACAGGTACAAGGCTAGATTGGTAGCCAAAGGATATGCGCAGACATATGGGATTGATTATGAGGAAACTTTCAGCCCAGTTGCCAAGATGGCAACGGTGAGAGTTGTGATAGCAGTGGCTGCATCAAAGCAATGGTCTTTACATCAGATGGATGTAAAGAATGCATTCTTGCATGGGGATTTGCAAGAAGAGGTGTATATGCTACAGCCACCTGGTTATGAGGATGTGGGTCACCCCGAACATGTTTGCAGGTTGAAGAAAGCCTTGTATGGCTTAAAGCAAGCACCAAGAGCATGGTCTGACAAGATTTCTGAATATCTTGTCACTATTGGCTTTCATGTAGCCAATGCAGATTTCTCGCTGTATGTGAGACATGGTGATAGAGGAGTTGTGCTTGTTGTCATCCATGTAGATGACTTGATCATTACGGGGGACCATGATGCAGAGATCTTTGATGTAAAGATCTTGCTTAGACAGAAGTTTGAGATGAAGGATCTGGGGGAGCTCAGATATTTCTTGGGCATTGAGGTGATTGGGTCACCACATGGTATTGGATTATGGCAGAGACAGTATGGCTTGGACATGTTGTCCAAGTATGGTATGACAGGCTGTAAGCCTATTTCTGTGCCATTAGATCAGAATGGCAAGTTGAGTGCAGATTCAGGAGAGATCTTGGAGGATCCTACTATGTACAGGAGCATAGTAGGAAGTTTGATCTACATGACGATCACCAGACCAGATTTGAGCTATGCTGTTGGGTTGGTGAGTCAGTTTATGCAGGTTCCACGGAAACCGCATTTAGATGCAGTGAGACGCATACTGAGGTATGTGAGGTCTACTTTGCATTGTGGACTATTCTATGAGACTGGGACAGAGATATGTGTACATGGGTACACAAATGCTAATTGGGCTGGTAGTATCTCAGACAGAAGATCTACCAGTGGATTCATGTTTTCTTTGGGGAGTGCTGCTGTGACTTGGAGCAGCAAGAAGCAGCCTACGGTTGCTCTATCGAGTACAGAGGCCGAGTACAGAGGAGCTGCTATGGCAGCATGTGAGGTAGCTTGGTTGAGAAAGCTACTTGCAGATTTGGGTCTATCTGTGGATAGACAAGTTGTCATTTTCTGTGACAACATTAGCAGTATACAGTTGGCCAGGAACCCAGTCTTTCATGCTCGTACGAAGCACATAGAGGTCCACTACCACTTCGTCAGAGAGAAGGTCTTGGCAGGAGACCTTGACCTTGTTTATGTCAGCACAGAGGATCAGGTAGCTGACATCTTCACCAAAGCATTGGGTACAGAGAAGCTCCGCAGATTCAGGGCTTCGCTTGGTGTACATGAGATGGAGTTGAGCTCGAGGGGGAGTGTTGAGATATCGAGCTCGTCTAGTGAGGCGGTGGCCACTGATGACCCGCCTGGGGGATAGGCCCCACACTTACACCACTGGCATGGTTGGTGAGATCTTGGGTGATATGCGGCCAGTGGGATGACAGGCTGTGTGACAGCCATTCTAGAGACTGGCATAGTTATAGCGCCAGCTCATTTAGTCGGGTTCACACTATAGAGAACCCGTGTATGTATTTGGTTGAGTACCTTTCATATTATTGTGTACTCTTATCTTGTATATGGTGTGTTGAGTGTTGAGTATAGAAGAAGAAGATTTTCAGCCTCTCACCTTGTGTGTTCTCTATTAGGGTTTTGTGAGTGTGTGTGTGTGTGCTTGCAAGAGCTCAAGCTCTCTTCCCCCTTGCATCTTTTCAATGTTAATGGCCAGCCCAAGTGTGAAAGGAGACAAAAGAGATTTTAAGTTTATAAGGTTTAGTAACCTTTGAAGGCTTAAAAAAAGAAAATCTTATTATTTGGAAAAGCATGCGTTTCTTTTAATCTTTGCTTTTTGGCGTTTTTAATGAAAAGCGCATAGCCTCTTTAAAAAGAGCGAAGGGTGGTGAGCATGAAGTGGCCGTATGGGAGATCGCCGTGTGGGAGTCGCCTGTGGGAATCAACTCCGCTACGCATGAGTTATAAGCGACGGGTGGCGCTGCTGCACATATGGCTACAAGCGGCGGGTGGTGCTGCTACACAGAAGCCAGGCAACTGTTGCTGCCGCCGCCACCAAGAGCTACTACCACCGCCAGAATCTGTTGCTGCCGCCACGAGTACTGCTGACCGCCAGAATCTGTTGCTGCCGCCGCCACCAGGAGCTACTGCCGCCGCTGGTGCTGCTGTTACTGCCGCCGCGGCCGAGTACTACTGCCACCTCCGTCGAGTGCTGCTGCTGCAAGCGGGTATTGCTACTGACGAGTGTTGCTGCACTTGCACGCATGGGTTGCTGCCGAGTACTGCTGCTAGGCGCTGACAAGGTGCTAATACGCATGGCCTACAGCAAGGCGCTACTGCACATGGGCAGCCAGGCAGGTGATTAGGTGGTTGAGCATGGGCTACTACCAAGTAAAAAGCGACCAAGCGACTACATCTATGGGCTACTGCCAGTCGGGCAGCCAGGCAGGTTTCAGGTAGAGGTTGCACGTGTGGAAGACCAAGTGGCTGTGCATATGGGCTGCAGTTAGCAACAAGAGCCAGGTGGATGCAGGCAAGTTGCATGTGTGGAAGCAGCCAACAGAGACATCTCAAGGCGATTGTTGGGTTGGACAGCACGACTCTCTCTCTCTGGGTAGAAGGTGAGCTGAAGGAGGTACCAAGGGACTGACAGCCAAGGGGACATTGGTCTTTCATGAAGAAACAAGACTTTGGTATCGAGGATACAGGCCTATGGTTTATGGATACAGGCCTATGGTTTATCAGATACAGGTCTTTGGTTTCGTGTGGAAAGCATGCCTCTCGATTCATGTAAACATGTTCTAGTTTTCTCGAGGTTACACGCAAGCTGAGACTCTAGGAAGGACATGGTTTGGTACAGCCCTATTGCTGTTTGGGAAAGAGCTCGTGGGATCCATGGTTGAGATGGAGAAGACCTTTTCTAGCAACGTACAGGTGTGCCTCTCTATGGAATGCTTTGTTGTAATAGCGAGAGTTCTTATTTGGAAAGTCTTGGGTGAAAAGCTAAAAGGAATCCTATTGGTAAAGGATTCGACAATTTGTACTTTGTACTCATATTTGTTCAAATAAAGAAATACCGCAAGGAGCGCCACTGCGTTTTGGGGCCAATCTGTGTCCTTGTACTATTTGCAGGAGCATTCTAGCTCCCCTGTTCGTTTTCCTTTTCTAGGTTCCCATGGGTGATGAGGTGTTTTGTGTGTGTGTTTGTTCCACCGCCCGTCAGATTTCTAAAGGCCGGTTTCATGCCTTGTATATCTTTTGCTCCCTCACTTATGAGAGTGCTTGTGTCTCTTGCTTGGGACTGTATTGCTTCAGTATATTCAGCATAGATGCTCCATATCTCTCTCTCTCTTGCACTCTCTATTCAGCACACTCTAGTGCTCTATTGCTTCCACTCTATGCACTCTTTCAATATGATCATGAAAAAAGAAGCAAGCCTTTGCCGTATCAACATCCTCCTTTCTCTTGGGATCCCATTTCTGATCAAGGGTGCTCTGTCGACGTGCAGGAACTGTGGATGGCATGCTAAAGGACGCATGTGGTGTGGACGATGTATGGCTAGCTGATGGTGATGCAGAAGCTCTACAAGCTCTACTACATGCCTGTGATACAGGTGGCCTGACAAATGCTGCGGGGTCAACTGCCACAAGACGTGCCGCCCTCCTTGCTGTAAAGAGACGCTTGTGCTGCAGCCCGCTCTAAGCATAGTCACATGAAACGGGAAACGGAACAAGAACGACAAGGCTATCGAAAACGGAAACGACTTAATCTTGGAAATGGAAACGGATAAGAAACGGCTTCTTGGAAACAACATAGTTATATTTTGTATGCAACCTTAAGAGTTTCGTCAAGAAATGGCACAAAGGAAACGAGAAACGGGTGACATTGGAAACGGAGTTTCCAATCTGATAGGCCCCAAAACGGAGTTTCCTTGTGACTATGGCTCTAAGAGCTCCGTCCTCTTCTCTTGGCTTACATTTGGGCAAAACTACTCCTCATGCCCTGACTCATGGAGAAGGTGAGCTCTCACCTTGTTTGCCCCACTTGTTCGTGTGTATGAGCATAACTTGCAGCACCATTGACGTGAACCTCCCCCGCTTCCTGGTCTCTGGGCATTCACCTCTTCCCACCAAGACCAATTTGAACCCTTGCCCCCAACACGGGCTGCTGGTGCTCGTGAGAGGAAGAGGCCATTGTGATTGAACTTTGAGCTTTGAAGGCCTGTGGAAAGAACTTGTGCTGCAGCCTGCTGTGCAGTCACTGCACACTGCAGAGCAAAGATGGAGGAGCAGAGACGGAGGAGAGGCTGAGAGCAAGTGTGCACAGGTGATAGCAGAGACGGAGGAACCTGGAAAGCATACAACAGCACAGACCCAGACGGAGGAGAGCAGAGATGGAAGAGCAGAGGAGGAGGAGAGCAAGTGCACAGGTGACAGGTCACAGCAGAGACGGAGGAGTCTGGACTCTGGAGAACACTCGATCGCACACAGTAGAGACGGAGGAGAGCAGAGATCGCTTGACGCTCGCACGACTGGGCCTTCTTTTTTACAAAAAAAAAAACATAAAATGAGGCGATCCCGATGCCCGTTCGTTTTTTTCCCTTCCCGTTTCCAACCAGCCGTCCCACATGTTTATAAGGCGTCCCTTGATAGGGGACAGCCGACCCCTGGTGAGGGACAGGACATGAGACGTCCCCCCTGCAGAGGGATGTGTCCCCGTGTGAAAGGGAGGCCGGGACGGCATTCCCCCGTCCCCAAGGCCTGGGACGGGCATCCCTTGTGACTATGCTCATGTGACTCCTATAAGGGAAGAGAAGGTGGCCACCAACTAGACAGTAAGACAGTAATTTCACATCCATATACACCATGCAAACCTATTCAATTTAAAGAGAGAACATAGGCAATGGCAGAAGACACACTCAGATGCAGCAAAATCCTGAACTACCTATATACAAGAATAAAGAGAGATGTTCTACAAGAGAACATACAGTGGAAGCAACTACTACTCTGCTGTTGTATGTGAATGCAGAGAGCCACATATGCAAAGAAGGTGCCACACTAAATCCAGATAATCATGTGTCACTATGAAGAAAAGCACACATAAGAGATTAAATCAACATGCCCCCCCTTCCCCCCTTTTTGCGTTTCCAAAAAAAGGGAATGTAGAAAATGTGTGCAAATCTACGTTTCTCCCTCTCATTCTCTCTCTGACGCTCACAGTAATCAGAAACTCTCTCTCTCTCTCTCTCTCTCACACACACACACACACACATATATATCTTCCTAAGCTCAACAAGGCAATGCGGCGCTTCTCTCTCACTTTCAGGATGCCTCTCTATCTCCGCTTCTCTACGGCACTAGGTTTGCACAACTCCTTATCTCACAAGGGTTAAGAAAACCGGTAAGGGGGTCAGGGTGCTAGGATCTCTCTCTTCAGAATCCACCTTAGAGGCAGCATTTATCTCCGAGTATCAAAAGAGTGGTTGCAAGAGGAAGAGTACCTTCATTGAAGCATGCTGATTTGATTAGCTTTCTCAGCATCAGACTTGTTGTTGAACTTGAAAGGCTTCGCCGTGGAAACTCTCTAATCCAATAGCCTTGGTGGCTCAAACCTGCAATTTTTCAGAGACGCAAATCATTTTTCTAGGAGAAAACGTCAATTATTTTTCTAGGAGAAAATCCGCCTCTCAGTTACCCTTAATAGCTATTCAGTACCCAACAAAAAAACTTTAACCTAGTGCCGGCGTGGCCCCTTTTGTCACTTAGCTTCTTTCAAACTTGGGCCCCCAAATCGGCCGTGTAACAAGCTGATAAATGTTGATGGTCCTCCACACAATAGGGTAGTCACATAGAGCCTCACTTTTCTTTCTATTTCTTATCGGGCTATACCCTTGCGCACGTGGCATCTTTTTTTGAAGTTGCTCTTTGTCGAGCTGTCGCCACATGGACCGTGAGGTTCATTAGGTACGTTGCCTTCTTTCCATGCAGAGCTGCCCGCGTAAGTTACAGAGCTGCCCTTGCAGGTTGCAGGGCCATGACTGCATGTAGAGCTTTCCTCACAAGTCGCATGGTGACTCCTTCAATGTGGGATTTTGAATTTGAATTCAGCGTCGTTTTTATCTCTCACGCGACCCCTTCCTCCTCAGAACGCCACGCTTGTCTAGTAAGCCATCCCTCTCTCTCTCTCTCTCTCTCTCTCTCTCTCTCTCTCTCTCTCTCTCTCTCTCTCTCTCTCTCTCTCTCTCTCTCTCTCTTATTTTCCTGGTTTTTGCCTGTTACCTAGTTTAAAGCTTTTGAAGCTTATATGGATTATATTAGGGGGATTTTTTTTTTGCAAGCAATTACGGGCGAGCATAGAACCAAATATGGCGAGCAGGTTTTTAATAATGGGAGGCTCTCAGTCTATAGCTCTATCTCTCTCTCTTTCAACCTCTATTTATCTGTCTACGTCTCTTTCTATTTCTCTCTCTCTTTTATCTCTCTCTCTCTTTATCTGTCTCACTCTCTTTCTCTTTCTCTCTCTCTCTCTCTCTCTCTCTCTCTCTCTCTCTCTCTCTCTCTCTCTCTCTATTTTTGTCTCTCTTATCTATCTCTCTCATTAGAAAAATATAATTTCTCCAATAAAATGATACAAGCTCAAATAAAATTACTCCATGGAAATTGTTCCAATAAAATGATACCCCCGAACATTTTTGCACATCCCATACATTTCTAAAGTTGAATTAGGAACATGAGTTGTCCACTAAACCAATTCAGGGTAGGTTCGTTCTCTGCATAGACATTCAATTACCTCCCTTTCTATCAAAATTGGTGGGTGAATAAACATATTTTCATTTTGGCTCAATCCCATGACTCTCATGTACACAAAGTACAAGTGCTTGCATGTTAAGTAGGGTTTTTGCTTGTTGACCCTCCCCAGAAAATCTAGACATGAGCATGATGGATGTATTTTGATATGTACATTATAACTTCCCACATGAGAACCTTCTCCAAACGTCTCAATGGTGAAAGCCTCATGTTTGGAGGATTGAAACACCTGCACTTGTGCATTTATATCTAGTGCTTTCTTGATCCTTTTTACAGCTTCTTCTGAAATGCCTATTCTGTATCTTGTGCGATGACCATCTTGTGACATATCATTTTTGAATGTGTTTGTTTCTCCTCTTGGCACTTCTGGTTGACTTGAGCTCAATGGAGTTTATTGCTCCATTCCCAACAATGGCTTACTCGGTAAGTTGTAACGTGCAAGTACCAATGCGTCTACCTCTTCAACTGTCAGATTTGTGCCTTCAACCACCAGCCATATAGTAGGCACATTGTGTGGGGGATGGTCAATGTTCTTGTCCATAGCCCATGTATGCATGATGTCATTATTGCAAAACCACATCATTTAACTAGTCTTCCCAACAGCATGGGACCTTGTTGTACTCCTTTTGCACATCCTACAATCATGCGACCACACTTACTACTACCTATATAACCCAAACACTTTACTCTACTACCCTTTGGAGTTCTCCTAATTGCCCAGAATGTCGTATATGGGTGCTTCCATTATGATTTTGTCACTCGATTCATTTCTTGTGTCCACATCTTCATCCATGAATTGTATTTTCCTGCGACGTCCAATAGACTTCCTATCTCTCACATGCACATTGTACTGAGGTCTATAACTAGCATCATCATCCACATCAATTACATTACATTGTTGTCTCTTGTGTCGGGTTGATTCCCGATCACCCGCCAAAGGAGTTGGGGCCTTATACATGACTGTACCTAAAGTGGTACTCTTTACTATCCTCAGAACTCGTGCTGGGCTTGGAGTAGCAAGTCATCATAGCCAAATGATGACTTGGGTGGTCCTTGGCATGTATGAGCTACTAACCTTCGAAACCTACAAGAAAACCTTAATCACTTTCTATATATGGCCTTAACAGATGCTTCTCTAATTTAACTCACCACTTGTTCTCAACTAGTGGTCCAAGCTCTTCTAGCACATTATTGAATTCTTTATCTCGAAGATCATGTCCTTGATCTCCTTCTCGGACTAATGAAGTTAGCACCAACTCCTTGGGGAAACACACATCTGCACCTCCTTGGACCAACACCTGCATCAACTTTAATTACTCTTTCAACCATTGCTTTAGTCTTATCAAGCAATGCCTTTGATGTTCCAGCCTAGACACCATGTGATTGAATTCTGGTGTGTATTAGAAGCCATGTTATTTAGTCATCACTAGGCATGACATAATACACATAACATGCATAAGATGCCTTACAAGTAGGTGGCTTTTGGCAATAGTGACAATTGAGGTTTCCATCATTAATGGCTAGGACTCCAACTGTACAAGTTTTCTTTATGCACCCTTTGAAACTAATGTCATTGGGGAAGCCATTGTTCAAATACCAAGGGTATGTAACGTGTAAACAATGTATTTCACCAATGCAATGGCTTATCCTACACACCCCTAGAAAGTTGACATTCGAGGTGGCTGCCTTTGTCCACATGTGACCATCGTACTTATGATCCATGCCATCCATTCTTGCTCCAGCACCCATGGTGGCAGGAAACTTAAATATTACATCCCCATCATAGAATCTAGGAAGCTCATTCACCTGAAACACCCGTGGTATATGTCTCACTAGCTTTGTTAAAGTGTTCTCCTTTCTCATGTTCTACAAAAACTCTATAGTGCTTTTCGATTTCAAGGATGAAAGTACTTCATGATTGGGTAATTATGTGTATAGAGAGGCACTACATCTAATATAGATATCTTTTGTATAGTAGACTCTCATTAGAATTGGTCGAACTTTCAATATTCACATAATTAGAGGTACCGATTGATCTATTGGATTTTAAGCTT
>NC_141057.1:48424066-48856566 GCF_041138505.1 Cibotium barometz | reverse complement strand
TTGTCTACAACACCACCAAACTAGTCATATGCTAAACGCCTCCTCTCTCGCAATCGTATGTTGAATGCATCCTCGCACATCCAGGCATCTTCCATACAAGCTTATCCTACTCCATGCAAGCTTGTAGATGTATGCACACACACTATATAGATTAGGGACTTGATTTCATCTTTTTCTTGCAATGTTTTTTCCCATCCAATGAAGCTCTTGAATCAATGGATCTCTCATTCTTTGGTATCAAACCAAATCCACCGATAGAAAGAGCTTCAAAAGTCATGCACAACTAATCCTTGTTCTTTCCTCTTTTAATCCTTTAGCCCTCAAACATCATGATTCTCTTTCAACTAGAAATTTGATGTATCTAGACTAGTAACTCATACATAAAATTGGAAACAAAGGTGGCATTGACGTTCTCAAGGTTTACATTCCATTATTTTTTGGGATTCCACAATTGGTGAAACCCATTTCGTATATTTGAAGTTGCAAAATAATCTAAATTCATGAGATGTTAAAGATAATTTTAAATCATTTAACCACTCTTATAAACTTGCGCGAGTAATAAGTATTAAAAAAATAGTGATGATGGATGCGTTGTTGTTGAGGTGGAGCATGTGCCTTTTAAGTCATTATTGTTAGGATACGGTTTGTTTGTTGATGATTAAGAAATTACAATCTTGATTGAGACATCTTTGGAGTTGATTAGGATATAATTATGGAGATATCCTAATGGATGCTTTGTTGAGGGGGAGCATGTATCTTTGAGTCATTATTGTTAGGATACAGTTTGTTTATTGATTATTGAGGGAATTTAGGACATGATTGAGAGATTTTTGAAGTTAATTAGGATGTAATTATGGAGATATTTGCAGAGTTAATCTTCTACCTTTAAAGGCCTATTTTACGGACACCTTGTTAATGGAAGAAAGAGTGATATGTTTTTGGAATAGATGGAGAGTACTAGTCTTGGCATGAGGAACCCCCTAATCTTTCAAAGCTCATAATGATTCCATGGTTAGGTTAGGGTTTGGGTAGGGTTAAATTTAACCACGGTTAAATTATATATATATATATATATATAGAAATACATCTCTCTCTATCTTTTTTGTTTTTGAATCTAAAGTCTTGCATGCATCTCTCTCTCTCTCTCTCTCTTTCCTCTCTCTCTCTCTCTCTCTCTCTCTCTCTCTCTCTCTCTCAGGTATACACACACATACTAAAACACAATCATATACACATGCATTCACATGTTAAATGAGTCACTACCCCCCTCTCTATCTCCCTCTCTCTCTCTCTCTCTCTCTCTCTCTCTCTCTCTCTCTTTGGAAGTGGTAGCCAAAGGGGAGATACACTAAGAGATGAGTTAACTCATCATCTCCATCGAGTTCTTGACGATAGTGGTCGCATGGAGGCTAACCAACTAGACATGATGTCTTTCATGGAAAATATGCATGTTGAAATTGGGAAACGTCTAAGTGGATGTAATAGAGAATGTAAAGAACAAGTGAACTCTCTAAAAGAGCAAGTACGTACATTAGGCTTGGAGGTATTGAGTCTAAAGATATCTGTTAATCGACTCAATGCTATTATGAAAAAAGATGAGCCATATGTTGGAAACTAAGGTGGTTGCCTTAATGATGCTTTGCTCAAGGGGCAAATTGTATTGCAACTTTCCAAATCTGGCTCATTGTGATAATATTTATGAAGTTTCTATTCTCTCAAATTATTTACATCTCTCTTTCTATTTTGTTCTTTCGGTCTTCTTAGTATTTGTTACTTTGTTTTTCGAAGGAAGTTAAGATGGTTAGGAGCTGCATATATCTAAGTTCGTTGTCGGCTTCGAATTTTGGATACAACACGTGTGTCTCGCCGTAATTGTTCGCGAACAAGGACTTGCATTCGAAAACAAATTGTTGCTAGTTTAACACAGTACTTTAATGAAAATGAAATCGAAACATTTGTAAAGGTTGAAAATGGGGAGGGGCATAGAGAATTCTATGGTAGAATCCACTTAGATTTGAGTAACAGAGCAACTCCTAATGCCACGGTACTTCAAGAACCTATCAATGAACATCAGAATGTTCAAACACACAGAGGTATGGCATAAGGCCATGTCTTTTAAATTTGAATGAGCTACCTATAGATGAGATTGGTTCTGTTGATAATCTTCAAACTATTTACTGTGCTGTTGGCGATGTGAAAGGTATTAAATCCCCGTGTCACTCTATAAGGTGTGTGTTTTCATTACCTCAAAATGTTAAGTACCCAGTAGTTATGGTGGTATGTTATGGAGAATTTACTCTTCACTCATTTAGGAGCCCTTGATTATAAGTGCCATTTTTGTGGTGCACTAGTTTGGAATTTACTCTTCACTCATTTAGGAGCCCTTGATTATAAGTGCCATTTTGTGGTGCACTAATTTTGAAATGTGAGGCATCAAGAAAGCTTGGACAATATGTGGGCAATTATTGTTGTGCAAGTGGGAATATCTCTTTACTATCTTTGGGAAATCCTCCTTCTACATTGGTTGAGTCATTACTTGTGGTAAATGATAATGCAAGAAGAAAGGAATATAGAAAGAATATATGCTCTTATAACAATGCCTTGGAATTTGTTTCACTGGGTACTCACTTCAATAATCAATTCACTAGGGGGGAGGAGTATTTAATTTTTTAATCCATGGTACTATCTATCATCATGTTGGTTTTGTAATACCTGATGAAACACGAGATGCGGCTCCTCAATTTTTCCAATTATATGTGTATGATACGGAGCATGAATTGGAGAATAGACTTCATGGAATGCCTTCTTTAAATCATATTGTGCTTCAAAGGTTGCAAACAATGACGTATGAACATAATCCGTACGACCCTACACTTCATACAATGAGAGAAATGCTGCAGACAAGTCCACATGTTGATTTGAGAATGGTCATTATTATAGAAGCTCAATCAACCTCAAGGAAATACTTGGTTCCTACAGGGAGTGAGGTAGCTGCTATCATGCCGGGTCAAGGAGATGATTTTCATGTAGGTCATAGAGATATTTAAATAATGTCTCGCCCGCACAGGTGCTAGAAAAAGAATATTAACTTGCATCATTCATATACACCTCTATTATATGTTCTTATGTTTCCTCTAGGAGAGGACGGTTGGCATCTTGGAATTCCACTTCATGCTAGTAATAGATAAGGTTTGAATGAGAAGTCGAAGACTGTAACTCAACGGCAATATTATGCATATAGATTACAGATAAAGGGAAGATACAAATGCATGCCTTCACGCGGTGGCCGACTTTTGCAACAGTACATTGTTGATGCATGTAGTAGCATGGAAGAATCAAGATTAGTATGGATAATAACCAGAAAGAATTATGTGCTGAAGTATACAAGGGCTTGTATATATGGTCAATACAAGCGATGGGGTCAATAGAGTCTCTAGAGGCATTACTAGATGTAGGATAGTTCTACCATCTTCATATACTGCGGGGCCTCAATATATGCATCAATTGTATCAGGATTCAATGGTAATTGTTAGGAAGGTGGATAAGCCTGACCTCTTTATTACCTTTACTTGCAATCCTAAGTGGAATGAAATAAGCGGTGCTTTATTGCCAGGTCAAACTGCCCAAGATTGACTGGACTTGATGACACGGGTCTTCTATGAGAAGCATAAGGATATGATGCACTTATTGGTGAAAAAAGCATTATTTGGAAGAGTGGTAGGATTTGTTTCTGTTATTGAATTTCAAAAAAGAGGTTTGCCACATGCACATATATTGTTGATATTGGAAAATGGATGTAAACCGACTGAGATTGCTCACTATGATATGCTGGTATGAGCTGAACTTCCAAATAAGGTGATGTTTCATGAGTTGCACAACATAATTAGTCATTGTAATATTCATGGACCTTGGGAACTAAATATACGCTTCCTTTCATGGTTAATGAGAGTTCCAAACATCATATCCTCGGAAGTTTTCTAAGACTACTTCTGTTGATGACAATGGGTATCCAACATACATGCGGTGAGACGATGGTAGTTTCATCTAAGTAAAGGATCATAGGGTGGATAGTCAATGGATTGTTCCATATAATCCTTTTCTCTCTATGAGATACAAAGCACATATTAACATAGAAGTATGCTCTACTATTACACAGCAATGAAGTATTTATATAAGTATGTATATAAAGGACGTGATAGAGCTACTATATAGAGTTACAAGATGCACATGGGGTTATTGACCAGGTTAGTCAATATCTAGATGCATGGTACGTGTTTGCGTCTAAGGCGTGCTGGCACTTATACCAATATGATTTGCATGATGAAAATCCTGATATACAAAGGTTGCATGTTCATCTTCCGATGAAAAATAATTTGATATTGAATGACCATGATGATTTGCATGATGTAATTAGTTGTGATAGAAAAACCAAAGAACTACTCTCACTGAATGGTTCAGAGCCAATGAGTTGCATGCAGATGCAAATAGCATGCTATATGTTGATTTCCCTTGCAAGTGGGTTTGGAATTGAGCTCTTCGATGATGGACTAGAAGAAAAAGGGGGAATATGATTGGCCGTATATATAATGTTAGCCAGAGTGCAGGTGAGCAATACTATCTACACATGTTATTCACAATGTGTAAAGGCTAAAAATCTTATGAGAATCTACGAACTATGAGTGGACAATTGTATCCCTAGTTTAAGGTTACATGTGAAGCCAGAGAAATGCTGGAAAGTGATGACGAGTGGTGCATGTGTCTTCAAGAAGCTGCATTGCAGAAAACAGGATTCCAACTACGTTAACTATTTGTTAATATATTGGTTTTTTGTGAGCCTATATCCTAGAAGTATGCTCTACTATTACACAGCAGTGAAGTATTTATATAAGTATGTATATAAAGGACATGATAGAGCTACTATAGAAATGCAAGATACACATGGGGTTATTGACCAGGTTAGTCAATATCTAGATGCATGGTACGTGTTTGCGTCTAAGGCGTGCTGGCACTTATACCAATATGATTTGCATGATGAAAATCCTGATATATAAAGGTTGCATGTTCATCTTCCGATGAAAAATAATGTGATATTCAATGACCATGATGATTTTGCATGATGTAGTTTTTTGTGAGCCTATATCCCTTGGATAGCTTTGAATCAAATTTTGCACCAAACTTTTAAATTATTTTTTTCATGGCGTGCAGAGAGGGTGTGCTGATGTTGGTGTTTGTCTTTCTAAGAGCGAAGAACCAAGCTCTGTTGCACATGCAAGAGCTCTTACAAAAATATGGTAAATGGCTACATGATTTTGAAGGGTTGCCTATTCTTGATAGATCAAGTGTTGCTACTATCAACAATGGTTTGCTGATGGAAGAGATGATGTTAGATTCAGTTCAACAGGCTGAGATTTACCTGTATCCATGGAAAGGAGTCTAAATAGTTGTCAATCAAGAGCATTTGATACTACCCTTGAGGCTATTGCTTTGAACAATGGTGGTGTTTTTTTCCTTGATGGACCAGGTGGATCATGTAAAACATATCTTTATAATGCCTTACTATCTCGATTACGTGGAGAGAATCAAGTTCCTTTGGCATGTGCTCCAGAATTGCTGCATTGTTACTATCAAATGGTCATACAACACACTCACGCTTCAAAATCCTATTGGTTCTAAATGCTTCTAGCACATGTGGTATAAAAGGTAATAGCCCATTGGCTGAGGTGTTGAAGCTTCAAAATCCTATTGGTTCTCAATGCTTCTAGCACATGTGGTATCAAAGGTAATAGCCCATTGGCTGAGGTGTTGAAGCTTGCAAAGCTGATCATTTTGGATGAGGCTCCAATGATGCATCGGTATCCCTATGAAGCATTGGACATGACACTAAAAGACATTATGCAAAGTGATATTGTGTTTGGTGGAAAAATTATGCTCTTTTGGTGGGTGACTTTAGGAAAATCTTACCAGTTGTGGCAAAGGGGTTACATGAGGATATTGTTGATGCAATGTTATGCCGATCATATATTTGGAGATATGTGAATGTTTTAAAGCTCATCCAAAAGATGCGGGTCAGACAGAGAGTGCATATGATTGTACAAAACTAGAATTTGTCACAAATGGACTTTACAAATTGGAGATGGCTCTTTAGGCCATCCAAACAATTAAGGTAGATTGGTAATTCCACCACGAATGTTGATCCATGGAAAATCCCTTTTGAGTTTGGTTGAATGGGTGTATAAAGATGTTCAAAGAGTGGAGGACTATGCATGCTTCTTCAAAGATCGTGCTATATTCTTACACCACGAAATCTAGAGGTTGATGAGATCAATGGACTAGCCTTGAGTGAATTACCTGGTCTCGAAAGAGAATACCTCAATGCAGACACAATTGTTTCATCCGATTAGGTGGTGGTGGGTACCCACCTCACCGCTTGCTTCTAAAGATGATGCTCCTATCATGTTGCTCTGCAATTTGGACCCTTGGCAGGGGCTTTGCAATGATACCAGACTGATATACAAGAAATTTCACTCAAAGGTAATAAAAGCAAAAATTATTATAGGTACAAACATTGGAGACAGGGTCTTTATTCCCAAGATAACATTCATACTAACTATGTTTGAATTGCTTTTTGACATTAGAAGGAGACAGTTTTTTGTGAGACTAGCTAGCTTTTGGTATGTCAATAAATAAGTCCCAAGGACAAATGTAGAGTGTGTTAGGACTTTATTTGGCCACACAAGTATTCACACATGGATAGTTGTATATTGCTATGTCACGTGTTAAATCATCTATGCAGTGAAAGTGTGTGTAAAGAATATTGTGGAACATGAAAGCAGCATAGAAGGTTCAAGCAAAGTTTACATAGCCAATGTTATCTACAAAGAGGTATTGCAAATGGCATGCAGAAGAGTGTAAACGTAATCTATGGCCAAAAGGTAAAGAGTGAGCTATTGATACAACAACCTACAAATGGCAGAGACTACATTCCTAGATATCTCTGTATTAATCAAGTAAGCATTTGAAAGAAGAATGCTTGCAAAGATTGGGCATGTGCTATCTTATGTTGTCTTTCTGTAAGTCTGCATGTTTTTAAGTTGATTGATGTTTCTTTTAGAATGATAACTATTTTATTATGATACGAAGACATGAAGTTTAATAGGAGTTAGATGGCGAATTTCCTTCAATTTATCTCCCAATGGTGCTACCCTTGCCAGTAATATTGAATTGATATATATAAATCTACTTACATTGTGTGGAGTAAATGGCTGACATTGAGGTAAAGCCACCACACAGATCCACAATATGGAGTGACCCATCTATTGTTTAAGGGATGGTATGTTTATTTTTTTAACATTTGGATAAGCAAATGTTTAGCTTTTGACTTACTTCCATTTACAGCGGCTTTATTCATTTTTCTTGCTTTACTTGAAATACTGAACATCCCATGGAGAGAGAGAGAGAGAGAGAGAGAGAGAGAGAGAGAGAGAGAGAGAGAGAGAGAGATTGGCCTCAAAATCTTGATTTGATATCACATGTATATTGCTTAGCATGGACGTGGAAATGAGATCATTATTTATTTGTGGTGATGGACAAGATATTGAAGGTATCCTTCTTAACGTTCACTATAATATAGTCATCATTGTTTACCATAATCTATTTAATTTTCATGGTTCAATTGTAGACCCGTCGTTTTGGGAAGGATAAGCAACAACATCTCTAATAATCAAACTATTAGAGAGCACAGGTGTATTACAGTATGAAAACTAGCTTTTGTGTTTTATGTCAATAACAATTATTATTGATTTTTTTACACAACAGGGAATATCTTTATTTTTTTGGAACCTAGATTATTGCTAAGTTTGTATGGTCAAGACACTTCAACGATAGTTTTGGGCTCCTTGGAATTTTCCAACTAAGATTGCAAAAGATTGAGGATAAGCTTCATGTACATGTAATGTTTGTAGATTGTGGAAAGCCTAATAAGTTAGGTTTTAAGTGCATAGGCACTGGACATTACAGAATATTCCACTTTGCTGTCTACAAGCCTATTGAAATGCTATTCGTCTCAAATGTTGATCCACGGAATGAGTTTTGGAAGATTTTATCTTTTTACTTTTTTTCGACATAAATTAAATCTTGCAATAGCTAATTTTATTATCTTAAATATATTTTTTGGATAGATGGAGGCGAGGAGTACAGGCTTCCAAAGGAGAGATAATCTAGTCGCTTGAAGATTGTTTTAATGCTTGCTCAGGTGTGTTAAGATTGTCAACACTATTTTGGTTGGAATGCTAGAGGTATATCTTTATGCCAAGTTTGGTACTTTATTCAAAGAAATGTAAGTGCTTTAGGAGCTTCTACATGGATATATATGGCAAGCATGGTGTGTGTATATATATAGGTTGGCAAGTTGAGGACTATGAGGCCCAAAATGGGCTTCAATTATAAGGCTTATCTCTACTAACTCCCCATGGCGAGCTTTTTGTTTTTATGCATGCAAGAATACTCTTGCCCATTAGGGACGTGCCATGCCACTAGGTATGGGTATAGGTGTGTGAGTGTGTAAATAAGTGTGTGTGTGTGTGTGTGTGTGTGTATAGGTATAGGTATGCTATGTTTTTACTTATGTATGTCTAGAAATAGATAGATGTTGTGTATAGGTAGTCTATGTGAGATAGATAGATGTTGTTCATATGTATAGGTAGTCTATGTGAGCACCATGTACACATATATGTGTAAATATATGCATTTACATAAGGATAAGATAAATTTGCATATACATGTATGTACACTTGATTGCTTCTATTGATGGGTACATATGGATGTCTAGGTATGAATGCGTATTTATAATGTATATATGTATGTGAACATATATATTTATAAAAACATAAATATGTGTATCTGTATGTAGGCATATATGTGTGTGTACGTAAATACATATGGATAGACATTGTAGATGTATGTGTATATGTATATATGTTATATATGTTTATATGTGTGCCAGTTCCTAAAGTATGCATGTATGTGTGTATGTATATGCAAGGAGATTTTGTGTGCATGTATAAACATGAGAGAGAGAGAGAGAGAGAGAGAGAGAGAGAGAGAGAGAGAGAGAGAGATGTCCATGATTGTCTTCAAATTTAAGGCCTACTCTATGGTATCCAAACCTCTCATTTCCGGAGGATGGGGGATGGGTTGTCTCCTCATGAAGTTGCCTTTTTTTAATGGTGTGCTTATCTCATCCCGTCAAAGATGGGTCCTTCCACTAGTTTACCCAAAAGAGCATAAAGGTATACACAATTGAACAAGTTGATAAATGTTGATGGTCTAGGGTGGTCACATAGAGCCTTACACTTTTCTTGCTATACCCAGAAGACCATAAAGGTATACCCAATTGAACAAGTTGATAAATGTTGATGGTCCACACAACAGAGGGTGGTCACATAGAGCCTCACTCTTTTCTTGTTATACCCAAAAGAGAATAAAGGTATACCCAATTGAACAAGCTGATAAATGTTGATGGTCCAGGGTGGTCACATAGAGCCTTACACTTTTCTTGCTATACCCAAAAGAACATAAAGGTATACCCAATTATAAACAAGTTGATAAATGTTGATGGTCCCCACAACAGGGTGGTCACATAGAGCCTCACTCTTTTCTTTATTATACCCACCAAGAGAGTATAAAGGTATACCCAATTGAACAAGTTAATAAATGTTGATGGTGCAGGGTGGTCACTTTTCTTACTATACCCAAAAGAGCATAAAGGTATACCCAATTGAAGAAGCTGATAAATGTCCCACATGAGTGGAACAAGAGATTACTAAGTGGCGTATATGCCAAATAACCAAAAACACGCATGTGTTCAACCTTAGGTTTTCGATTCAACGAAGCCTCATAAGAAGTGATAGTCTTCAAAGCTTTAGTCAAGCACCTATTTAACCTTAGGTTTTTTATTCAACCAAGCCTCATATAAGGAGTGATAAACTTCAAAGCTTTAGTGGGGCACATGTTTAGCACATAGGTAGCACATAGCAGTGCTTCCATCCAAAACTTATGTGGAATGTTGCTGGCCTTAACCATGCATCTAATCATCTCCATGAGAGTCATGTTTTATCTCTTAGTACCACCATTTTGTAGTGGTGAATAAGGAGTTCTACATTGGTTTTGTGCCAAAAAATCTTTGAATGCGTTATATGTATATTCTCCCCCTTTGTCTGAACGGAGACTTTGAACTTTTAAGCCAATTTCATTTTCAACCATAGCAAGAAAGTCAATGAATGAAACAAAGTATAAGTTTCCTCCTAAATAAGTAGTGTCATTGGACCACACACATTAGTATATATGAGCTGCAATTTAGCTTTTTCTATTGCATTCTTTTGGAAAGGTTGGCAAGAAATCTTGTCGAGGATGCATCCTTCACAAATAGATGTTGGTGGTGAATAAAGTTGAGGAAGATCCTCTAACATCCCATGTTGTTGCGAAAGTATCGAACCACCAATAGAAGTGTGGCCAAACCTAGCATGCCACAACTAGGCATCTTTCATTATATTAGAAGTGTCTTCTAGATAAGCAACGTCACATTTATCATACAGGTCTAATTTGTACAAGCCGTTGGTGGTTTGTAACAGTAATAAGTATAATCTATTTATCGAGGATGTTGAGGATGCATCCTTCACAAACAGATCTGTTTGTCAAGGATGCATCCTTCACAAACAGATCTTGGTGGTGGATAAAGTTGAGGAAGATCCTCTTACATCCCATTTGTTTGCAAAAGCATCAAACCATCAATAGAAGTGTGGCCAAACCTAGCATGCCACAACTGGGTATCTTTCATTATATTAGAAGTGTCTTCCAGATAAGCAACGTCACATTTATCATACATGTCCAATTTTTACAAGCCACTGGTGGTTTGTACGATCTAGTAATAATAAGTATAATCTATTTATCCTATTCTCGGACAATGCATTAAGACAGTAAGACCCCCTTACTAGAGTGGGCAAAGAAAGCAAATTCTTTTGAATTCTTGGAATAAAAAGTACATTCTAAAGACAAAGATCCTCACCACTTGCTGTTGTGAGAACTATCTCAATAATATCTTTGACAGGGTAAGAGGCATTGTTGGCACACACGACGGTGTTGATAGCTTTACACATTCTCCATATATTTAGCTAAACTGCTTTGAGAAATTGTGTGCTTAGAAGCACCACTATCAAGAAACCAACTGTCAGAGATAGTTGCACACTGAGACATTCATCCTAGTAAGGATTATAACTGCACATAGCCATTAGTGAGAAGTCTTAATGGACAACGACATTAGAAGAGTTCTCTTTCTTGGAACTCTAATTGTCAAAAGTAAAATTGTTGGATTCCTTTTTCTTCTTTTCCTTATTTTAAAGTTTGAAGAAATTTTCAATTACATCGTCGGGCTTCTCGGCAAGTCACCTTCTGTGGCTATTCAGAATCACCGTGAGCCTCACAAGTTTTTTTTAAATTGGTCTTCTGTAGAAATTTCATGTCCTTATCCTTTAGTTGCTAGAGCCAAATCAGTGCTAGAACTCTCAAAAATATTTTTTTCGAACTCTTTCTCTTGCAACAATAAGGAGTAGTAGGAGGAGCAATTGTGCTAGGGTGTACATTTGTGACCATAAAACTCCATAGGGAGTAATTTGACCCACCTAATTTATCCTCTTTGGAAGGAATACCAAAAAAATCATTGACAAGTTGTTGGCCATACCTAACTGCTTGAGAATTTGAGAAGGAAAGATGCGAAAAGAAAGCTTGAAGAACTGATGTCAGCGGGGAAAGCTGCATTGACTACTTTGCCAAGCTACTGGAAATTATCAGTCGGATCACAGATTAGAGTCTTCAATTGGAAGTTGTGATTGGAAAACCAAGAGGATTTCTCTATGGAGCAAGATTGGAGAAGCTAGCAATTGGAGAATACAATAATTGGAGAAGCGGATGATTGTATTGTCCACGATTGCTCAGTGGATGAGCGATTAGGCAAGCACGCCATCGATTGCTCAAATTGACAATTACTCAATTGGGGATTACACAAGCTTATCTTCCACATGATGCTTATCTACCACGTGTGTCAGTAATACAGGATGCGCAAGAAATGGACGGAATTGTTTGACAAATCCTGGTTACAGACTTGACGTTCCGTTAATTAATCAATAGATTGGGACAGAATCAAGAAATCGTGAGGTGTTGCCCTATGTAGATTATTATACCCAACTATTGTTGTGCTTGATTAGCCAACTACATGACTGATTTAGCCGACTATAAATTACAACAAATAGTAGCTCAACTGTGCACAACCAAGATTGATATAACCACTAATACACACAAGCTGTTGATAGCAGACTGTGTGAGCTATTTGCACACACAATATATGAAAACTCGACAAAGCAAAGAACTACTATAAGCAAGGAAACCAGCACTATTATCTCATATATAGAATGGAGAGGTGGACTCACACACATAATGCTCAAAGACAAGAACACAAGTGTGTAGAGTGTGAGAGAGATTGGTAACCTCAGAGAGGAGAGAGATGAAGCTTTCTACAAGTACAAATGAGCAAGTAACCCTAAATTGTGAATGAGGTTACTTATATACTAGCTAACCCTAAGGTGCCTGTTCACACTTGGATGGCCACCATAAGAAAAAACCTAGTGGGACAAAAGCGCCCATGGCATAAAGTGCATGACCTAAAAGTGTAGCACTACAAAATATCTAACAATGTTTGCATTCCCTAGGATGTAAGTAATCATTTGAGTGCAAAGGAGTGATAATTGGTCGTACAAGCACCTTGGGATTCCACCAAAAAACCCGTGGACTTTTAAAGAGGTGGGAAACTTATTTCTCTACAAACAGGGTACAGCAAGCCCCTTTCAAGCTAATTTTCAAAGGTACAATCAAACCCAAATCAAATTAGAATAACAACTTTTCAATCTCTGCACATTTCTCAAAACTGGAGATCTTTAAGGTCCAATTTTGTCCCTTTACTCTTAGTTTAATTAAAAACATGTACATACCCTTTGTAGAGACTTTATTAAATTGAGGGAAACTTCTTGTTCCCTAGAACCATAGAAAAGTTAAGAATTGGGATAGGCTATTCTAAACCTAGAAATTTTTAATATGTAAATAATCTATGGGAAAGCCTTATGATAAGTTTAATTCCTAGAGAGAGAAATTATTCTAAGTGTTTTAATTGAGATGAATCCAAGCCTAGACAAGTTTTTGGATTAATTCATGGCTAGTGCGGTTCAATTAAGAATATTAGACTTAAATTATGAGTTTAGGATTACCCCTATGTGGAGAGAGAGAGAGAGAGAGAGAGAGAGAGAGAGAGAGTAGAGTTAAAGATATAGAGAAAGAAAAGCAAGATGAGAGATTACTCTAGTTTAATGAAAGAAATTAGGAATTGTTAAGATTCAAATTAGATTTTATTTTAGGAGAATCACTGGTGTGCTAGCCAAGGATTCTAAAGAGAGTATTCTAGAGAGAGAAAGAGAGAGCTATAAAATATGTTTACTTACATTAATATGCATAGGTAAGATTAGGGCTAAGATTAGCCCAAGACCCTAGGTTTAATCTTAGAAAACTAAATTGTCTAGATGTGAATGGATTGGATCAATCTCTTTAAAGATAACATATTTCTAGACAGAGAAAATCATGTTTGATCCCTAAATTGAGGATATTGGAAGCACTTATCAAGTGCAAAGCCATATTCAAATATGAAGTCATATCCTAGAGGAAAGTCTTGAGTACATTAAAGTGATCAAATCAAATGACCATTAATAATAAATTTGTAGTCCTAGAATAAGAATTAGGAATAAGGCTAGAGTTAGGAAAGGCAAAGACTAGATGTGTTCAAAGCAAAGAGGCAAAGTCCTTAAGTTTGTGAAGGATTAACATCCTACGGTAAAAAAGTAAAATGAACCCAATCAAGAGAAGAAAGCAAGGTTAGGACATTTTAAGAGCCCTACAAGGAAGAAGATAACCTTAAAGAATGATTAAAGACCCTTAGAGATTTTCAACATAAAGATAAGACCCAAATAAGAGAAGTAGATGGATGATCTTAGAAAGACCTTCTTTGTACTCAAAGGAATTTACTTAAAGTTGAATGAAAAGACTTATGGAATCAAGTCTTAAAAGTGACCCCAAGGAAGGGGATCTTGTGAAGATCTTGCCAAGATATGTGTGGCTAGAGGTATTCGACTTCCTCGAAGTTTTGATTGAAGAGTTGTGATGTCTCGTCGAGTTTGTCATGGTTTACATTGCTTCAGATATGAGTATAGTGTTGTTGTTTAAAATCCTACTTTACTATTTGGATACTATATTCATTACTTCAGATATGATTATAGTGTATATTGTTTAAAAACCTACTTTATTATTTGGATACTATATTCATGTGATGCATATGTGTTTGTTTGTAGAAGCCTCTAAAGATACAACATAGGTTTATGGATTAATGTGTGGGTGTCATGTCGACGGGGTGCATCGTATATACGAAAACCATCATTTTTGACCTTGACCCCTCTTACTCGAATGTCGATGCCAAAGGCCCCCACCTTTACTTGGTTATCTAACCAACCATAGATTTTGCACATTTGGTTAAACATCTCTAGATGGACAATAACATCTCCTATCTTATTGAATCTCAGTATGGTCTTAATCGATTTGAACTAGTTTGAAGCTATTTTGTTGCAATAGGTGCAACTATTAGGTACAACTACTAGTGCAACTCTTGTGGCTAAAACCCTCCCTACTTCCAATGCTATCCTAAGCATATATGAGGACTTGTGGATTGGTAATGGTTAAGTTGGGAAAGCATAGGGTGTATGGGTGCAGGTAGGACATAGGTTGTATACCGTGTAAATTCACCAACCTATGCGCTAAAATGCTACGTAGGATATTTATGGATGTTTGGATCATAACATGGATAATAGGCTCCCCCACACCAGATCCTCGTGTTCTGAACCCAATTCCTAGGCGAAATCCTTTTGAGTCTTTTGCTCTAAGGTGCAATGGTGCAAATCCTGAGGCACTAGTTATTCTAGCTGCTCTTGTGAAATCCTACGGAACTAGTTGTTCTAGCTACTCCCAAGCTAAAAGCTTCTAAAGTGTTAAACCAAAAAGCAAGGATGTTAAGATTGGGGTTTCTACACTTCATCCTACCCTTAGACCGAATGCTTTCAACGTTTCTATCGGAACCTCTTGAGCTAAACCACGAGGATCTTGGGGTAAAAGATTCTAAGCTAGTGGAGCCAAAGGCTCTCGTCAAGGATAATGTAGGTGATGGTGGTTGTGTGGATTGTTGGTGGGTGAAATAGTTGCTCCCTCTCCAAAAGGCTTTCACTCCCATCCACTAATCCTAATGCATTTTGTGTATGCCTAGAATGGGTTCTTTTGAGGTCATTTTGTGGGCCATTTATGTCACTCTTGCTAGGTGGGTTTCACTAGGCACCCAATAGTTAGGCTCAAGTGGCACTCCAACCATAGTCTTTTTTAAGCAAAGAGCAACCATGCTTCTTCGAGTAGAAGCTCATCTTTGATACAAAAGTGTGTGGCCTTCTGTTAATAGAAGGTATATGCCATACCCATAGATAAAAGGCACTTGACTTGAAAATGTTATAATAGCCTTGCTTTCGATGATAACTATATCAAAAACTATGTCTTCTAGCGACTAAAGGTACATGCCAATAATTAACTTAAATATAGATAGCTTGGAAGTATTGTAACCTAACTTTTGATGACTACATTAAAAAAATTCTCTTCTATTGATGAAAGGTACACACCAATAATCATATAGATGTGAATTTAAAGGTGCAATGCTTGAAAAGGTTAAAATAGCCTAGCTATTGATGATAGTTATATCATTAAGTACATCTTATGATAAAAAAACTCCCTTTTGATGATAACACTAAAAATTATTAATTTATTAACAACAAATGTCTTCTATCAATGAAAGGTGCATACCAATAGTTCACATACATATTGAAGATTATTTATATTGAAATTGAAACATGTAAAACTAATTAAAGGTGTTTTCAAACAAAAATCCTATTACTAAAGCATAAATTCCTAGTATGCCCATGAAAAAATTACCTCAACTTCTCTCATACTTCGAAAAAATTACCTCAACTTCTCTCATACTTCACTTTTTTTTGCCTACTATCTTGTTCCTATGATAATTTTCTAGGAAACCTTATATTGAAAGAGAAATGAATTCTCTAGAAGGCAAAAAAATCAGCCTTAAATGTATAAGAAAGTAACTTTCAAGCCATTGTGCCAAATTTCATCATTAAAAAAACCCGAAGGCAAATACATAATTAGGGGATTAGACTTCTAATAGTCTATGACGCCACAAAAAGAATAACCTTAAAAACAAAATATAGTTGTGTGCAAGTTGACATAAAACTACCAAAATGCACATGCTTAAAAGAAAGGCACCCCCTTAGTCCCTCCTCCAATATGAACCAAAAACCTAACATCCTCCATCACCATAAGAAAACTGTTGATTTGATGATATACTCTATTCTATATGTACAAGCAATCTAATCTAAAACCTATATCAAATAATGATCAGGGCGATCTTCTATGCATTGTTGGTTATAGTATGCAGCCACCACCTCAACCATATCATAGGCCAAGCTCATCACACATATGAATATGGAATCCATACCCTTTTTCACAGCTCTCTCGTGAAATGTGAAATCTAGTCAAGTGGATTACTCTACACATGTAGCCTAGGAAATCTGGTTTGAAGTGAGGGTAACACCCTTGTGAAAACACTGCAATCTAACATCATTATTCTTTCCTACTTACTATGCATTCAACTTTTGTGTAGGGTTCCTGAGTTCTCTGCGTCTTTTTTGGCACTTTCATGAGTGGAGTACATGATATTGAAAGCATGAGAGAAAAATCAGGTTAAGCCTCGAACTCCACAGTTCAATATGTGGATTGCCGAAACCATAAACTACATGCAGTCTCTACACCAGAAGCTAGCATTAGATATGTGTGGCAGAACACAAACAAATTGATAACATCTCAGAAACTAAGCACTAATATTGAAAGTTTCAGTCTATGCAAATGCCTATCGACAAAAAGATTTATCTGAGCTTCTTTTGGAGGCCTACTGACAACTGCTGTATTTGAGCTTCTTCGGCAGCAGTGATGACCTCAGCCCTCCTGCAAAAATACTTCACAATTAGCTATGTACAAGCATTCAGACTGCACATGTAAGAGAGAGAGAGAAAGAGAGAATCAGCTATGTACAAGCATTCAGATTGCTTGAGTGTGTGTGTGCACACGTGCGTGCGCGCGTTCCGATCTCAGAGCATTCATTGGAGTCCAGCCTTTCCTCGGCCTTTAGCGCTGGATCACCCAAGAAAGGCTTATCATCTATCAACTTTGGGAATACGTATGGTACAGGATATGGTTGATGAGCATGGTATGGTTCTTTCTTTCTTTCATAGGCCTATATGGCGTGCCATAGCTAAACTTCTGGCTCCATTTCAGCCGGTACCCCCTCTTGAGGAGGAGGATTCATTACAGGATTGGCATTTTGATCGTCAACAGCCGGGTTATGCCTGATTCCCATTCCATCTCCTCCCTGCTTCGAAGGCCTACCATTTGCTTATTCCTCAGCCTTGGATAGTGGAACATGGAAACAAGCTATGGCTTTTGGATAAGCCTCTGCCCTGGTGGAAATCGACTTTAAAATAGGTGTGGAAGTCAAAGTTGCCACTTAAGCAACAGGTCTTTTTTTGGCGATGCATTACGGGTGCACTACCGGTTGGCACTCTACTGGCTCAAAGGCGTATCGCTCCATTTTTATGTCGGTGTTGCCGCCTTATGCCCAAGACCGTACCTCACTTATTAAGGAGTTGCTTGCATTCCCGTGATTTTCTTCAACACTTGACGACAGCACTACTGCAGTATAGATTCCCTCGACAACGCTTTGGGCGAGTTTTTTGGATTTTTGGTAGATTGTCCCCGGCTTTACCGGGGTATGATGATTTCTTCGCATGGGTGTGCTTCTAGGCTCTTTGGACCATCTATTCCACCAGAAATCATTGATTTCTGCACTTTTCAAGTGATGTTGTGCATCCCTTCCCCTATTTTCATGCTGCCCTACTCCGGTCTCTTCGAGATTGCTATGATCTTGACCAGCTTTCTCTCCAACAGTTTGAAGAATTTTTGTAGTTCGTTCTCGTAGTTCCACCTGCTTCGGGTGACTATGACTGTACAGTTTAGTATTTAATATAAACAGTGGTTTCACCCCCAAAAAAAAAAAAAAGTGTGTGTGTGTGTGTGTGTGTGAGAGAGAGAGAGGGAAGGGGAAGATGTGGGTGTACGAAGAGAGGGTTGAGTGGGTGCATGACTGCATAAACACTAGAGAGAGAGAGAGAAGAGAGGGAAAGATGTGGGTGTATGAAAGACGGTTGATGTGGGTAGATGACTGCATAAACACCAAGGTTTTAAAGGATGAAAAGTTGAAACACTTACTGCAGAAAATGATCGACTCCTACTCAGGCTGTGTTCTTTATCATTTCGCGGAGAAGGCTGTTCAATCAACAGAATATTCATCACTGGCCAGGGGGCTCACAGAAGAACAGAGTGAGCTTGGCATTGACCATATGCATTTCAAATTAAAAGTTTAACATAACACCTACCATATTGTGAGGTGACCTAGATTTAGACTGGCTCCTGCAGGTAAAAACTTCAAAAAATCATTCAAAAGTAACAGGCACAGAGCTGAGGCACAATTAACTTTACAAACCTGGGAGCACTTCGAGGGGAGCCGGACCGTGACCGGCTTTTAGAGCGTGACCTTGAAGGCAAATCCATGCGCGATGCCGATCTGCTTCTAGAAGCCTTGTTACGAGAGCGGCTACAGAGACAAACAGACAGTGAGTCTAAAAGCAGCATCACAATCTTAAAATATAACCAGCGGCTACAGAAACCCTAAGTGATATGATTTAAGTTATTTAAGTTGCAGCATCTTCTTGACACTAATCGTACAATTACGCTATAATTGCAGAACAGGCCATTGCTGATAACCTCACCTGCGAACAGGGGAGGGGCTTCTACTGCCGCTTACGCCATGGCTGACACTCCGGCTACGGCTGCGGGTAAGGCTGCGGCTGCAGCTTCTCCTTCCTCCACTGCCTTTCTCTTCTCTCACCTGCAATCACAGACATAAGCATAAGCTCCCATGACAAGCAGAAAAATTTGTGACAGTTTCATCAGGGACGCCTAATACCCTTATATATCCTCGAGCGAAAGGGTTCCTGAATTCCGAATCATCAAGTTTCCGGATCTGCACAGATGTTGAATAAAATGTGAACAAGAATCAAGAATCAAAGCTGACTTTTTTTCCCCCAATTTGATACCCTGCTAATCAGTCAGATTTGCTGCCATTCTCCACTCTCAACCCCTATTTTGGAGCGTTAAGGAGAGCAGAGAATGCTACGCCCGCCCTAGCTGGGATACAACCGTTACATGATATGTCCATTGGCTGCAACAAGCTGGGATTGAAACTGAGACCTCTTTCTCGAGTTCAATCAACTACCAACTTGATTACACACCACGGACAAATCAAAGCAATGAATCATCAAAATAGGCCAAAAGAAAGAAGCTTTTTGGGAATCAAGGCATACTGCGTATTTCATATCATCATAGTTTGTGTAGTCCACTATGCCCACGAGCCCTGCACAAAAGACCATAGTGCACATTGTTAAAGAGCTGCCATCATGCCACCTAAAAGACAAGCAAGGACTCTTCTTACAAAGATGTTTGGGGTCTTTACAGAAAATGCACCGTAAAGACGAGAAAGCACTCGCCAATGACGTGATAGCTCAAGTGGTAAAGGTGTTTTTCTAGGACCAGGAAGTCATGGGTTCAAAACCCCACAAGGTGCTTCCTTGGCAGCATCGCCTCTACAGACCAATAAAAAAGCACCTATAGGCGGTGGAAAACTATAACTACAGGAGGATCTTGGGCCTAAGGCCAGTTGAAAAAAAAAAAAAAAAAGAGTGCAAGAGACAAGAAAAGCGCTCTTCTTACGAAAAAGCTTGGGTCTTTACAGACATGACCCCCACCTCTGAAAAAGCCTGCCCACACCCCCATCCGATGGGCAAGGGATCTGACCCTTATTATACAACGCAAAATTTCCATAGCCAGGCATAATTAAGTACACTTGCCTCTTCCATCTCGAAAAACTTGAGCAAAACAAACATCACCAGCACGGCGCATGTGATCCTACAAAACCAAAAAGGAATTGAAAAGACCATTTCTTATAACAACCTGACTGCTAACAAAGAGATGGTTCCATCGTTAAACCTTTAGGTCTTGCCAAGATGCCGAGGATGGCAAACCAGTCACAACAACTGCCATAATTATCAAGTAAATTGATTAGGGTTTCTAGAAAATGACTTTTACTTGACGCATCTGAGACCCAAAAAAAAGGGTACACCAAAAACTTAGGGAGAGCATACCCCTATATTCTGAACGCCTTGAGACACCACCCACACGTCCACCAGTATAACTGTAGCTACTGTAATGATCAGCGGAGGAAGATGAACCTTGACCGCCATGGGCAAGTTCAACCTGCACAAAGTAAACAGATTGAATAGAATGCCTTACGAAAATGGTCAAATACACCTTACAACAGTGACCAAATATAACAAGGAATATAATTTGAAAAGAAAAAAGGGCTAAAAAAGAATAGCCAGGGCCCAAAGCTTATCACACTTGAGGGTGTGTATCTCGTGAAGAGTGTTATGTAACATGCCACTGGTTTGATTGTGTAACACACACCAACACCACCTTATACCTTTACGTTAGTGAGCATGAAGCAATCCACTTTTATCTTTATACACGAGGTAGAGCTGAAGACAGAGCGAGCGAGAGCAGAGGTGACACCAGATTGGGTCCCAATATACCCACTCAAGGGCCTCCTTCCACAAGCAGGAGTACAACTGCCGGAGACTGCCAAACGCAAGGACCATGTAGACCAGATGTCTGCATATCAAGCAGGTTGAAGGCAACTTTGAAGCCACTTTGGATAGCCTTATGCACACCCATATCTGCTGAGGGAGATGCACTACTGAAGGCTGGATGGTGAAGCAAAGCTTTGGGGCAGCCTTGGGACTGAAGCACTAAGTGCCTGTATGAGAATGACGCATGCAAAGATCGGGAGTCCTACTGAGATGAACGAAGAATGAGATGATTTATGGCAAGGTATATTGGGCTGCTTATATACCCTTTCGGGCTGCTGCTCAATGCTAATAGCATGCTGCCAGCCTGTCAGCCAGGTGGAAAAAGGCCACAACTTGCTGATAATCAGCAGTAAATGCTTGCACATTTCACATGTGAATGGTTGCAAAATGCCTTGTCATTTTTTGAAAAGGTATCTAAGGTAGTTGATAGGAACCCACAACTTGTCGATACCCTCCAATGTTGTACTATCCTGATGCTGGCCAACTGGTATATCCTGCTGCAAATGACTGTTTACAGCCCCTAAGCTGGGCTGAAGAGGGGCTGACTAGAGAGATGGGTCGCCTATGATGCATAGCATCATATATAAGGCATGTAACATGCTTTACGACTGCTCCATGGACTGGCCATGTACCTATTCCTCTACATGCTGTTATAAGCTTTGTGTATGCAACTAAACGACTGACTTCTCGTGCCCTAACCTTAGATGACCTAAATGCTACCACTGATTGGAGGTAAGCTCCAGTAATGCCCTCCTTACCTTCTAATCAAGTGTCTTTTTAAGCTTGGCCTCTGTGTTTTTTCTTGCCGCCTGAGTTGCTTTGAGACTTATTGTCTTTATGGTCTTTACTGGATGAGTTTTACAAACTCTCCTAGAAATGGTCACTCATGCTGACCTATTCCAACAAGGTCATAACCATGGCACAACAGTCGGAATTGGTCATGGACTGGGGTGGAAGGAATCTTCCTTTGAGGTCCGACATAAAAGTCTCCTATATGTAATGAGTCGTGCCTATGGTTAGGATCTCAATGGAGACCTGACCAATGCTGCCATCAAGTAATGGCTTCTCCCGTGAGGTGTGAAGCCACCGAGATGGACTTTCTCTTGAGGATCTGAAACTTTAGCTAAAGGAGAATATGCAACGAATTGATAAATAAACTGTGTGACTGTAGAATGATCACACTTACCATCATACTTATTGAAGTTCGATTGAGCTCGTATGACGGTGGTTGATGGAGCAGGATGAGAAACTAGGACTAGGTGCCAATTTGGGAAAAGTTGCCATAAGACTAGCCTATAAGGTTGCAAGCTGATGCTAGAGTTGCATGGCTTCCTACTCGAGCTTACGTTGATATTCCAATCCAACGACGCAAGTTCTATCTGGCGTCGGTATTTAGCCTCGCTACGTTCGGCTTCCTCTATCTGTCGTGTCTCGTCAAGTACCCGTCTTCTTTGTTGCTCCATGAGAAGAAGCATGTGCTGAAAATTTTGGGAATCCTGTAGGCTTGTTGTAGCTATAGCTTGAGTAACCTCGTTTCCTCCAGTAGCTCTTGAAGGAGTATATTTGTGCTCTATGGAAGCATTTCTTCTTTTCTTGTCTTCGTACACATTTTTTTATGCAATGATGCCTTCTTTGAAGCTTCTTTCTTCTTCTCTTGACATGGTGAATGGCTTGGTGGTTTTTTCTCACCTCAACTTTACCATTCACGGACTTGTCTCACTTTAGGTAGTCAAGCTGGGTCACAACTACAAGCTTTGATACCAATGTAACATGCAATTGGTTTGATCATGTAACACACTACAAGATTTTCTTTATGCCTTTTTTCTCACCTCAACTTTACCATTCACGGACTTGTCTCACTTTAGGTAGTCAAGCTGGGTCACAACTACAAGCTTTGATACCAATGTTACATGCAATTGGTTTGATCATGTAACACACAACAAGATTTTCTTTATGCCTTGGTGTTAGTGAGCATGAAGCAATCCACTTTTATCTTTATACACAAGAGGTAGAGCTAAAGAGAGAGAACAAGCAAAGATGACACCAAATTGGGTCCCAAGATACCCAATTAAGAGCCCCCTCTTGCAAGCAAGAGTATTTGCTTTATTACTATGGAGAAGACAAAGAACTTACTGAGTATGACTAACTGACATCACCAAACGCAGGGACATAGACCGGACGTATGTTGAACTATCAATATCAAGCAGGTTGGAGGCAACTTTGAAGCCACTTCAGATAGCCTTATGCACACCCAAATCTGCTGAGGGAGATGCACTGCTGGAGGCTGGATGCTGAAGCAAAGCTTTGGGGCTGCCTTGGGACTGAAGCACTAAGTGCCTGGATCATAATGATGCATACAAAGATGGGGAGTCTAAGCACACATTATCACATATTCTACACTGCTCTTATGACTGAGATGAATCAAGAATGAAATGATTTATCGCAACCTATTCCTCTACATACTATTATATGCTTTGTGTATGCACTTAAAGGACTGACTTCTCATGCCCTAACCTTACATGACCTAAATGCTTGTTCTCCAAGTGGCTTAAGGGACTCACCCCGGCGCCTGAGACCAAGAGACTGACCTACGTAGCTCGTGCCTAACATGTCCCAGACTAGGGCTCACAATGGGGTCACGGCCTATGACATATTCCTAAAAAGGTACTATTTTCTGTATAAGTCACCTCAGTGCATGGGTGCAAGTGATAGTATATAGGAGAAAAAGCTCTAAAAAGGGAAGAGAAGAAAAGCAAGGAAAAAACGTCCAAGCTAGAATGCGCAGAGGGCGGGGGGGGCGGGCGGGGGAAAATAAGGGCTAGGCAAACCGTGCAAGAGCAGACTAAAACAAAAAGAAATAAGTGCATGAAGCAACCGACAAAGGAAGAGCTAGAAAGATCCAATGGGAGCGCACAATCACGCGGAAACTAAACATAACTCTTTTAATCAAAATACTCTCTAAATCAGCCCTCCCAAGGCCTCACATTTGGCACTCTTTGCTACTCTAATGGCTTGCTAGCATTCCCATATTTAGAGAACCTCCCAAGTACATGCTTTTATAGGCATCAAGGCTTCAAGCCTTATCTTTTGACCTAGACTTAACTAAGGGTTGTTCACACCCACAAAGGATGTTCACACCGACTAACTCCAAAATACCCAATAGAAACAATCGGCAAGCTAGCCCCTCAAACAATGTTGGTAAGAACTAACAATGGTGACATCCTATTCAGCCCTATAAGCATGAAAAGGTAGGTGCAAAGCATGAGTAAATTACATTTACAAGCATGCAACAAAGATTACCCTTATGTGATACCCATCAAAATTGTAGCCATCACGCCCTCTAATAGCATCTTCTGCATCTCGATCATCCTCAAACTGCATAAGTTAAGCAAGCATTAAAAAATAGATTGAGATAATATTTTTGGCAAAAGCCTCATCCTTCATTTCCATATCAGCAAAAACAACAAACAGAATAACCTCTCAAAAGTTGACTTTTGATGTCTTACCTCAATGAAGCAATACCCCGGAGGCCGAGGAGGTAACTTCAAGTCAATGTCAACAATGCGCCCATACTGCCCTCCACATACATGAAAAGTTTCTCAAGTTTCAACAACCCATGCTTGAACAACATACATTCGTGCATGCATGCATGCCTCACATCTGACTGCCGCTCTAGACAAAAAGATTTGTATGTTAAGCAATGACTCGCTAGGCACAGAGATCAATAGGTAACAACCTTGTAAAAGAGATCCTCAATCTCTCGCTCACGAACATCTCCGGGGAGATTACCCACGTAAATTGTACGACTCGAACGGCTGCTCATGGTGGTACTTGTTGCAGGTCCAGCCTCCAATTTCAAGAATTAAACTGCACATGCAAAAAAGTTTACAATGTGAGCATAATAGAAAATACCTTCAACAACACAACTATGTTCCAAAACCACACTACATATTGACCACTTTTAACATTTTCTTGCAATCAAGCAGCCCCAGAAAACAGATGTCAAGGGGTTTTGCATTCATCTTTGGCTGAGGATTGGATGCTACGAGGCAAACCAAGAGGATTTTCTTTGGACCGAGCAAAGCTCCAACGCTCCTCCCTCGTCTGCTTCACAAAGCTCATCGACCCTGAGGTGCAACTTATCAAAATTCAACCCATTCATCTCCCTCTTTGCCTCCTGCTCGTAAGATACGCTCCCTCCTAAATATATTGTTCCAAAGACCATATGTAAAACCCACAATCGCTCTTGAACTCGCCTTCTCCCTCCCTTACAAACTATCATACTACCGCATGCTGATATGCTCCTGCTCTGTCCAAGCTCCATGCATCTATTCATAAACAAAGGTCATGTCATTTATAACAATGTACAATCCAACAATTCCTTTCAAATTGCAACCCCGCTTTTAGAAAGTATGCTCAAAAAATTCACAGAGAATAGAGAAGTGAGAGCATCAAACATGAAAGACACTCCAGACAAGGCTTTAAATACTTCTGTTTTGTGTTAACACTAAATGTGGGTTGCTGGGAATAAAGCCAGCAAGTCAACATATCTGCACTCTCTCATAATGCAGACTACAAGAATAATAAGGGTTAAAACAAAGGACTCCTACAGACCGTAGTCCAATTCTTTGAAAGCTCTAGGTGACAAGTCCTAGGTGATTTGTGAGTGTTGATTGATACACCCTGAGGCTAGCAGAAGGACGACATGAGGATAGGTATATCCTCTAGCAGCACCGTCCAACAATTTGGCTGTCAGCATTACTTTCCACTCCAGTCCGCCCATTAGCATGGTGACATGATGACAGAGCCCACCAGTTTGACTTTAACCCCATCGACATCCTCCTGCATTACTTCCACATGGCAACACGATGACAAGTGTATCCATCCAGCATTACCATCCGCCAGTTCCCCCATAGACATCATCCCGCAGTATATACTATTCACCAAATCAGATCCATGCCCATCCACACAGCTACATGGTGACAAGCGTATCACTCCAGCGACAGTTCAACCGAATCTCATCTGTGCTGCAAACTAAGGGAGGTGAGAGTTCTGGCAGTGGATTGATGGCTCTGCGAGCCTATTGGGAGTGTTACTGCATTCCTTTTTGAGAATGGTAATGGTAATCAATCATTTTCTCCGTGATGATGCAGTCTCCCTCTAAAAGGTAGCAAACCCAAGAAGGGGAAAGTTAACCCGTCTCTTGATTTGGGTCAATTGGTCCAACCCATCTCTCTCTCTCTCTCTCTCTCTCTCTCTCTCTCTCTCCCCAAAATAAAAAATAAAAAAAAATTTAAAAAAAACAGAGAAGGGAAAAAAGGGGACCCTGCTCTGCAAGCTTGCAACTGTGACGCCGCCCAAAAAAAGCAAAGGAAGGGACTCAAACCTGAGATACCGTTGGAGAAGAGTACGCGTGTGTATTCGTGTGTGTGTGTGTGTGTGTGTGTGTGTGAGAGAGACAGAGAGAGAGATGCTGATGATGGTGGATTTGGTTTTGTTTGCCTGTTCTCCTACGCTAGGGTTTCAAAACTTTAGTTTCGTCTCTTTTCCCCATTTCTCTCAGTCCCTCCTTTACCTTTACAAAATTTAGCTTAATTGTTCTTTATCTCGTGTTAAGATGTCAAATATATATTGAATTACTCTCATCTCTAAATTTATCTCAACATAGTTTTAACATCATCTATTCTGTTCCATATTAACCATGGACAACCAAGGCACAAGGAGAGGAGCGAAAAAAGAAATCCACTATTTCTAAAAAATAAGAGGAAACTAGAATGCTTGGGTACCCTTATCCTCTTGATTGCTTGCACCTGTGCGTTGTCAACGTACTTTGAAAGAACGTGTGTTCTTCCGTTCATCACGTATAAACATCTTGAAGTGCTTAAATGAAGATGGACACTGCAACCCATACCATTTCTGCAGCACGTCCTCTTCGTATGCCTGTCTTTCTAAAGTTTATATGAATAGCTTATAGAGCTCGAACACGTATGAACATCGAGCCTATGATTATATTCGACATGAGGAATCGATGGACATTGACAAAGATCTCAAAGTACATCGTAAGGTAGATAATTCCAAATTCATTACCACATTTGAATCTGAGCTACACGCCATTCATCAATTCATAGGATTTTCGTGCTCGTTTGTGTGAGTGAAGTTATAAAAAAAACCATATATAAAGTATGGCGAGGAGTTGGCATAGTCCTCCCCAAAATTTTATAAACATAGGAGAACGTGCCCTTCCCCGTTTCCCAAAAGCACTTTCGATATCAAAAGTGGACCAAAACACCTTCAGTGTTAGAGGTGGCCATTAGTGCTACGTAATGATTCATGATCTAAAACTCATTTTCAAATGTGGTAATGAATTTGTAATTTTCTAATTTGTGAGGTACTTTTACATCCCCATCGAACATAAGAAGAGGCTTCAAGCTCACATCGATTGTGGATGTCAATCTAGCATTGCTTCTAAGTATGCTTTCAAATTCATGTTCATTTGATCATTTCAAATATACTCTACACTACACGAAGGATGCTACCCAAGCACTCACATAAAATATAATAAAAGAATTTAAAAAAAACAATCTTGTTTTGCAAGCTTCAGAGCATGGAGTGCACCTGGTTTTGATGATGATGATGATGTGTGTGTGTGTGTGTGTGTGTGTGTGTGTGAGAGAGAGAGAGAGAGAGAGAGAGAGTACCTGCTTGCATTTATGCAGCAAAACATCTTGTGCATGAGGTAGTTGGGGATTCTCAAGCATATACAAGCTTGCAAAATATTATCTCACAAAAAGCCCTCTTGCAATTTTTTCATGAATGTGGTTTCCCTGTGCTATAGTGCGATCGACACTATCTATGCTTATGTGGTGTTCTTCTCGGTGGGGTTTGGCCCCATGAGGTGCAGTCGATCCTCCTTGTTCATGAGATGATAAGAAAAGAAATATACGTACAATCAACATGAAGGACCAAAATGTCCACCATCACTTCTAAGAGCCCTACAAAAGTGTGGCAACAACTAACACTACTTCAACCAGATCAGCAAGCAACAAAATCCTTCATGACAGCCAAATGGACCCACGATAATGGCATCACAACAGGCCATCTCCCCCTATACCACCTAAGATCTCCAACTAGCTTGTACTTGGCCCAATATGCAGTAGATTGTAGCAAATGAGCGATCATGCAATCTTATTGCTACAAAAAGGCAAATCCACAAAATCCTTTTCATGCCATCACCCTATCACCCTTTCATGCCACAAAATCCTTTCATGCAATCACCCTATCTTGACACTCACACAATGCCTTCATAATCTACAAGTAGGCATCATGATCCCAACAGGGGGGACATTCTTGAGAGAGAGATTCTCCGGCTCCATCCCCTTGTACACATCCTGATATGCATTACCTTTGAGCTCCTGAAGATCGTCTGCTAGTCATCAACATCACTATAAGCGGCCACTTCTCCAAAAGATAGCCTCTTCCTCAAGATCGTCTGCTAGTCATCAACATCACTATAAGCGGCCACTTTCTCCAAAAGATAGCCTCTTCCTCTACACATTTTGTAGACTTCTTCCCACATCGCATCTGAACAATCTAGCTTGAGATTCAAGAAACCACGTGCGTCCTCTTCACCACAATAGTTCGCTTCGAAACTCTGGATGCACCTTTGCGATCCTCCAACCAGTAGTAGTCAAAAGTCACCATAATTCCATTTGCAAGATGGTCTTGCTTGTTGCTGATCTTGACAAAGAAATCGAGGAAGCTAAACAGTGCCTTTTGACTAGTCTCATCATTTTGCCAGTGCTGAAAAGCATTGGCCTTGTCTAAGAAATTGTTGGCACTTTAGTCGTCTCTGCCTTGCGCATTCTCAAGTAGTTTCCCATCACTTTGTGAAACTCAACAGTGTCCTTCTTGTTGAGCTCTTCACCTATAGATTATCAACGAGAGAAAGGTCACGCAGTTCTTCTGCTTCAGTTCTTTTGCTGTGGTAAATTCATCATGCGTGGCGTTTTTTAGCGTCGGCATTTTTCGAGTGTCGTTTAATGTTGTTAGTGTTTTTTAAGTGTTTTTTACTTTGACGTGGCCTCACAAGCACTATGTTGTCGGCTCTCAACGTTTTTTACCTTCGACATGGCCTCACACCCTTGCATGCTTTTGTGCAAGGGTGTTAGGCTACCCAAGGTAAATATCCCTTTGATTTGACCCCTTGTATTCTGGCTTCCATTCCTGCAATTTTCTTCTTAACATCTTTTACATACCACAACAACGTGCGGGTTGAGTACTAATAGGATATTATGTCAAATCCTTCGTTTGAGCTCTTTATGTCAAATCCTTCAGTTGTAGAGAGCTCAATTGATTTTGTGACATGCCTCTTCGTGTGAAATTGTACGATGATGCGCTTTGTAGCATTGTGAGTGAAGATCTGCTGCATGTATGGAGATTTGTATACTTGGGAGTCTATGGCCTCTCTAGTCTTCTTTTGTCAACAAGTAGTCGTCTCAAGACATGCCCTCTATTTTCCGTTATCAGCCTCTCGTTTCTCCATTTTTTTCTTCTGGATTTGGAAGAGTGTGTCCTGGGTGAGAGGTCTATAGTAGTGTTTTAGCTTGCTACCATTGAAGTATCCTTCCATCTCCATTTTTTTCTTCTGGATTTGGAAGAGTCTGTCCTGGGTGAGAGGTCTATAGTAGTGTTTTAGCTTGCTACCATTGAAGTATCCTTCCATCTCAATCCCATCTAGGGTCTTGATCTTAAGTTTGCCTTGAGGAGCAATCTTCGTCACTTAATAGGAACCTTGGCCTTTGTACTTAAGTTTTCGTTTAGTGTTCTTGACAATGTACATCAGCACTATGTTTCCTACATCCATACGCTTATCCTTGGTCATCAAACCACTACATGCGCCATAGTTTTTCAATCATCAATCTATAAGAGAATTATTTGGTGACTAAGTTGCTCCAAAGGCAACCAACCTTTCCATGTGAGGGTTTCCCTTGAGGTTATTTATGGCAGCAATTTGGAGGCTTGGAACTACGTGTTCAATAGGCAAAACTATGTCAAGCCCGAATGCAAGCTAAAAAGACATGCTGTTGACAGCCACCTTGCATATGTCGCGTGCAGTAGGGCCATGGAGTAAAGTGCAACCTGTGCTCCTAATCACTCTCTATCGTCTTGGTGAGAATAGTGCACAAGGTCTTGTTTATGCTTTTGGCCTGGCTATTTACTTGTGGGTACTAAGGTGTCAACTTTATGTGTGCACCACAAGGAACTCCTTGAGTAACAACTCCGCCACTTCATTGATAAAATATGTTGGAAGATGATGTGATCCTTGAATTTAATGGTGTTATAGCCATGATTTGATAGTCAAGCCATAGGCTGGCATAATTTTGTAGATGTGATTGATAACATGGCATTGTAACTGATGATATGTCAATTACAGCCGTGATTCCACAAGTTATAGAATCACGGTTAGAGATGGGATAGATTTTGTCTCAAAGAGGGCCATTGGCACCTCTACTTACAGTTTGACAAGGTCAGTTGTTGTGTTTGAGATCTCTTGTTGGCCGTGATTCAGCAGTCATGGCAATGGGCCACCATCATCGTGATTCTACAAATTGTAGAATCATAGTTCACTAAGTTGTTATGTTTGTGATTCTAAGGGATTATGAGAGTTTGTCTAGGTTGGTGCTTACTTAGTCTAGGCCAATGACCTCATTGATGAAATGGGAGCCCTTATCGCTAACTAGATCTAGGAGACACCCAAATATTGATATGATATGCTTGATTAAGAATTTAGTAGTTGTACGAGCACCTGCCTTTCATGTGGCTTTTGCTTCAACCCACTTAGTGAAATATGTTAAGATTCTAGAAATGGGATTGGTCATGGTGAAGGACATAGATTAAGCATAAGATTAAGGTGGATTAAACCACACTAAAAACTCCATGACTAGAGAGAGAGAGGGAGATTGCACACTCAACACTATTCCCTTGTATTTGCATATCACAATGAACCATACAATGATATAGGCTCTCAAGCCTTATCCCACTTTACATGTCATCATCCATGTGGCACTCCCTTTTCCACTCTTTTGGTCAACACTCACACACCATACAATATTACATGTGGCATTCCATCTCACCACAATATCTTGCACTTCTAGAGTGCTTTCCCACATATACACATACACACAATATCTTGCACCTCTAGGGTGCTTTCCCACATACACACAACACCGCGATTACATCTCTCAACACCCCCTCTTAATCGAGGTGTTCCACAATTCACCCATCATCCATCACCCATATCAATGTAGCATTGCACCAACGCAATCGCTACCTCTCAACACTCCCCCTCAATGATACATTGGAGTGTTTACATCCAAACATGTGTGCTCGTGTCTACCATTTAGACACCTAGTCCATTTTGAGCCGACTCATCGCTCACAGCGGAACCACTGAGTCCGATTTTGAACATGGAAGTTCGGGTGGGAACCAACCCATGCGCATGCACCTCACACGTGCATCGCTCATGCACACATCACACCACAACCATTTTGAGCTTCTCGGTGAGCTCGGGTATGGTTACCCTCATACCATGGATGATTACAAAATTTTTTCCGTTTTGAGCACGCATGCTCGTGGACGATTTGTCCATCATCATTTTTGGGTGAAACCAATAAAAATTACAAGGCTTTGCCAGGCAGCAAAGAACTCATGTGAGTGTATAATCATTTGCAAAGTACATGCTTCTTAAAAAGCATGTGAACAGGGGCTTTATGAAAATAGACCCTTTGAAATTTTATTAAGGTTGTGGACCTTAATAAAATATATATATATATATATTTTTTAAATCTTCGAAATTTTAATTCTTTGCAGTGCGTTAAAACGCCACCTCTTTGCGCCGCGTTGAACGCTGACATCTCCTTCCACTTGCGCGCTGGCGAGTGGGGACCCGCCTTTTCTTTTGCAGCTTTATGCCACCGTTGCTGCCCACCACTATTCACGTGGTCTTCGTCTCCAACCTTCCTGCACTGCTCGAAGCTTCAAGAGCCATAGCTGGAGCTTTCCAACCTTTCATCGTAATCTGGTCTTTTCCATGGTGCTCTGTGCGCGACAGGCCATTTGCTTGCCTGATGTTGGTTGCGTGTTGTTCATCTAGACTGTGCCACTGTAACATATCTGCTCTATATCTGAGCTTGGCAAGCTTCTTCTTGTGCGCTTCGATTGCTTTCTCTCTCGCGCTGTTATCGCCCTTTCTCTTCTCCAGCTGCCCAGCCGCTCATCTACATTGTTTGCGAACATTGGATGCTTCTTTTGCAACCGTGACTGAGTTCGCCTCTTTCTATTGCTTTCAATCGTGACTGTGTTTGCCTTGCTGCTGTTCGCTTTCTCAGTGCTGTTCGAAGCAATGGCATGTCGCCTTTACTGTGTTGTCTCCTCTCAACTGCAATATTGCATGTAGATTGTCTATATGACTGTGCAGGATTTGCTCGATCTTCCTGCCGCTTTTTGTTGTGCTGATCTGTGTACCTTGAGTTGTTGCTTCTATAAATTTCCACTCCACAAGCTACCCAACTTGTGTCCATCATGCTACATTGGCTCTTTGCCAGCTTAACACCCAAGTTGAAAACCTTGTTGTAAGGTTTCCATGACAACCATCAACATGGTCATTGAGCTCCCCATTGAGCTTCAAATCTGCATGCTTCCTTTCAATGCATACATCCATTCAAGGATGCTTTTCCATTTTGGTTTCTCTCAAGAAACCAAGGTGCAAAGCAATGTGAAAACTCCAAAAGCTTCCACCAAACATTGCCCATCTTCTATGAGCAAAACCATGAGCATCACTCTTTCCAATGTGCTCAACCATGGACTTCTTCCAAGCCCATAACCGCTTGTCCCTTCTTAGACAAGCATTGCACCTCTTACACTCTTTGCCCAAATGCAAAGAACCATGGGATTTTCTCATCCCACAAATCAGCAACCCTTCTTCATTGAGCATTTTTCCATGCTCAAACACAAAACTTTGAGGCAAAACTTCACAAAACCAACCTTCTTGAGGCATAATCAGCAGCATATCTTCTCTTGGCAGCTTCTCCTTGACGATGATGAAGACTCCATAGCCTTCATAATGCTGAAATCTCCATTTTCAGCTTCCTTGATGATGAGCAAGCTCTCCATGTTGCAAAACTCCATTTGCAACTCTCTTGGGCAGCTTCTATGCAACCTCCTTGTTGCAAATCTCCTCTCAAATCCTCACAAATGCAAATCTCCTCTCAAATTCTCATCACAAATGCAAATCCAAATGATAATATGAGTGTGCATAATTTTTTTTCATAATAAACTGAAAATAATGCTTAATCAAACAAACACACAAACAAGCTAATATACATAATAATCACCTATGACCAAGAGCCCATTTGGCTCTGATACCATGTTAAGATTCTAGAAATGGGATTGGTCATGGTGAAGGACATAGATTAAGCATAAGATTAAGGTGGATTAAACCACACTAAAAACTCCATGACTAGAGAGAGAGAGGGAGATTGCACACTCAACACTATTCCCTTGTATTTGCATATCACAATGAACCATACAATGATATAGGCTCTCAAGCCTTATCCCACTTTACATGTCATCATCCATGTGGCACTCCCTTTTCCACTCTTTTGGTCAACACTCACACACCATACAATATTACATGTGGCATTCCATCTCACCACAATATCTTGCACTTCTAGAGTGCTTTCCCACATATACACATACACACAATATCTTGCACCTCTAGGGTGCTTTCCCACATACACACAACACCGCGATTACATCTCTCAACAAAATAGTCTATGACAATAATTATATATCGGGCATGCATTTGATGCACAACTAGACTAGCAGGTCCAAGAAAGTCTATTTCCCATTTTTTAAGAACATGTTGCACAATGATCGAAACCAAAGGCATCATATCTTATCCATAAGGAATGTTAAAGCTTTGGCATTCATTACAATGTTTGATGAATTTCATGGCATCGCCAAACATAGTTGGCTGAGTGTGATTTTTGAGGGAGCTTTTCTTGGGTGCCCTCTCTCTCTACTTAAACAATCTCTCTCTAACTATTGCCACCACCATTTCCGCCCAGCCCAGCAACCTAGTCCACACTACCCTCTCTCTAACTATTGCCACCACCATCTCCACCCAGCCCAGCCCAACCCACCAGCCTAGTCCACACTACCCTCTCTCTAACTATTGCCACCACCATCTCCGCCTTGCCCACACTACCCTCTCTCTCCTTCTCCCACCGTCTTCCCTCCCCCTCTCTCTCTCTTCCCTCCCTTTCACTCCCCCTCTCTCACTCTCTCTATCTTTGTCTCTCTTTGCTAACTCTCTACATCCTCCCCCTATCACTCTCTCTATCCTTCTCTTTTCTCACTCTCTATGTCCTCCCTGTCTCACCCCCTAAACCCTAAACCCTCCCTCTCTCTCCTTCTCCCACCCTCCCTCTCTCTCCTCTCTCTCCCTCCCTTTCACTCTCCCACCCTCTCTCTCTCTCTCTCTCCTTGCCCCACCACCGCGCCCACAGCCCACACCACCCTCTTCCCTCCCCCTCTCTCTTCCCTCCCTTCCACTCTCCCACCCTCCCTCCCTCTCCTCTCCCTCCCTCTCCCTCCCTCCCTTTCACTCTCCCACCCACCTCTCTCTCTCTCTCTCTCTCTCTCTCTCTCTCTCTCTCTCTCTCTCTCCCTCCTTGTCCCACCACTGCCCAGCCCACACCACCCTCCCTCTCCTTCTCCCACCCTCTTCCCTCCCTCTCCTTCTCCCACCCTCTTCTCTCCCTTTTACTCTCCCACCCAGACTCTCTCACTCTCTCTATCCTTGTCTCTCTTTGTTAACTCTCTCTATCCTTCTCTTTTCTCACTCTTTGTATCCTCCCTATCTCGCTCTCTTTATCCTTCTATTTCCTAACTCTCTCTATCCTTTGCTCTCTTTGGTAGCTCTCTCTATCCTCCCCCCCACCCCCCCCCCTCTCTCCTTCGTTTCCCTCTCCCTCTCTCTCTCTCTCTCTCTCCTTGTCCCACCCTCCCTATGCATAATCTCTTCTTCCACTTCATTTCTCTCTATCTCCCTCATCTTCACATGCATTTGCATAACATTACATACGAGTTTATTTTTTACATTTGTATTTTTGTGTTTTCATGACATGGGCTGCTCTTTATTATCCAATTGCATGTCAATGCATGTACGTTCCATTATAATACATTGCATAGCATGGCATTGTTATTACATGTGCATATCATTGCATGGTACTCCATGCCCTTTGCATAGTGTTGCATATCATTACGTGCTTTTATTTTCCAATTGCATGTCAATCCATGTATGTGACATTACAATACATTGCATTGCATGCCATGGATTGCATCTGTATGTTATTACATGTGCATGTCCTTTGCATAGTGTTGCATGTCATTGGCATAATGTTGCATGGCTTTGCATGTGATTTTATATCATTTGAAGCCTTTGCATGTGATTGCAGTGATTGCATGTGATTGCAGTGATTACATGTGATTGCATGTGAGTAAAATTAACAAGGTGAATAATTCATACAAGATACTTTCATTCTAGGCAAGATATCTACTATTCCTTGCGTAAGAAGCAGTGAAGAATGTAAATTTATTAGGATCAATAATTCTTCAATTATGATTGAGATCATGGCCTAATTACTTGAGAGAGAGAGAGGGAGAGGGGATCGAAAATACCGCTTTCAATTACAGATAAAACCAAGTTCATTCACATACACCTACCAAATACTACTCTTCTATCGTAATTGTTATTCAAAACATATAATAAATCGAGAATTTGACATAATTAATCAACAACAAACCAAAAATTTGCCAAGGCAATTAATACAAAGATAAGGCAATCTATAGTTGAGATCACTTTATTTCAAAAAAGGGTTATTACATCTACAACTACGTACTTATAAGGGCTATTGCAATCTAACATTGTTTAAAATTGATAACATACCATAACTACCTATGGATCCTACACCTATACACTTTTTTGGGCTACTCCTCTCATAGGGGCTCCTCCGTCTCTTTGGCAATATACCCGTAACTTTGCCAAGTGCCAATAGGGCTTCCAATCTTGATGCTCCACACATACAAATCTCCAGAATCAATAGGCTCATCTGCTAGCATCTTCGTCCAAAGATTGCGGGCCTCTGCCATGATTATGAGATGTTATGTCACATCTCCGCCCATTTTGTTGCATAAATCTTTGCAAACCCTTTCTAGGGTTTCCTTCAGAGTATAGCTAGGGCCATTAGGGATGAATAAAGGTTAGTTGATGGTGGTGAGGGTTGTAAGGAAGTGAGGGAGAGAAATACAATGAGAGGGAGAGGGAGGCAGCAAGATTTTGAAGTGAGGATCAGAGGAAGAGGCAGGGGTCAAATTTATAGATACATAAAGCAAAAAAGCAAAAAGGTACTTTGCATGGTTATCTACTAAAGTTAGAAAAGTAGATGCATGGATTTTTCCTAAAGTTAGAAAAGTACATACATAGATTTTCCCTAAATTTAGAAAAGTAGATGTATGGCTATCCCCTTTATTGAAAAAAGTAGATGAATGGAATGAACATATTCAAGCCATTGACATATAGCCATATTAATTGTCCCGCTAAAACATTAAAAAAACAAAAAGTAAATAGTCCTTGCTAGAGAATTAAGACGGACGTTTTATTATTACAACATGAAGGATCTTTTCATAACTACAGTACAATGTCATCAATAGTACTAGGTCCTTTTCTCCTACTGCTAAACATTCTCATTAGGTCCTCCTTTTTTAGAGTGGGTTGATGCATAAACATATTATGGTTTGCATCTAACCCAAAGATATGCAAATATACAAAATAAAGATGCTTGCATGCATAATATGGTCGTCCAGCACCTGACCTGATTTAAAAATCGGGACATGTGCATGATGGATTCTTTTTCATAGTCACCCGGTATTTTTCATTGTGTACTAGTGATTCCTCAGTCTCAATTAAAAACACTTCCATCTTCCCATGCTTAATGACCAAATGCTCAAAGACCATAGCTGTGCTTGAAATTACCAAATCTATTCTCTTGGCTGTTATATCTGATATGCCACTTATGTACCTTGTTGACCGTTGGCCTACATCATTTACTTCTTAACATTGTCCCTTTTGCAACAACAACACAAATCCACCAGCCTCCAATTCCAATGCTCGAATCTTATCCACAGTTAAGTTCGTACCTCATCTCACTGGTCAAACAACCGGGGGTCTAGCAGAGCACGTGATTGATAGATGATGTTACATACTCTCCAAGTATGATCCACCTTGCTGTTACAAAACCACATGAACTAACGCCTTTGCTCCCTAGACCATTCTCTCATACCATAGAAAGAAGGAGCTAGAACACCTTGCCCGTAGTTCTTGATGCTCTTTTTACACTTGTCATCTTGGCCACCTAACCATCCTTGGCAAGTTACCTTGTTGTGTAGAGATGCTCGACATATAGCCCACATTGAATCATGTATGTCACTCTTCACAATTTACTACACCTCTACTTCAGTTGTCTCTCCCTTTGCATTTGTGTTGACCACTTGTAGGTAAAGGAATAGTGGTTGGAAAGCTTAATCTCCTACCTTGTTTCTTACCTGGCTGGTTTTCTATGACGTACTCTAGATGATGTGATGAGTTATCTTCCTCAAGATTTATAACTATGGGTTTTTTACGTTAGCTAATAGTAATGTTATCACCAAAAAAGTTCAGTTGCACGTGCATTGGTGTGCCACTCACTGCTTCCCTCACCAATCTACTAGTGCTTGACAAACTTGGAGCTTTTAATGTTCCAGCCTTCTCCATCAACTTTCTTATTGTAGGGCTTGCTCTGTGATATTTACCTTGCATCAATACATGCTTCTTTGTTGATTGCAAGAGGGCATTAGCGAGGTATGAAATAGCTACATCATATAAAGAGATGGTTCCCCTGAAACCCTCTCCTGCTAACCAACTTGCATGTTTCGTTTCTGCTAGATTGGTGGTCGGCATATGTGTGGCACACTAACATCGTCAACATCCTACAATAGAAGATTAAGTTAATTGCAAGCTCCAAACACATTCTATAACTAGATAGTTAAGTTGAGAATTCAGATTCAAAATACAAGCTATTTTTTTCGAAAACCAAGAAAGTAATACTTACCCCTACAAGATGTTTCCTCCAATGGGGATATCTAGTATGCCACTAACTAAGCCAACAATCCGTGATTGGTAAGTTTGCGTTAGCGACTTACTGTTTATCCACCACAATCTAATGTGTCTATATTTTAAAAGTGTCTCTTCCTCACTCAATGCACAATCTAATGTGTCTATATTTTAAAAGTGTCTCTTCCTCACTCAATGCACAATGCCACTGAGGACATAGTCGCTCGTGCTCTTCCTGAAAAATCCTAACTACATACCGTACTGTATGGATGTTCAAACTTTGTTTCCAATGAAAAAGGCACAAACGCTCACAACCTTCCAATATATTCTCTAGTCCATTATTATATATTGTCCTAACTGCCCTCCAGTTGGCTCCAGCCTCATCAGCCCATGAAGCCAAAAAAATATGGCTTGGAAAAGCCTTTTTGGACCACAACATTATTAATCATCTCCCAAAAAAGCACTTGTGCCACTGTGTCCTCCTCTTTCATTTCGCAAGTTGCAATTGTCAATGAGCTCTTGCATGTTGCCAACAATTGGAAAAGTACTAAAAACAAGATCAATTATCATGAGCTCTTGCATGTTGCATGCCATCATACAACAATTGAAAAAGTACTAAAAACAAGATCAATTTTTTAACAACTTTACAAGACCAAATTGTACCTTGGATCATATACATGTGCAGCCATTGTTGTCCATCCTTGCACATGCCTGACATGATCAAAACAAACCTAAGACTCCCTCAAATCCTTGTCTCCTATTTGGCACATACAATTCTCCAGATCTAAACTAGATGATGCAGGCCATATGGTTGACATTTTAAACACATAACACCGGTTTGACTCATCCAAAGCTTGTTGCCTAAGAAAGCAACTACCATGAAAGAACTCAAAAGCACATTGTCTTTTCAATTCTAGGATACTTGACTTTGCTCCTTGCATTGAACTGTTGATCCTAGAATCACGCACCATCCTCTTAAATCTACAAGAGAATTGGACAACTTAACAAACTATGTAAACGTTCATTTCATAAGAATTACCAAACAATTAAAATCAATATGGAATGAACATTACCTTTGACATTGAATTAGGGGATGCATATGTTCCAATAATAGTGACAACTCCATGTTGCTAATATTTGATTCATTCTTCGTATGCTTCTTGATAACTGCATCTAATACGAGTTGTTTGGTGATATCCATTTGTATACCTTACTTGGACCACTTGTAGCCACCTCTAAAACTTCCTCTTGCACAAGTTCTCTTATCTTTTGCAATGCCTGTCTTGATGTGTGTCCCTTTGCACATCATGCAAATGTTCCCCTTTCATTGATCTCTCGACATATGTGGATCATTAGGCATACAATAGTACACCATAGCACCACACAATCTTTTACATACAGGTTTGTTCTTGCAAGTAGAAACAAGCTAGTGATCCATATCCATCCGTTAAGCCCAAAGAGGGAAGTTTCTATGTGAGCTTGCCTATTATGTGAAAAATTACAAAGTTTCAATAAATACTCTTATAAATCAAAGTTTACTGAAATTAAGCCAAGACAATAAGCTTATCAATCCATGATGTTGTATTCGATGTGCCATTCATAGTTCTACTTCCACACAAGGCATAAGTGCACTCAAATAAGCCTCCACAAGAACTTTTTCGTACAACTCCAAGAAACTTCACACGACTCTCCGCAGGTTTCACCCAACAATGGCCATCATGTACTTATTCCATTCCTTGCATCGGAGAGACTGAAGAATCACGTACATTTGGCAACTCAAAAGCCACATTACCATTATAGATTTGAGGAATCTCTTCTACTTTCTTAATATGTGTGCTTGCTAATAACAATCTATGAAGAACACCAGCATGAGATTCCTCAGACAATAAGTATTTAACCACCATACTCTTCTGAAGTGGTATACCTGTCCTATTATAAGGTCAATAATGACTTATTTTAGGGTGCCTACTGTAGTGTTTCTTGACTCTCCTATTATTGGAATAACAAGGTATTCCGTTGTTATATCTTTATTAAAGATATAACATGGTTTCTCTCCAGTGGGTCTAGCTGACTGGATAGGTATAAGATGATCTACACCATCATCTTGTGGTTTGATTACAAAAGCTTTCAATCCAGAGTGAGGACATAATATTCCATCAAAATCATTAGCTTTAGCAATATAAAAATGACCATGTACAGTTCTAACAATAGGATCACTCTCCAAACCTTCCACAAAAATGTGAAAAGAAGTGTTTTCCATGGCAAGAAAAGCTCTCAGAAAACCAGCTCACAAACACACAAGCTCTTAGAAAACTAGCTCACAAACACACAACAAACTAATTACAATGAATTCAAAATCTAAACACTAATTCTATACATATTAGATTTTTTTAAAAAAATATACTCATTTTTTTAAAATAATCATTATAAAAATAATGTCATTAATACACAAAATCTAAAATTCATTTTTTTATAATGATTATTTTTTTAAAATAATCATTATAAAAATAATGTCATTAATACACAAAATCTAAAATTCATTTTCAATAATTATACTCTATAATAAATACGCATAACTAACTCTCATTTAATGATTATTCCATAACTAACTCCTATATAATGATTATTCCATAACTATCATATAATGATTGCATAACCTTTATATATCTTCTGTGATCCCAATTTAAGCTACAACCTTCTTGCTATCCCTTTTTATGATTCCATCCATTTTTATTTCAAGTAAAGAGTACATCCTTATATTGTATAGTTCTTACTTAAGCAAAAGACTTTAACCCCAGGTAAAGATGTGCTTGAAAAGAGTGGGTAGTTTAGGCATAACTTCCTAGCATAAGAGAATGCCAAGTCAATCTGACATGAGAATGCCCTTCCATCACCCCATGTTGGAGAATAGCGTTGTATATGTGATTGATAAATTAATTGATCGTCGTGTGTGTGTGTGTGTGTGTGTGTGTGTGTGTGTGTGTGTGTGTGTGTGTGTGTGAGAGAGAGAGAGAGAGAGAGAGAGAGAGAGAGAGAGAGAGAGAGGTATTACAGTGTACCATGATCTACTACACCCACCCCTCATGGTGAACCATGACTCACTAAGGGCGACCCTCTCCACCAACTAAGGGCGATGGTCGCCCTTAGTTGGCGACCCCTTTGACCCACTAAGGGCGATGGTCGCCCTTAGTGGGTGGGTGGGGGGTCACACTTAGTTGGTCCGCCCTCACCCACTAAGGTCCGGTCGCCCTTAGTTGTTGGGAGAGGACAGTCGCCCTTAGTTGTTGGTTGGGAAAGGGAAAAGGAAAGGCACTATAGAAAGAGGATGACTCTAATACCTCTCCATTAGAATATGAGGATGACTCTAATACCTCTCCATTAGAATATGAGGAAAGCAATTCTGATGATAGCACTCGCGCAAGATCGAGGCAACCCCAAAAGTTGAAGAAGTTGGTCATGCAACAACACAAGCAAGGCACCCTTTTACTTGTGGTTCATTGGTATTATTGTTACATTGTTTGGATACTAACATAGATTAAGTTATGGATTCATATAAGCTTGGCAAGAGGTGAAGCGCCAAATGCACCATTGCAACCTATTAATCCACCTAGCCTGGGTGACATGACTCCAATCCAAATGAATTTGCCAAGTATGATTTTCCTCATTGGTAATAATAATGCAAAGAATTTGTGTGGTGCATGCACTTACAAAATGTACGCTTTATAAGAGTGTCTCGTCGTACCACGACAATCGTCCTCAGTGCTTCGAGTGAACATTAAAGTGCTAGTTCCCTACCGTTATTATAAAAGCCTTGGCATTGTTAATAGGTGCAATAATCAATTGTGACCACGTGTGAAAAGATTGTAAAGGTGTGTTCTATATCTTGTAATGATAATTGATGTATAACTCTACTCAACATGGTGTGGCAGGACATCATTCTACAAAGATGATGGCATTTGTTGGATAGGCCATGCACTTCTGAACTAGGAGTGTCCACTGGTGCTAGAACATGTCTTTGATATGTTTTAGAAAGCCAACGTGGGAGACATGAACTTTACTATTAAAGGTGTCAATACAAGAACATCGTGTGATTGTATTGTAGTGAGGTTGCCCAAAGGAGGTTCTGTTTATGGATACCCCCATGACATTGTCCCACCATGGACCCACTATGGAATCTCTGCACATGTGAGTGATCATAGGATTTTCCCTTTATTTAAGACCTTATGTGTTGTTGTGCATATGTTGCATGTATGTCGTTCTGATACCACGTAGATGGAGAGGAGCATACATTGCTTTAGATTTGTGAGACCATCTTAGATGACAATGGCTCTATTATTGTCATCGGTATTATGTATCAAGTGGCAACCATTATATCTCACGCCGAGTGCTCTGGCTTTTCCTTAGACACACTGGTGAATGTGCGATGTACAACGCAGATTGGAAGGGCCTTTGGACAAGAGGTAAGCAACACTAACCATAGAGTTTGCCATTGAGCATCACTTTTTACTATAAAAAATCACCTCGTACTCTTGTGCAGATACATACCCTCGTGGTTGTTGCGACCTTCATGAGCATAGTTGGACAAAACCATACACAACCTTTCTCACCTGATTATATAATCGATCCTTGCAACACGATGCACTGGGGTAGATGCCCAGATGGGACAACATGGCGAGGTATGGAGTTAACATTTTTGTGCTCCAAGCCTCCAAAATAAGAGCCTTACATTTTTTGTTGGAATTAAGAGAGATGTTTTCTTTGTAGGTGGATCTCAACATGGATATGATGTTTGGGATAGCATGTTGAAGCGTCATGTAAAGCAAGGGCAAGTGATAGTAGAGCTTTATGATTGACGTGGAGATTGTGCTATGGTAGCACAAAAATTAGGCATGAACATTGTTTGTATTAATCCCGAAGAGGATGTAGTGGAGGGTGTCTTAATGAAGATTTCATTGTAGTGCAGTAAACATATTTATTTGTGAATATTAAAGTGACTGGGTTTAGCAATTGTTTATGATTATGTCTTGATCTTATTTTTCATCAGTCCCCTCTGCAACGATGTCTATGTACAATATGTCTTACAAACCAATAAAGAATCAAGCATTTGTAGACTCGAGGATATGTATGCAAAACATAAGTATGCTGTGTTGAGAAATGAGAAGGAAATATAGTGAGAGTGAGCAAAAAGAGTGAGTGAGAAAGAAAGAGAGAGAGGGAGTGAGAGCAAAGAGAAGGGAAGAGAGAGTCATCAAAGAAAGGGAGAGAGAGAGAGAGAGAGAGAGAGAGAGAGAGAGAGAGAGAGAGAGAGGGATAGAGAGCCAAGAGAATGATAGGGAGAGAGAGGGGGTAGGATAGAGAGAGAGAGAGAGAGAGAGAGAGAGAGAGAGAGAGAGAGAGGGAAGGGGGATAAGAGGTAAGAGAAGGATAGAGAGGGAAGGGAGGATATAGAGAGTGAGAAAGGGAAGGGGGATAAAAGGTAAGAGAAGGATAGAGAGGGAGAGAAGGATATAGAGTGCGAGAGAGGGAAGGAGGATAGGAGGTACGAGGAGAGAGAGAGAGAGAGAGAGAGAGAGAGAGAGAGAGAGAGAGAGAGAGAAGCATGGGAGAGTGAAAGGGAGGGAGGGAGGCAGGGAGAGGGAAATGAAGGAGAGAGCGAGAGGGAGAGGATAGAGTAGAGAGAAGGATAGAGAGAGTGAGAGAGGGGTGGGATAGAGAGAGTGAGTAAAGAGAAGGATAGAGAGATTGAGAGGGGGAGAGAGAAAGATAGGGAGATGAAGGAGAGAGAGAGGGGGAGGGAAGAGGGTGGGAGACAAAGAGAGAGGGAGGGTGGGAGAGTGAAAGGGACGGTGATAATAGAAGAGAGAGAGAGTGTTAAGAAAGAGAGACAAGGATAGAGAGAGTTAGAGAGGGAGAGTGAAAGGGAGGGAAGAGAGAAAGGGGGAAAATGGTGAGAGAAGGAGAGAGAGGGTGGTGTGGGCTGGGCTGGGCGGTGGTGGGCGGAGATGGTGGTGGTAATAGTTAGAGAGAGATTGTTGAAGTAGAGAGAGGATAGCCAAGAAAAGCTCCTTGACCATCCCCTAGTTAGCCCACCGTAACTTGGCTTGTAAGATCTTACGAGTAGTTACTTTGCTCACAAAATGTCCACCATCAATTCCATTATGAGCCTCTTCAAGAATGGCCAGGAAATCATCCTCCCTAGCACACCATTGTCTAAGCATATGATCTTTGCCTAGCTTATATAGTTGACCTGCTACTATCAACTAGTAAGGTGCTGCCAATTTAATGAGCCGTCGCATCTTATCCTTATTCAATAGCTTGCCATGTGGGAATCCAAAGGCAAGATATTTTGAGATCTCTTCACTCCATTCAGGTACTAAATCTAACTTAAATAGCACAACATCTGGTAGTTCATCATCATTAACTCAAGAGGACATGATCTATATTAGGTATTCTTCACGTATGATCTGCTAATACATGTTGTGAACCTTTCTTTACCATGAACGGTAAAATCAAACTCCATCAATAGCAATAACTAGCGGGTAATTCACCCAATCATGCAAGGTTTGTTGACAAGATATAGCAAAGCTTGATGATCCATAAAGAAGATGAACTTATTAGCTAGTAGATAGTGTCTATACTTCTTAATTGTAGATACAATGGCTAATTCTTCCCTCTTCATTGTGGTGTAGTTCATCTTAACTTCATTGAGTTTTCAACTTTCAAAGCATATTGGATAGACTAGTTTATGCTTGCCTGGTTGTGCCAAAACACACCCAATTGCAAAATTTGAGGTATCAATGTGCACGTGGAACATGAGGTCCCAATTTGGTGATCGCAAGATAGGTGCATTGGCTAATGCCCTCTACAATTCATCGTAAGCTTATTGTTGACATTCCTCAGTCCATTCGAAGGTAATCAAAAGTTTGTACAATTGCCTTGCTATATCAGCATAGAACACAATGAATCTCCGATAATAGCCTACGTGACCCATAAACTATTGCACCTCTTTATAACTGGTAGGTGGTGGCAACTCTAATATGAGTTTTACCTTGCCAGTCACACAGTCGTGAATCATAGACCATGATCATGGTTGGATAAGACAAGATCAAATCTGATTGAATAAGATAAGATTAAATCTAATTGGATAAGATAAGATGCACAATTAATGCATAATTTGGGGGTTAATGGGACATTTGGAATGTTAGAGAATCACGGGGCCGATCGGGAGAATTATGGGGGCGTGATTTTATAGTTTGCAGAATCACGTTAGTGTGAATCTATTAGTTTCGTTGAAAAATTGATGGTTTGGGGATGCAAAACTCAATGTTTCCATTCCAAAGTTTCTAGTTTGGTCCTTTGCAACATGAATGTTCATGTGATAACCAACAAAAGGAGTAATCGCTCCTTATTTTTGAAAATTTTTGAGATTTAAGAAAAATGCAGAAGGGTGTTCATTGCATAATCATGGTGTGTGATTAATGAGCTTCGACCATACAAGTATAGATGCAAATGACTTGTTTTTTTGCTTTTCTAACTCTTTATCAATGCAGACAACCATTCAAAATGCAAAACAAACAAAAAAAACCCTTCTTTTTCTTTTTTTTTCTCCATTCTCACAACCTTATCTGTAACTTATCCTCTTCTCAACCATCCACACAGCTTCAAAAAGCCATATTTAGGGAAAAAGGACTTGTAAGAAGATGACGAGTACAAAGAGAGTAGAAAGAGACCACTTGCTTCCCCAATAGTGGCGTCAAAAATGTTAATGGCTACATTGCCCCTCCTCGAATGTAATGAATAATGCTTACCTTAATATGTCATGGGGAACTTGCCAGCTCCAAGCTTGTATCTCTTGAAGACTCGAAGTTGCACTAGTGGTTGCTAGCTCCACTCCCTTTCTCCTTCCTCATGCTGTCACCAAGAGGTTTCCTCTCTTCACACAAGGATTCACACTCCTTTCTACCCTTGCACTCATACACACAAGCATAAGAGGAACATGCACCAAGAATGGATTACTCTCTCCTCTCAACTCTTTCTCTCAGCACAAGACTATTGGCAAAAAGGGGGATTGTGTCTTTGCATTATGAGACTTTGGTATTTATACAACTGGCTCTTATTCACACTTAGGTGTGGAAAGCTTAAAATGAGATGAACTAAATGATTATAGGAGTTACATAGGCTTAGGCTTGGCTAGTCGTTCTCATAATTTCAACCTTTATAGTGCCATTTCATGACACTTATTATGCTATCTCTCATTTTGTAGCAGAGAGATGCTAAGTTAACCTCAAAGTGGGGTTAACATCCATCCAATCTTCACATTTGGAAATAATAGTGAGGACCATCTACACATGGCATCCTTTCAATGTTAGATACTACATGATGCCCATTTAGGATTTACTATTGATACAGAAATACACAACTTTAGTGTGTTAATAGGCAAATGATCCAATGCACATTGAGGCTATAAGCAGTATTTATAAAAGGTCCATCACCTAGAAAAGCAAATTTCTTGCAACAATATTAGAGTATGCACACTTCCATGTGTATAGGTGCTTAAACAACCATACTTATACCTACATTGCTATGAGGGTATCTACACTGGTGGTGATTTTCTATTGTGAGAAACACATCTTATTAAATTTCCTCGTGTGCTTTGCAAACATGCAGTTGGGGGATGGCTTTCTTATCAATGTGTATGTTTTGCACGATAAATAGTAATAGAGACAAGATTCTTATTTTTGTTAAATTATTGGCATGCATAGATATTTTGTCCATTTGTAATAGTTTTTATGTTTTGAAGAGAAGACAAAATGGTGATGTTATAGCTCTTTGGAGAGGAGGGTGCCAAGGGAGCACAATTTTACAAGTATATCATTTATCTTTACACTTAAGAAAGAGACATTATTGTTGATTTTCTTGCTAGTATGGGCACCTTTAGCCTCTCATAATAGCCCACATGGACAACAAACATGTGATTAGCATTGAGAATGATCAAAGAGTATGGAGTCACTTGCTTTAACCCTATGTAGTAGAGGTAAGGTTATATAGTCAAATTTATTTACTACATATTTACCATAGAAATTAGACTAAGATGTTTCTTGTGTACATTTCAATTATAGCCACTAAAAAGGCTAGGTATATGGAAATTTCAAGTATATTGACAAATGGAGAGGATATTTTGTCTCCAATGGTTATGTGATATGGTTTTAGCCTTTGTGCTTGTGAACTTGTCTCCAATGGTTATGTGATATGGTTTTAGCCTTTGTGCTTGTGAACTTGTCTTCAATGGTTATATGATATGATGTTTTAACCTTGTGGTGATTGTGAACTTGCCTCCAATGGTTATATGATATGATGTTTTAACCTTGTGGGTGATGATTGTGAACTTGATATTATGTTTTAATCTTATGGGTGACCTTGTCAAATTTACAAAGGAATATGCATTTTCAATTAATGCGGTAAGTGCAATGTAAGCTCATTTTAGTTTGATGTTATAGATCCACACATGTATGATGATGTATGGCCCTCTACTTTTGTAAAAAAATTAGGATGTTAAAGCTTTATTCTCCTTTCAAGGATTTCTATGTGGTGAGTGCAATGTAGATCCACACACGCATGGCATATATCTCTTTGCTTTTGTAAAAAATTCGTATGTTAAAACTTTATTCCTTTCAAGGATTTTTATCACGCACTCATATGATACGAGGTCAATAACTTTTGTAACTTCATGGAAGATAGATATAGTATATTTCTTTTAGCTCAATTATTTTACCTTTCGTTTGGCTCATTGGTGTTTGAAGTCATGAATAAGCGAGACCTTAGCTCACTTGATCGTGCTTTATTTTTTTAATTTTTGACATGGATTAAGAGAATTAGGGAGGTAATTATATGCTTCTCTTTGAAACCATTACGGGATTTTCAAGGTCTCCAAATAGGCTTTTAAGTTTATAAGGAGAAAGTGTTTCCTTTAATGAACCAATGACTTACCTTTGTGTGTTTATCTCACCTTTGGGACCATATAAAATGGAAATATGAGCAATAAAATCTTGCATTATTTTGGTTCAAAGTAAAGTGTGTTTCTTTAGCCTAGTTCTTTGAAACAAGTCAATAATGGCCTAACTTCTCTAAAAAGGTAGATAAGTTTTGAATAACCCACCTCACACATTTCAACTCTCCTTATCGTGATAAACCAATTTCCTTTTGCCTATTGTTCTTTTAAGCTTGAATCTATTGCCCATTGCCCATTCAATAATCTATTTCTTTAATTTTATGGCATCTAAAGAGCATTGCTAACCTCTTGCTTCATTTTTACAATCTACTAACATAGTTTTGAATGCTTTAGATAAGAAAGATTATTGGATTTCCTCAACCATCAAAGTTTTTTCTTTTGTTATACGCCCATATTTGTTAGCATTTTTGCTGACGTAATATAAAAAAGCTATAAAACATCTCTTGTTAATTCATTTCATGTTGAAAACAATCCAACAACATCATCGTGTTTATTTTTTATAGGCTCCACAATAAAAGGAGAGGTCAACAAAATGCCATAAAATCTTCTCAATCACATCTTTTATGTTGTATCCATACGGTGTGGCAATGTCTAAGATACAATATTGTTTAACACGAATCTATTGTACTCTATATTGATAAGTTGAATATTTGTTCCTTTCATTCTTGATTTGTATATACTTGTTTCAAAATATCTCATGTTTTATGTTGAAATTTTCCAAGAATATATACTTGATTAAGATATAGCATCTTTGTTGACTTAATGTAAAAAAGCTATAAAACATCTTTTTTTAAATTCCTTTCATGTTGAAAAAAATCCAACAACATCATTGTGTTTAATTTTTTAAGGCTCCATAATAAAGGAGAGGTCAACAAAATGCCATAAAATCTTCTCAATCATATCTTTTATGTTGTATCCATACAGTGTGGCTATGTGTAAGATCCAATATTGTTTAACACAAATCGGTTTTACTCTATATTGATAAGTTGAATATTTGTTCCTTTTATTCTTGATTCATATATACTTGTAATATCTCATGTTTTATATTGTATTTTTCCAAGAATATATATTTGATTAAGATATTCTCACAGGCATATGTACTAAAAATGTGTTGGACCATGATAAACTTTGCATCTCTATTGACTAATGAAATGACACTTCTTTTCAATCAGTTAAGTGTGCATATCAAGTTACTTTAGTTTCAAAACAAACATCTTTTAAGGGTCTTGACCCTTTTAGTTGAAATGGGCATCTCTTGAGGTAAAATCGCATTCTCGTGTGCCTCCCTAATGAGATCTTCTTGTGTAAAGATCTTTAAACATTCTCTTTACCCTATGGATGGGCATGTAGTTAAGTTGGTAGAACGGTCGAGTTCCATGACAAGGACCTAGGTTTGATGCCTAAGGACTACATGACGGACGGCACACACAGCATGCCCAAATCCACCTTCCCAACAAAAAAAAACATTCTCTTGATGCTTTTAATTGAAATGGGTCTTGACCTTTTAGTAGAATTGGGCATATCTTGAGAAACTCACATTCTCTTGTGCCTCCCTAATGAGATCTTCTTGTGTAAAGATCTTTAAACACGAGGGCCTTCCTAAGTAGGCTCAATTGGTGTTTCTAGTAAAATGGAGCTTCACTTGAGCTCCTTTTGTGTTAGCCTTGACTACATCATAGGCAAAGCTTGGATCTCCCCCTATATCCAAATAAATAATAGACTTATAGTGCTAGAAATAAAAAATAATAGGCTTGTAGTTCTAGAAATCTACATTAAGGCAATAACAACATCAATAAATAATTTATTGTTAGTAATCTTTTTTTTGGATCAATAGTTATATATATTAATCAAAAACCCTTTACAGCAAAATATCCAGAAAGCTTTACATCTGTTTATAAATCTGGTTATACAGCTAGATCCTATTCAGTAGATCATTAATCAATGCCCATCTCTCATCCTCAAAAACAAAGGAGGATTCCTCCCATGAGATTTGATGCCCCACGTGAATACATGCTTCCATGAAACTTTCAGATGTGCATCCTTTAGGTGATTGCTACTCCAATACCTCACCCTTCTTGGACCAAACTTTAACCACTGGCCTAGTACCTATCGGGTTCTCATTAAATGCCACAAAGGTGTAGTCAATTTGCTTAACTTTCTTATACCATCTCTTGGTTCTTGGCCCATACTTCACTGGTCTCTTCCTTGCCTCAAACTCTGTACAAACTTGAGTGCACCAACAAAACACAGTTAGGCTCAGCCTAGTATGCCTGAGGGTTCCCCTTTTGATAAGTCAGATCAAGAAATGGTTGCCTGCAAAGACTGAATCCTTTGCACCATCAGATACTTGCTCAATTTATTTACCACATGAATAGACCAACACACATATACACATTTATACATCAGTCCTATTGTATCTAGTCCAGTATCAATAGCTTTTTGAAAGACAATACAATTTCTAGTGTTCCAGATTTCCCAGAGACAACAAAATCTGATTATGTTAAACATAGAGTGAGCACATTCCTCATCAGTAGTCCATTTTCCAAGCAGCCATTCCTCCCATAATCCATGAATGCCAGTGCAACTGTAAACCCATCTGCATATTTTGGACCACGTACCTCTAATAGCATGACAATCCCAAAATGCATGTTTCCCATCCTCAATAGCAATTTTACATCTAGGGCAACATCCATTAGTGAAGTTCTCTGCAGTAGTTTGACTCCCAAAAAAAGGGCTCCCATACAGACTCTCCAACAAAAAGGTTTGGGCTTTGATAGGAATATCTAGATCCCAAATGCTCTTCCATCTTTTCCTCTATCTGCAAGGGCCCCAGCTCTTGTTTTCCAAATCTTGTTACAATATACTACATTATCCTTAGACTTCCTTAGCTCCTTATATATACAATTAGTTACAATATACTACATTATCCTTAGACTTCCTTAGCTCCTTATATATACAATTAGTTTTTCCCCTATCTAGCTTAGTCTCATTAAACCAGACCCAATCATGTATCATCCTGGGCAGTAGATACTCAGCCTTTCTATACCTCTTCCAGCACAGTTCTGATTAACTGTCCTTCTCTTTGATTTAAATTTAATTCCTCATCCATCTATTCAAGTTCCTTCCATCCCACCAAGATCCTATCCTAGCAATCAACCAATTTCTTGAGACCTTTGTTATTCAAGTTCCTAGCAGTTTTCAGGTCCTAGAGAGCAAAGGGAGCATTGAACTTATGAGTCCACCATATCCCAAGGCTTAGCAAGGAATTTCCTAAAGCCCTAGTACACCCTTCCCATGTTGTTAAAGTCAGAATCTCCTTCTATTTATTACTCAACATCTTAGCCAAAGTTGATCATGTGATTTTTAAAGGAGCATAAGAAAATTACTTATCCTTCCACTCTAGCTCTTGCCATTTACCTCCAGACCAGACATCATGACCTTCAACAAGTTCCCTCAGCATCTTTATCTAGATTTCATTTTGCTATAAGCATTTGGGAAGCAAAAGTGCAGTTATGGCAATTGTGTGAGAAGGGAGGTGGGCAGGGTCAATCTATCCCAAGCCAGCCAAGCTAAGTCCTTCTTACTAGGCTTATAATTCCTCCATAAAAATTTTCTAATGGGCTTCATAATTTTCTACCAATGGCTTTTCCCAAAATCTAGCACTGGACATAAAAACATAATATAGACATTTTATACTGTATTACAAATGGCTACTCTATCATGGAATGGAACTCTAATGCCCTCCCACTTTTTAAGCTTCACTTGTCCAAAGCCTAATTAGTAAGCTATTTATTAGTTGCATCCACTCCAAATGGCACCCCTAGATGTCTGATTATTTGTCCTCTTTTGATGACTTCACAATCCGATCTGTCTAAGTCAAAGTCATTATCTTCAAATAGACTTATGATTTTTAACTTATGTATGTTGCATTTAGATCATGAAGCATCAGCAAAATCCTGAATGACCCATAGAGCTCTCCTTACATTTTCATTATCTCCTTGTAAGAATAGAATAGAGTCATCAACAAAACATTGAATCTATAATCAAGAGGCAACATGTAAACTTATTTTGAAATCAATATGTTAAGGATGGCACCTAAAATACTATATTGATGCAATGCAATTCAAATCATGTAGCACATAGACAAACCTTAATTTTTACATAATACTATTGTGGATTGAATGGGCAATTGTGAATTTTTCTCCTTAAAGAAAAACATTAAAATCGACATTCAAAATTTTCAAAACAAACTTCTCAGAAACATTTAAGAGAGTTATGAGTAGGCCACTCTATAAGAAGAGTGATAAAACCAAGTTAATTTTCAAGATCCTTATATCTATCATATTTGTTATATTATGAAACCCCAAAAAACTAGACGTCTCTAGAAATTACACGTTTGGCTCAACTGGAAATCATAAAACCTTAAAATTTATGGGCTAAACATCTCTTGAAATTGCACATATTTGGCTCTTAACATGAACACATGCTTGGCTCAACTTGAACACACTAGAAATCATAAAAACCTTAAAATTTATGGACTTATTTCATTGTTTCATTAAAGAAGGGAGAATTTTATGGTTTCGAAGCTTAAAATTACTTGTTGGAATTTAAAAATAAAGGTGTTTGGCCACACCGCCCTCCCTACCTCTTCACAACATTCAAAAACAATTTCAAAATTCGTTGAGAGAGAGAGAGAGAGAGAGAGAGAGAGAGAGAGAGAGAGAGGTATTAACGTTGGTAGAATGCAACACGAGGGCATATACGACCAACAGTTGGACTTGAACGAGAGAGAGAGACCTCCCCAAAAAAAGATTAAAACCATGGTGATCTCTAAAGTTTTATGCGGACCATCAAAAAAGTGTGCAAAATGGAGGGTGTGAGACATTATTATTTATTGTGCCATATTGTGGACGGCCTGTAGGCTTTGGGGACCCATCGGGACGAGTACGATCGGCGGTGCCACGAGATGCCCGAATATGCGACGGGAAGGGGCGATGGCTGATATGCCATCTTGGGAAGGGGCGATGGCTGATATGGCATCTTGGGAAGCTCGATCAACAGCTGCCATAAAACGCAACGAGGATCATTCACACCTTAGCACACACACGACAACTGTTTCCCGCAAGCCAGCACAGTGTCCTCGCCATAGCCACATTTTCTTCGTACCTTGTGATCAAACGAAGGTTCTGACACCGTCTCCCCCTTGGTCGTCTGCAGTTGCTGATGACTATGGCCATGGCGGCTGCTTCTCACCGCTCTTCTCTCTCGTCGACCACAGTGACCTCTTCTGCTTCGTCGTCTTCTACAGCGGCCAAGCTGTCAACTCCGAAGCGGTTGCCTGCTTCATTGCAGTTCGATGGCCTCCGCCTTTCTTCGGCGTCGCCAGAGGCGAGCTTGCAGCAGTGTGTGCGGTGGGCGGTGGCATCCAGCAGAAGCGGCAGAGGGAGCACGCGCGCAACCGTTGTGTGCAGCACGGGCTCCAGCTTCGTGTTTGTGTCGGCCGAAGTAGCGCCCTGGAGCAAGACTGGAGGTCTGGGAGATGTTGTCGGCGGCCTACCCCCTGCCCTTGCAGTAAGTCCCCCCGCATACATTTGCGCCCCCCGCACCCCCCTCTTCCCTCATTTTTCTGCCCTTTCGTCTATGGCTGCTGATTTGTTACATCTCAAGCCTTGCCTTAAGCAATCTGGTCATAACCGAGTGTGCCGAACTTGTAGCGAACGTAGTAACCAGATTGCAAGGACTAGTTACTATCATTGTCCCCGTTTCTTTCGGTGTCTTGGCAAACAAGCTTCACAAAGAGAATGTTTTGTTACTGTTCACCTACTCTAAGTTCAACAGTGTTCTGCTCTTCTCCTCATAGTGTTGTGGTTTTTCCAACTGTGCAGGCTCGGGGACATCGGGTCATGACGGTTGCTCCGCGGTACGACCAGTACAAAGATGCCTGGGACACAGAAGTCACGGTTGATGTATGTATTTCCACATTGCTGTAGTTGTGATGTGTTACATTCAATGTGAGTCTTTTTCCTTGGAGAAGACATCTTCTAGTTAATGTGTCTGCAAAGCATGCTCTGCGGAGAAAAAGGTACTTTGCAGATCTGGATCTCATAATCTCAATTCTTGTTCTGCAGCTGAAAGTTGGGGACAAGATTGAACGAGTGCGCTTCTTTCACACGTACAAAAGAGGTGTAGACCGAGTCTTTGTTGATCATCCCCTCTTCCTTGCCAAGGTATGCATGTGAGGAGGAATAATTATGCTCAATGATTCCAAGTTGGTTACGGATGAATCATCTTCACTACAGGAGCTGTTAGAAAGTGTATTCTAGCTAGTGACTTAGACCAGTAATTCATGTGAATAGGAAAGGAGCATTAGTCTGATTGAAGAACTGTTAGATGGTATCTTAGCCCCCATTTGGCTAGGTAGTCGTGCTGGCTAGGTGGGCCAGGCTTTGAAAACTTCTAGATCGTGATTACTTTTATGATTCAGATTTTGATACTTTGGCTTGTGATGGATTCTGAGATGTCTGAAACTGTCTCTGCATTGTAGTTTTCATTTTCTTGAGGGTAATTATGCTCTTTGCACCGGCAGGTGTGGGGCAAAACAGGTAGCAAGATCTATGGCCCCGAAACGGGACGTGATTTTTTGGATAACCAACTGCGATTCAGCCTTTTTGCTCAGGTAGTAAAGAGTTTTTTTTCTTTTTTCCAGTGGAGTCACAGTGATATGAAAGACCAGCCCGTTTGTCTGTATTTAAAGGTATTCTTGAGTTGTTATGGTAATAAGTTTGTCCACCAAGGAGTGGTTTTTCTTTGCAGGCAGCTATTGAAGCTCCTCGTGTATTAAACTTGTCAAGCAGTGAGTTCTACAGTGGCACATATGGTGAGCCTTTTAATTTGAATCTTGTAAATATCTAATGCTCCTTACTTCAGAAGTTGATTTCATGGCTGACTCTGTAATGGCAGGGGAAGACGTGGTCTTTGTGGCAAATGATTGGCATACAGCACTGCTGCCATGCTATCTAAAGTCCAACTATAAGTCGAAAGGACTTTTTAAGAATGCCAAGGTACTTCTGGACATGCGCATTTTAAAAAGGAAAATGTATGCTTTGTGTTTCTTGGGTGCCGTATCACACCTGTTCAAAAGTGTTTCCCCAGTTCTCATCAAAGTAGCCAACAGTGAAGTGTATGCTTATATCTTCCGATCATGATGGCTTGAAGCTTGTGAGGAGACTCTTGTGTTCTCCTCACTGCCAGTTATAAAAGGGCATTATTGATTCCCACTATTGCTCTCACACAGTACACGCTAGTCCTCAAGGTAGGATCGAAACGTACGTACGGATCCAATCCGTACCGTACATCCATACCGTACGGGGATCCGTATGCACGGATCGATCCGTACGTTTTTTTTGGGTGCGGCGTGCCTGCGTCTTGCGTCTGGACTCTGGAGGCCGTACGACCTCAACCTTCCGGTAAGGGCTAGCCGCCATGCTCTCTCCTCTCTACAGTCGCACTCTCTCTCTTCGCTACTGTCGCCGCCGCCTTCTCCCTGGGCCGCCCCCTGCTGACCGCCGCCTCAGTTCGCCTCTGCCCTCACCGCCCCTGTTCGCTTTGCGCCTCTGTGCGTAGCCCCCTCTCTGTTCGCCCCACTGGCGCCCAGTACGGCTGGCAATATAACTCACCCACCCTTGCTCAGGCCCCCAAGGCAACAACATAACTCTCTCTCTCTCTCTCTCTCTCTCTCTCTCTCTCTCTCTCTCTCAGAGCCTTAGCCCACCATCTGTGGACGACTCACTTGTGACAATGTGACTTGTCTTAAGTAATAAGTATTAAGTATTAAGTATGATTAACTTATTAAGTATGATTGACGACTTGTGATTCTAATTTCTCACTTTTGAATTAGTAGGTTTGTGACCTTGTTGTGTCTCTATTTCGAAAGTTTTATATGTCAATGTGGACATGGACTGAAATTTGGCTGAAATTTCCGAGATTTTATGTATTTTTACCAATGATACGTATTTTTACGTACCTTAAATTTTTTTTCCGTACCAAACAACGTACAGTACGTACGGATCTGTACAGTACATAACGTTAGAATGGGCATGCGTTACATGCCTGATTAATGGCTGCAGGTTGCTTTCTGCATACACAATATTGCATATCAAGGCAGGTTTGCTTTTCAAGACTACCCCATTTTGAACCTTCCAGATCAGTTCAAAGGCTCGTTCGACTTCATTGATGGGTATCTCTTCCTCTGTATTTCACTAGAAATGATATTTTGGACAGTGGTTTCAACAACTAACAATTTGCTCTCACTAACAGCTACAAAGTACCTGTAGAAGGCCGGAAAATCAACTGGTTGAAAGCAGGAATATTAGAGTCTGATTTTGTGCTTACTGTCAGCCCAAACTATGCTTCTGAGCTCCTCTCTGGTGTTGAGAGGGGTGTAGAATTGGACTCATCTGTTCATAAAAGAGGTATCATTGGCATCATCAATGGAATGGATGTCCAAGAGTGGGATCCATCTTCAGACAAGTACTTGGAAGTGAAGTACAATGCTACAACTGTAAGTTACTGTACACATCACAACAATCCTCTCCAAAAGCTGCTGTTCCTAAGATGTTCTTTTTTGGTTGTGATGCCAATAGTTCTGTGGTCTCCTAGATCTTATGGGTTTGTGCAGATGTATTAAAATTGGCTTTCCCAGCAAGCATGAATGTGCGCTTTGCTAGCTCCCTGATGTCTGATGTAGAAATCTAATTTTTCCTCATAGGTCTTCTGGGTCTGGAATGGTGTGGAGTGTTCCTCCACCTTTCTGTTTAACAACAGCATTTCTTGGGTTTCTAATGACATCCCCTACTCCGTTCCCTTTTGCCACTTCCTGCCTCTCTTTTTTCTTGGATTCATCTAAACAAGGATCCCACTATCATGTATAGCCTGCAGGAAAACATATTCTACACAGTTTGGAGTGATATAGCACATGTATGCATGCATGTATATACATGTATTCTTTTTTTGTATTAAAAGGGCAGTGTACTGTATGTCCCATATTTGTTCAGGACTCTCCATACTCGCACTGCACACGCACCAGGAACTGCACTTAACGCATGGGTTCACTATGTTTTGAGACAGGTTCTGGAGGCAAAGCCAGCCCTGAAGGAAGCTCTCCAGGCTGAAGTGGGCTTGCCAGTAAACCCTGATGTTCCAGTGATTGGTTTTATTGGAAGACTGGAAGAACAGAAAGGTTCAGACATCCTTGCTGAATCAGTTGCAGATATTCTCAAAGATGATGTGCAGTTGATTGTCTTGGTGAGTAAAGGGGGTACGTGCAGTCAAGGGAGAGAGCTTTTGATGTCTTCTCATGTTCGGGGTTTTGCTGCATTTTGGGTATTTGACTTTGGAAACATTTATGATTTTTTCAGGGCACAGGCAAGAAGAACCTAGAGAAACAGTTGGAGGAACTAGAAGTAAAATTCCCCGATAAAGCCAGGGGAGTTGTGAAGTTCAATGTGCCTCTAGCACACATGATAACAGCAGGTGCAGATTTTATGTTAGTTCCCAGCAGATTTGAGCCCTGTGGCTTGATTCAGTTGCATGCCATGCGTTATGGCACGGTACTGTCTCTCTCTCTCTCTCTCGCGGATGCTGTGTGTTTTGGAGACGATTGAATTCCATTATAAAAGCTGCATATCATATGATTAGGGACAGCTGTTCTTGCTCATTTTCTATCTGGCTAAGCTCACATCAATCACATGTTGGATGTTTGCCGGTTTTTGGGGATGAATTCTTATTTATAGGCATGGTCTTCTAAACCTCTTGTTTTAAGTTTTCATTCAGATGAAAGTCTTCCTAATTTTCATCAGGTTCCAATTGTTGCTTCTACTGGTGGTCTGGTGGACACTGTGGAGGAGGGAGTAACGGGCTTCCAGATAGGGAAGGCTTTCAATGTGAAGGTGAGCTCTACGGCTTTCCTGTTCTAGATTGATAAATTGGGCGGGCGTAGCTTGGCAAGTTGGAATGCCTGGACATGCTTGTAAGTGACTGAATGTGGACTGTTGTTCACCCTGGAGTTGCAGTGTGAGGAAGTGGATCCTAGTGATGTGGAAGCTCTTAGCACTACCGTGAAAAGAGCCGTGAAGGCATATGGGACCCCTGCCTTTTCTCAAATGATTAAAGCTTGCATGGCACAGGACTTGTCTTGGAAGGTATAATTGTTTGAGTAGTGCATCTGCCAATTGCTATCTCTCATGTTTCTTTTTGAGATCCATTGGCTAAATATGTGTCTGAAGGTTATAGATTTCTCACAGCCTTCTGGATTTGTTAGGGACCTGCAAGACAATGGGAGGATGTATTGCTAGGTCTACAGGTAGAAGGAAGCAAGCCTGGGATTGAGGGTGATGAGATTGCACCTTTGGCAAAAGAAAATGTGGCCACTCCATGAGGTTCAATTATAAACATAAGCTTGGGTGCAAACTGAAGGCTCTCTCCAGAAGCTCTTTCTCTTTTGGGTTTTGGGAAATGAGCAGTTTCTAAGCCAAGCAAGCCATACCTGCAATCAGTGAAGAGATTTTAGCATCCCTCATCAATCAGCCGCAGTGAACCACTTTACTATGGCATGGGCAAAAATGGCTCATTTTGATAGCATTGAGTTGCTTCCAAGGTAGTCAAACAAAGAACCAGTAGGACCTCTGTTTCTAGTTGCCGAGCAAGTCGAGCAAGTGTGTAATTTGTATGTAAAGCTACGTCTGTTCAATGGGATATATACTGTTTGTCAAGTTATTTTCTAGTGTGTTTATGATTAGTTTTTGTATCGTGCTTGGTGGTCCACCTGCAAGTCATAATTCTCTTCCTATGTGAAGAGTAATTCATCATTGCACTTCATCTGATTAGACAAGCAATGGTTGAACGTGTAAAGACCTTCATCTTCCATAAAGTAGAGATGGGTGTGGGAATGAAGGACCTATGAGGCTGTGTTGCCTAGCTCACGACGAGCACAAGAAAACATCTGAAGTCAATGATGGGCGTGCTATCCTCCAAAATGGCAGAAGTATATACGTAAGATGTAAAAGAGATGGATTTAGTTATGAAGGACAAATAGAGATCTGGAAGAAAAGACCATCCCTTTGTTCCGAGGGAAAGGGGGAGAGAGGAAAGACGAAAAGAGAAGATTTAAAACATTTGTTCCTAAAATGGTGACTAGGCTTGACACGAGGTAAAATCACTCTTAAAATGTCTATTATAAACCCCTGCAAAAGCACGAACAAAAAGACAAGCTAATAACATCAAGGGATGAGGGTAAGCCTAGCCTACACACTAATTTTGCCCACACACAAAGGCATTAATGTTTAGAACGTGCAGCCATTGCTATTGCATTATTAATTCCCCCGAGGGTGGTGGATGATTATGTAACAACTCATCTTTTCCTCTGATTCGTATAACGTAATACCGGATGATTATGTAGTAACTCATCTTTTCCTTTGATCCATTTAACGTAATACCTTGCCAATACAAACTCATCTCTTACTCCAATCCATTTAATGGGTTGATCATGTTGCACAAGGCATCATATCAGAGCCAATCTTGTATCTTTTCACATGAACAAAACAAAATAGGTGACACTAGTAATTTTCAAATTAAAGATTAATAAACCTCAAGTCAAAGATCAAATAATACATCGTCATCAAAACTTCAATTTTCAGAAATGTATATTAAACACTCGACAGAGTGATATAATGTGATTCACAAAGATGGCCGAAACTTATATGCATAATGATCGTTTACAAAGGAATCAATCCCAACGCACGGTAAACCCTATGCAATGTATCAACACACAAGACTACACTTGTATACTCAAAGGTAAGGTGCATTGAAATTCTTGAACTTCTTTACATTATGATAGTCACTTGTTTCACGGGCCAGAAAAACATGGATGTTCTTGTAAAATCATTTTGGTTAGTAGTCAATCTAGTGATCTTTATAGGAAACCAAATCATAGCCTAATCATTGTTGTAGGTTTCTCATCCAAGATCACTAAATAGAGGGGTTGTAGTTGATTGTATTTTTCGTCACTTCAGCATTGCATTCTACATGTGGGACAATATCATTACTTCTTATGTTTGTATTTTCAGTTGCTTTCATTGGGGCATACCAGTTACTCCGCTTATCAAAGACAATATCTTTATAGGAAACCAAATCATAGCCTAATCATTGTTGTAGGTTTCTCATCCAAGATCACTAAACAAAGGGGTTGTAGTTGATTGTATTTTTCGTCACTTCAGCATTGCATTCTACATGTGGGACAATATCATTACTTCTTATGTTTGTATTTTCAGTTACTTTCATTGGGGCATACCAGTTACTCTGCTTATCAAAGACAATATCTTTGTATACTCACATCTCACAAGTGGTAGAGTTATAACATCTATAACTTCTTTGCTCTAAAGTGTAACCAATGATGATGCATTTCTTTGCATTTGGATCTAACTTCGCTCACACTTCATCAAGAACATGCACACACGTAATACATCCAAACACTTTTCAGTAGACACACAATTGGTTTTATGCTTATAAATTTTTGTTTAGGCGTCGGCCATGACACTTACAATAGTGGGGGTGGTGTTTATGAAAATAGTAGTTTCTCCTATTGCTTCATCCCAAAAATAATCTATTGTATTTTTTTCAAATATTAAGCCACATCACTTTTGCAAGGTACTAATTTTTTCTTTTTTTGCATCACCATTCTGTTTTGCAGCGTGTATGTGCACGTAAACTGTTTTTTGATTTTACTTTTTTAAAAATTACTAAACTCATTGAAAAAATACTCTCACCATCTACTCTTAAGGCATTTTATTTGCATGCCTTTTTCTTTTTCAATCAAGGCTTTAAATCTCTAAAAGTGAGTAAACACCTCACTTTTTTCTTTTATGAAATAAACCTACACTTTCTTAGTGTGATTATCAATGGATGTAACATAATAGCTACAATCTATAATTGTTGCAGTGTTGGTTAGTTCCCATATATCCGAATGCATAACATCTAATGGCCTTGTATAGATGTGGTTATCATATGGGAAAGCATGTTTGGTCCGTTTACCAAACTCGCATGTTTCACATTGTGCATACCATTCACCTTAAACTTTGGTAAACTTATAACAATATTTTGGACCTGCATAGACTTCAACCCCTGTATATTCACCTGACCAATGCGCTTCTACAATATGTCTATCTACAATGACACATGTCCCATCATGTGCAAACATGGTTGCCTTTACCTCAGACATGTTAATATCTAAAGTAAACATCTTGTCATTTCTGTTATCTTTTGTAACCAAGTGATGATCTTCCATAAAACATCCTTTGAGGATTAAATCTCCATCCCTATGTTTACTTAATGATATATAGTTGCCTTGTTGTAGCTTTTCACTTTTGATATCATTCTGTAGCACTCTATGCTATTCACATTATAATTTCTTAGCCAACCACCTTGACATCTTTGCCTTTAGAGTGGCCTTTTCCATCTATTTGTACATTAGATTCCTATTGCTACTGTCCATGATTTTTGTTTTCAAAACGGCTTACATCTCGGCCTTTAGATAATAATCTTCCTCTATCTCTACATATATATGAGTAGAAGGCCTGCTCGTGTAAATTTTCATAGCATGAATCTCTCCTAATATTCATCTCCTCATGGATGAGTAGCGTAATAAACTTTTAAAAACTAAGAAAGTTCTCTCGAACACTCTAATGGAGGACTAAAGCTGGCTTTATTTCTTGCCAAGGCCATTCAAGGTCACACTAAATAATATCATCTCATCTAACTGCTCGAAGCTCATGGTAGGTCCTCTATAAAAATAAACATGAGAAGAATACTCAAAGCTCAAAGTAGATGAAAGCTTATGCACGTGACACAAGAATGGATTAAATCTCCCCAACCATGAGAGTGGCTCACGTTCTCTTCATGGTGTATTTAAATATATTTTCTTGTACAAAAAGCAAGAGCCAAAAATACATGTTGGCAAAAATATGGATCTCCACTTTGGGCTTGTATAAGCCTAAATACAAAAGTGTGAACATGCTAAGGTAGTCATGGACCGTCTGAGTGTCCAATTCACAAACTTTTTTTTTAAAGGAAGGTACGACGACAGAAGTATAGCAGATCTCTCTGGCCCTGGCTGTGATACTAATGCTGCTGGAAGCTCGTGGTAGGCCCTCCATAATAATAAACATGAGAAGAATACTCAAAGCTCAAAATAGATGAAAGCTTATGCACGCGACACAAGAATGGGTCAAATATCCCCCACCACATGAGAGTGGCTCACGTCCTCTTCATGGTGTATTTAAATATATTTCCTTATACAAAAAGCAAGAGTCAAAAATACATGTTGCCAAAAATATGGATCTCCACTTTGGGCTTGCATAAGCCTAAATACAAAAGTGTGAACACTCTAAGGTTCACTCATGAAATAGAAATAATGTATATCAAAATGTTGCACACTAATGTGCACATAAAATATCACTGCCATTGTCGATCATAAATAATCACCACGCACCATGCATCAATAAATTTCTATCGATGCAAGCCGAGTGAATCCATGCACATCCCGCACACTAACCCTGCCCCCCCACTGATTTGTACTGACATTCACAATATAAACTCAAAATATGTGACAAGTTAGAGGTGATCAGTCTTGCTTGCACATAAAATAAATATCCCATAAATGCCAAATAGTTCTAATAAATCTAACATTCCTCCCTGGTGAAAAGCAACTATCCTTAGTTGCTAAATATGCAATATCTCAAAGTCGGGACCTTTGCATATTTAAACAACTACGTGCAATACCTCAATTCGGTGACCTTTGCATGAAAGAAAATATCAAGTTCAAAATATCCATCACAAAAAATCGGATTCCACAATATCAAAACCTCGTGCAATACCTTAATTCGGTGACCTTTGCACGGAAGATAACTATGTGTGATTCCTCAATTCGGTGACCTTCACACATATCAATATCAAATACCAAAATAAACTGTCAATCGTGTGATACCTTAAATCGGTGGCCTTAACACGACTACATCGATCTCAATACCAAGTGTTAGATTCACTGCAACTGTCTGTAAAAGGAGTCGATCAAGAGATAGAGTGTGTAACAAGGGCATGGTTTGAAATCCACTGAGATTCTTCTCTACAGGATGATTCTTGTACTTAACCAAATACTTGACATAAACATTTCCATTGCGAGTTGTAGTTTGCTCACAATCAAGAATTGCTTCAGGAACTAAAATTTATGTATCATCATAAATGGGTGTAGAAGCTTGTGTACCTTTGAAGGGTCTAAGTAGACTAATGTGAAATAAATTATGAATATTCCAATGGTCAGGAAGGGACAAACGATAAGCATTGTCATTGATCTTAGCAGTAATTCTAAAAGGCCTATAAAATTGTAGAGATAATTTAATGGCTGGATGTTTCTCAACAGACGTTAGTCTGCACTTTTCTATGCGAAGCTAACCTAAATCATTTTCTTCAAAAGTATTTGGTCTTCTATGCTTGTTAGCTTGTCTATTGTGTAAGCTTGTTGAGCCGTAAAAATAGACTCACGAGCTTTGGCCAAAATACGGTTATGAGTCACGGGGCAAAATCATCGGTCACCACTGGAACTTCATGAGAAAGTCTAGTAATTGGAGTTTGAAGTTTCTTACCATAGACAATCTCAAAAGGAGCTTTGTCAGGGATTGTATGAGGTGTGTTATTATATGCAAATTGCAAAAGATGCAAATACTGATCCCAATTTGCAAGAGATGAGATAGTGTAAGACCTTTAAAGATCTAAAATAGTACTGTTTGTGGCCTCAATTTGTCCATTACTTTTTGGATTGATATGCAGAACTAAAATCAATCTTAGTGCCTAAGTTTGAAAACAATGCCATCCAAAAATGTTTACAAAAACGAGAATTACGATCTGAAATAATGATTTTAGGTAAACCATGATTTGTTAAAATAGTTTTGATAAACAATTGTGTATGTGTGAAGCATTCAATGTTTTGCGACATGCAATGAAATAAGCTTGCTTACTAAACCTGTCAACAATTATCCATATCATATCATTTCGAGAAGATGTGGTAGGTAAACCAGTTATAAAGTCCATAGAAATTTCTTCCCATGGTGTTGCCAGAATTGGTAAAGGCATGAGTAGCCCATACTATTTTCCTTGGCGTCTTTTAACTCGTTTACATGTCACACATTCCGATACAAAAGAAGCAACATCATGTTTTAATTGTGGCCAATAAAATATTCTTCTATGGTCCGAAGAGTGGTGAGAATGCCACGACGATCAACATATGGGGGATGATGCATCTCTTCAAGAATAAAAGACCTATAAGGAAGTGTAATGCATAAACACTTTTGAAAGAAAAGGAAACCATCATTATATGCATAATCATGAAGAGACAACCAATTATTAGCTTCTAACTTGTGCCAAATATTAGAAAAATAGAGATCTGTAACATATGAGTCACGCATATCATGCAAAGAATGAATGTCAAGTACTGAAATGTTAGAAATAGAAGGTCGTTGACTAAGTGCATCAGCCACTACATTCTCTTTACCAAGTTGATATTGGATAGGAGGATGAAAACTCTGAATAAAAGATGCCCATTTAATGTGGCGGTTTGAGATAAGAGGTTGATTAAGAAGATATCTAATACTTTGTTGGTTGGTCTTAATCATGAACTTAGAACCCATAAGATAATGTTTCCACATGTGTAAGGCATGGACAACTAATAACTCCTTGTCATATATGTACATATATGAACCCATAAGATAATGTTTCCACATGTGTAAGGCATGGACAACTAATAACTCCTTGTCATATATGTACTATACGAAAGTTCAGAAGGTGTCAATTTTCTAATCTCATAAGCCAGAGGATGTCCATCCTGCATGAGGACATCACCAATTCCTGAGAGCCACTAGCATCAGTGTGACTACGAGGAAGAACGGTCGAGTAAAGTCTGAAAGTTGGAGGATAGGGGCATGAGTCAACAAATATTTTAGTCTATCAAATGACTTTTGTTCGTTTTTACCCCATCAAAAAACTAGACCTTTCTTAAGCAACATTGTGAAAGGAAGTGATATCAATTAGAAATTACGAACAAACTTCCTATAAAAACCAACAAACCAAGAAAGGATCTAACTTCTTTAGCACACGTTGGAGTAGGCCAAGTCTGAATGACTTTTACCTTTTTTGGATCAACTTCGATACCTTCACCTGAAACAATGTGACCTAAGTACACAATTTAATCTTGCAAAAATAGACTTTTGTCTGGATTAGCATAAAGTTGATTCTTTAAGAAGATTAGACACTAATGAAAGATGCTCTTCATGTTCTGCATGATTCTTACTAAAGATAAGCAAATCATGAAAGAAAATGACGCAATTCTGATGGTTAAGAAATATATGATTCATCATGCGTGCAAAAGTAGCAGGTTACGAAAAACAGTTTTATAAATGTCAAAACTAGTCCTTCGAACTTGATGATATCCAGATTTCAAATCAATTTTACTAAAAACAGATGCACCTTTAAGCTTGTCTAGCAAATTATCAACATGAGGGATGTGATATCTATTCTTAACTGTGACCTTATTTAGAGCCCTATAATCAATACACGTTTGGTAGTCTTATTTTTCTTTTCAACAAGAAGAATAGGTGCACCAAAAGGAGAACTACTAGGTCGAATAAGTTTCTTATCTAATAATTCTCTAATTTGGCATTCTATTTCTTTTTATTGAAGAGGGTTTGTACAATAAGGAGCTCTATGAGGTGGTTGGCTACTCGGAATAATCTCTATAGTATGGTCTTCAGGACGTGAAAGGAGGTAAATCATCTGTAAAACAATCCTGAAACCTAGCCCCATGAATGCTTGCTGAGAAGAAGTGAGGTTATTTTCATATGCTTGCACTTCATTAGCTAAAATCATGTATGCACGTGATTGCTTGCGAAGTGCACATTTAGCTTGGGTATGGGATAATAATGGATACATCTCAAGAGAAATGATCACCAACTAATTGCATGAGAGTACCATTATGTGTGAAATCCATAAGTATGCATGGAATAATCAATATGTGGATGGAATTCATGTCTAAATGGCATACCAAGGATGATGTCACTAGAATACAAAGGTGTAATGAGAAAGTTTCATTTTTATTTATAAGGTCCAATTTGCACCTCAAGGTCACAAACTTCACGAGTTCCTATGTATCGTGTGCCTTGAAATGCAGATTTAACCTTATAACACGAAGGATGAGTCCCCAAATGCAACCTACAATTGGCCTTTTTAGAAATAAAATCATGCGTACTACCATCATCATGCAAAATAGTGATATCATTTTCATTAATAGATTCTTTCATATGAAGCAAAGAGTGAGGAGTGATTGAAGTACCTGTCGCCGATTCGCTTTGCGTACCCACTTCTTCATTGTTGAGTTGATCTTCCATTCAATCTGAAGCCATATCACCATCACCATCATAATATGTGTTGTCTTCAATATTGTGAAGTTGTGCCACTTGAGTAGGATGAAAAGTAAACTTGTCGGCTTGATGTCCCACTCGATGGCACTTGAAGCATATAGGCACATTACCGCCTTGACGAGGTTGGGTAGGGCGAAGAGTGAGTGCATTACTATTGTGACTAGAATTGGGTTTGGGGTGTACATTGCTTGGGGTGGTAGCATTAAAATTATTCTTTACATTTGAATTGGAAAGAGTACGTGCATTGCTGCTACCATTACCAAAATTACCATTATTACCATTCCATGGATGCCGTTGTTGTGAAGGAGATTGATAAAATTGAGGGCATCGAAAAGAAGATCTGAAACCTTGATTCCCCATGAAAGAAGATTGTCAATTGGGTGGAGAAGCATACTGACCATTGCGAGGTAATTGATGAGGAAAACCTTTCTTACGTTCGGAATCATGAACAAGAGAGATTGCTTCATCAAGAGAAGTTGGCTTGAACATGTTCACATCCGCTTGAATAGTTGTAGCATACGAAGCATAAGAAGTGATTGCCAAAATATTGAGAAACAGTATCATGAGCTGTCATGCAGAGAAGATTCCATGCTCGACGAGTGTTAAGGTGGAGTTGTGGAGGAATAAAAGCAGATTTGAATTTGTGTTGGAATTGATCCCATGTGAAGGGCTTGGTAGGACCCATGTGCGAAGTGCATTCCACCACAATGAAGCTCGATCACTCAAATGATTAGTAGCACACTTTATTTTATCTTCCTTAGAGAAGTGTTCACCAGCAAAATAATCATCAAATTGAGTCAACCAAGAAAGAACTAAACGACCATCTTTTTTACAGTCAAATTTGGAGAATGTGAATGTACGACAGCTGATCTTGTAGTCCTTGTGAATCCATTGCGAGTCGAAAATGGATTTGAGAATCTTGCTCAAGTGATCATCTTCGGGAGGCATGACATCAAGAGATTCTTCTTGAACGTGCTGGTGTTTGCGTTGTTCTTCACGTTCCATCTCTAGTAGAAGAATGCGCTCCTCCAAAGTAGGAGCGGGAAAGAACTAAACGACCATCTTTTTTACAGTCAAATTTGGAGAATTTAATGCACGACGGCTGATCTTGGAGTAGTCCTTGTGAGTCCATTTGCGAGTCGAAAACAGATTTGAGAATCTTGCTCAAGCGATCATCTTCGGGGAGGCAGGACATCAGAAGATTCTTCTTGAACGTGCTGGCGTTTGCGTCGTTCTCTTCAAGTTCCATCTCGAGTAGAAGAATAGGCTCCTCCAAAGTAGGAGCAGGAAGAGGTGACAAATTCGAAGTCGTTGGAGGTTGAGTGCCATCTTATCTGAATCCATAGCTGTAGATGCTTTGAAGAAATTGGAGATACAAAGGTTTGAAAGATCTTTGAAAAAAAAGAGATCCCTTCAAAAAGATGAAAGATATATATATATATATATATATATATATTCTTCTTCTTCTCTTTCCCTCTTCTCTTCTCTCTCTTCTTCTTCTCTCTTCTTCCTCTTCTCTTCTCTTTCTTCTTCTTCTCTCACGGGCTCGCCCCAGGAGTTGCCACATAGTCACCTAATATCCCATATAGCATCGATAAGGATGTGTTAGATGGGTATAAAGGGGAGAGTGGACTTGGCTTTAGCCTTCTCTCTTAGGAGACACCCACGCTTGATCATAGGGTGAGGTTTGCCAGTTCGTGGCCGTGCACGCGATGCTCGTATGTCGTCAAAATTCCTCCCCATCGGCCGGAGTTATGTGCTCCCTTATGTTGGTTGTTGCTGTGCTACGTGTGCTAGCATGCGGCGCATGTGCTACTGGAGGCCGGTGTCCTTGCTTGCCGGTGCGTTGGTAGACGCCTGTCCACTCGAGCACAGCACTCTGACAAACTGCTGTCGCACTGGGTTTCGTGTTGTCCAACGTTCCTCACCTTCACGCAAAGGACAATAGTCCCAGGCTATCTGAGATCCCAACTCACAAACTTTGTTTTTTGTGACAGGAAGGTACGAGGACAAAAGTACAGTAGATCTCTCTGGCCCTAGCTCTAGCTCTGATACCAATGCTAGAAGCTCATGGTAGGCCCTCCATAAAAATAAACATGAGAAGAATACTCAAAGCTCAAAATAGATGAAGCTTATGCACGCGACACAAGAATGGGTTAAATCTCCCCCACCATGAGAGTAGCTCACTTTCTATTCATGGTGTATTTAAATATATTGACTTATACAAAAAGCAAGAGCCAAAAATACATGCTACCAAAAATATAGATCTCCACTTTGGGCTTGCATAAGCCTAAATACAAAAGTGTGAACAGTCTAAAGTTCACTTATGAAATAGAACTAATAATGTATATCAAAATGTTACACACTAATGTGCACATAAAATATCATTGTTGCCATTGTCGATAATAAATAATCACCACGCGCCATGTATTAATAAATTTCCGTCGATGCAAGCCCTATGGATCCATGCACATCCCGCACACTATAATATAAGCTCAAAATATGTGACAAGTTAGAGGTGATCAATCTTGCTTGCATATAAAATAAATATCAATCAAATAAATTCATAAATGCCAAATAATTCTAATGATTCCAACACTAACTGGTGATCCAATAGATGTAAAGGCATCTGTAAGCGCCTTAACCTTCACTGAGTATGCACAACTTCTTTCTGGTTACATTATGCAGCTCCTTCTTTAGCTACATCTTCCAAGCTTGAGTGTTTGTGCTATTATTCCAAGCCTCCTTAGGCATTTATGCATCCTGTATATACACAATCATAGAGTTTGTCACACTGACAAGCAAGCAATGTAGTGTAGCATTATATGGTAGTGATGTGTATGAACACACTTAGGACTGTCGGGGTATTTTTTCCCTCACTAGGAGGTTTTTTTCCCCCGTGCATATGTACACCCTCTTGTCTACTCATTTTGGGGTGCGTACTTATCTTTTGTATCTGGCACACATAAAATTTGTTCATTCTAACTAGTGAGTTTGTGTGCTCTCAAGCTTCTCTATCTTGTGTGTGTTCATTGTTGCAACCCTAACCCTAATTTCAACAATTGGTATCAGAGCTAGCTTCCTTGTGACACTTGATCTAGTAGTCTACCTCCCTCCTTATTAGGATCCCGTTTTTCTATCTCCGATTGAGATACTCTCTTAGGAGAAGAAGGTATATACTCTAGTGTGTTGTATACTAAGTATATATAACATTTTCGGGATCTACGCACATTTCGGGCGTGTTTTGGGCACTGTAAGGTTTCTGTAGATGTTCTATAGAGACGTCATTTTGGATTGGTTCTGCTCGATTTTGGGTGTTTGGGCTTTGTAGCGGCAAAGATTTGGTGTGCAGCAGCATCTAGAGTGTCTTCAACAACATTGACCATCATACTTTCGCCACCAGTAACACTCTATTCTCTACTTTGTGTTATTTTTCATACACTTTGGTGATTCAGTCAGTTGGCAGCCATCTAGGGTTGCATTCAGTGAATACTGAGTACTTATAGTGTGTCGAAAGATTTTGCCGAAAGATTTTGCATTTGGTAGAAAGTCATGGGGCTGGCATTAGTGATGTATTAATCATGTTGTCTATTGAGGACAAACTTGATGGGACTAACTACCCATTGTGGTCCTAGATGATGAGGCATGTACTCGTTGCTAAAGGCCTTTGGAATGTGGTCAGTGGTAGAGAAACTCGTCTTGTTTCACAACTACCACTGCAACCAGGTGCTGCAGGTACATCTGAAATAGAATTTGATACAGATGTGGCTCCTCCACATGCACCACCAATACACCCCACTGCTGCTCAAATGAGATAGGATGGAAGAAATGCACAGGCATATGCATTGCTTGCTCTTTCTGTGAAGCGAAACATTATTTCTCATATTCGGTCATGTAAGACTTTAAAACAGGCATGGGATGCACTTCCTACATTATACGTGTTGCATATCTGCGTAAACAGTTGGAGTCTGAGCAAACAAAATGAGGGAGACTCAATGGACAACTTCTTGACCAAGATCAAAGATTTTAAGGAGTAGCTTGCTAGTGTGGATGAGATATATCCTAATAGTACATTGGTGCCCACGGTTCTCAATGCATTGCCGGATTCTTATCATAGTTTTGCCTCTACCCTTAGATTCATGATAAATGGAAATCCAAATGCCCTTACATTTGATGAGCTGGTTTTAGTACTCTTGTAACAAGAGCAGTCTAGGCAAAAAAGATCTGTTATGCGAGTTGGTGACCAAGCTTTTGTTGCCAATCAGAAAGGCAAAGGTAAAGCTTCTTCACATGGTGGCTATAAGCCAAAATTAGAATCCTCCGATAGGATGCAGAGAAAGAAGGTGATAAGCCTAAAAAGAAGGACAAGTGTCACTATTGCAGGAAACTAGGGCACTACATACATGAGTGCAAGAAAAGGCTATAGAAGGAGAAAAATAAAGAATCGGGCATGGCTGTGGCTCATGCATTTGCACCAAGTGTAGAGAAGAAGGAATCTGCAAGTTTTGCTCAAGGTGATTGGGCATGGACTGTGCATTGCAGTTATGACTCTTCTGTTCATGATGTATGCATGTCAATGACAAAATCGGATGCTTGGTACTTTGACAGTGGTGCTAGTAAGCACATTACTTCACAAAAAAAATTGTTCTTATCTCTGGAATCAGTCCCAAGTGCAGGAACCGTCACATGTGTGAATGGTTCCTCATATCCTGTCAAAGGAGTTGGTAGAGTTTTGCTCACTGCTGCAAATGAGGGCGCATTTACTCGTACTAAAGTTTTATATGTGCTAGGCATTAAGAAGAACTTGTTGCTGTCAGTTTCAGCCTTAGCCTTGTCAGGCTTGACGGTGAAATTTATGGATGACAGATGTACAATTCATGATCTATCATTGCCTTAGGTACCTTTTTTCATGGCCTATACAAGATGGATGTATTTGAGAAGTTGGAGCATGATGTTTGCTCAGTCTCTACGACTCGTGCTATGAGTGATGTAGAATTATGGCATGCACAATTTGGCCATCTAAATTATGGCAGTTTGTTATGCCTTCAAAGGCATGATATGGTGTCTGAGTTGCCAACCCCTTGTATGTGAGGGGTTTATTCTTGGTAAAATGCATTGGGCATCATTTCCAAAGGATGGATCTATGAGAGATGTTAAGAAATTATAGCTTATACATAGTGATGTATGTGGTCCTATGAGGACACCATCTATTGGGGGATATCTCTACTTCGTCACTTTTGATGATTACTCCAGATATAGCTGGGTGTATCCATTAAAGCAGAAGTAAGAGGTTTTTATGTGCTTTAGGCACTTTGTATCCATGGCTAAGTGCAAAATCTTGTTTGGTTCTGATCAATTGTCAGTGAGTTATAACCAAACCAAGAATGCTCCTCTTAGTGGTTTCAGAGTTCCATACTTTTAAGGTCAAAAGAGAGAGAAAAAAGGCCTCCATTTGGTCCATTGTTGTAAGCCCAAATGGTACCAAATTTGATAGAAAGTGTTAAGATCATCACTGTGGATGCTTAACTTCTACTTTTTTGAGAAAATCAACTAATTTTAGCAAGAAATGCTAAAAAAAGATAGTGATCCAACTATGTCCGTTCCTCCTGTGAGCACTGGTGACTTGTCAGATTTGAATTTCACAAGCCGAGGAGAGAGAAAGAAGCAAGCGTGGAAACCATATAGGTTTATGAGTCCGTCTTGTTCTCTCACACCCCTCAGCTACTATCAAGCCTTTGTTTATCATTGCTACCACCACGGAAGAACTTTTATGCCAACAACCAGCTATAAATAACCAAGCGTGGAAAGCAGATGAGGCGAGGTACCAGAAATGGTTAAAATCCAATCTTTTTAGAATGGGACCAAATTTGGCATGTGTCTAGTGCTAGTGGGTTGGTAGCAATGTGTCAGTGGTGGCTGGTAGCAAGGTGTTAGTCTTGCTTGGAAAGAGTAAAAGCCCTATCTGTTATAGCTAGATGGAAGCACACCTTAAATCAGCCCAAAATCTCTCTTAAGTTGACTTAGTTTTTAGCCAACACATATGAATGCATGTGGACTTTGATGTTCTCTATTTTAGGGACAAACTAGGTCCAAATAGGTCTAGGTTTCATATGTGGACAGTTTATACTATAGTTCATTGCCACCTTAGAATCCATTTTTTGCAACAAAATACTATTTTTAGCTAGGCAAAAAAAATTCAACAAGTGGGATCACCAAAAATAGTAAAATGCCAAATTCATATGTTTGAGACCAAACTTGGTGGACCAAACTTGGTGTGAGGCTAGATTAAGCAAGAGGTAACATAACCTCAAAGTCAAATACTAGAAAAAGTTCCTGGATTGGCCTTTAGAAGCAGGCATAGAAACCTGGTTGGTTTCTGAGTCCCCGGTTTGTATCCCGTCATTGTGTAGGATTTTCAAACTTTGACATGATCGGATGAGGGTATGTGCATAGACTCGCAACCATGCAAAACCCTATCTGATTTTGGTATGTCGGCCAAAAGTTATGACCAGTTTGTATGTCGGCCAAAAGTTATGACCAGTTTGTGAAAATCCTTTTTGACTAAAAATCCTTCTTTAGACCGAAAATTCAGCCGACTTTAGTGCCTTGGAGGGTTTTTGACTTAGTCCGTTCAGGAGAAACAATGTCCATTTCATACAAGATCGGATTTGGTGATTGTTTATATGGTGTTTATCAATATGGTTATCTCAAACCCCTTTTCCGATCATTACCTGCTATTTTTAGCTAGTGGAAAAATCTCATGAGAGGTCACTTATTTTGGCCAAATAATAGTTTTGTTTGTTTGTAACCAAATTTGATGTGCAGCTCTTCTAACTAACAGTTACTCAAAAGGCACAAGGATCGTGAGTTAGAGGCAGGCGTAGAAACCTAGCCTCATGGGTTGATTTTTGAGTCCAGTCCGCACTCGCACCTTAGAATTTTGTTCCAGGCTCTAGCTTGATTACAAAGTAGTTCCAAGGTTATTCTATCATCATGTGCATCGTAATATCTTACGTGGTATCTAGGTTATGTGTTTAAAGCCTCTAAAAGATTGCCTCTAAAAGAGAGGCAATCTTTTAATTTTCAGCCATGAGACTTAAAAAATCCATAGCTTCTAGAAGACTCAACAACACACGCGATGGATACGAATGATCAAGGGATACACTATGTTCTAAATTAAGAACTGATTCATGCATGCAAGTAAAGTGAGTGCTTTTCAAAAGCTTCTCAATATGAAATATATACCCATGAAAGTCAAGTCTCCAAGGATAACTTATCCAACCGTGCAATATTCCAAATTGTGCTTTAGTTAAGACCTATATATGCTTAGACAGGGTTTGACTAACTAACTACTTGTGGTCCACTATACTATATTGTAGATTCCATGAATCTCTCAACACCGAGCCATCCTTCGCTTGAGCTTATGGAATTACAACTTCAAATAAGATAAGTGAGGAAAGGGGCTATATGGTATGTTTCTAAATGACTTTTGTTCAAGGTGGGTGTAGGAAAGATTAGATTGCTTACCACCAATACGTACCACCCACACTCATCGTATCTATCATTGAAAAAGTCAGGACTCGGTACCATGCAACATGCAAGCACATACAAATGCAACTAGGTGGTCTTTGTAATGCCACCTTAGTAAATATGCAAGGTGGAGAGTTAGAATAACAAACCTTGCTTACCTGGCATCTACCACCATGATCATTGGTCACTGTGCCCTTCTTTACTGCACATTCTTAATAATCAAAGAGTTAGTCCCAAAATCCAGCCTTCAATATGTCATTCAAAAAGATTTTTATGTACATAATCAATTACTGGAGCTCTAGTTGTTGATAGGATATGTACTTAATCAAATTCGAGCAAGAGCACCTAATCATTGCAAAAAAATCATATCGTTTTAGCTCTTAACAAAGATTTTTTTTAACTCTCTGTTCATTGTGTTACAGAGTACAGAGAGAATTTTTTTAATTTATCCTTACTTCTACTAATTAAGTTCTAATTTTGAATGCATTATATGAAATGACAGCTTATGCAGGGTAGTTTACAATGCTAAAAATGCTTAATCCTAAATTAGTGGCTAAAAATAAATTTTTAAACTACCCATATTTGGTCAATTTGAAGATATAGGGTTGTAGAGCTCGATCTCATGGTCTCGGATTTTCACAATCCGAATCCGGGAACTAAAGTTATGAGCAAAACAATCCTTCATTGTAAACTAACCACATAGTGATGTTTTTTAAATTAAATCTTAATTAATGCTTAGTTATTCTCTGATTAAACAATGCAAGGTGATACTAATAGACTAATGCTACTCCTAATGCAATGCCTTAAACTATTTTTTTATTTTTTAAGATTTAATTAATAATATTACTCTCTATATTTTTTCACATAGTACTTTGCAGAAAGCCACAAAATACATGTCGACACAAAAATTAATCTATAAATCCCTTAAAAAACCAAAAATCAACTACAAAATCAATCCATTTACTATTTAAACTACATAAAAACAATGGTAGAGTTATAATCCAACTCATATAGTTGGGTTCACACTGTGGACCGACATTGTATGTTTTAGTAAGAGAGTACTTTCCCTTATATTATGTACTCTAAACTTTAAGGTATACTAGATTTATTAGATATGCTAGTAGACCTCGTAAGAGTGTGTGTGTGTGAGAGAGACAGACCACAAGCCATAAACGAGGGAGATGATTTGAATTGGATTCAAATGATGGCCACATTAGACACGTGGGGTAAGCAAGGAACAACATGGGTGACACCTAATGGCAAGGAACTTCCTAAGGTTATACCATTGCGAATGATGAGTGCCATACACCCAAACACTGAGGAAATCAGGAAGTATAGTGAGCTTGAGTCCACATGGGAGAGGAAGACTCTGATTCAACCACCTCTAACTCATAATCTCTAAGAGTATGAAATTTAGACCACAACAAACATTGGAGATTGAAACTGGCACAAATGACACCGAAACTAAAACTCAAATAGAAACTCAAATAGAACCAAAAGAGGAAGCCTCTCAATGAAGACAATAGAGGAAAAGAAAATATTATAAGGCAAATATACACTTGAGATTGATTGAAAGAACAACCATAATCTAATGGCTACAATACGTTGGGGCAATAGACGTTCAATCACTGAAAGTTTATAGACAATTGGGGAGAAGAATTACAAAAATTCATGTATTTAGACCACCCCTAGTTAAAATAGCCCAAGTGAAAGTCTTTGATGAACCAAAACTTAGTTATTTGGCTCAAAGTAAATGAAACTATGAGATAGCATAAAGAGAGCGGGAGGCTGAGGGTGCAACAACTGGGCAAAGGAAGAAAAGGAAACAAAACTTGACTTGCGTCCACCAGCAACAACTGAGCATCATAAGTCTTACATGGTTGGGGATTGCAAGTTAGTGTTTGAAAACTCCAAACGTGATAGTAAGGATTGAGAAGTCTATGATGGACCTATGAAAGTCAAAGAAGTAGACTTGGCCAAACTTGGAGAGGTTTTAAGCAGTCTACATTGCTAAGGATCCCAAGGAACAAGAAGCGGACCTTATTGCTCTCTCCTTAAGGAATATAAGGATTGGTTTGCATAGACTTACCATGACATGTAGGGAGTTCTGGCTGAGGAGGTTGTGCAACACACAATTACCATGGTACCAAATGCTAGACCTATCCAGCAGACCCTATCCTATGAATCCCAAGTATACTAAAATTGTTAAGGAAGAGATCGATAAACTTATTGAATGTGGATTCATCTATGAGATTGAAGACTCGAACTACATTTCACCAATTGTGGTGGTTGTACCCAAAAAGAATGGAAAATTGAGAGTATGTGTCAATCTCAAGAAGGTAAATGCGGTTACAAAGAGACCATTACCCCTTGCCATAGTCAAAACACATTCTCAAATGCGTAGATTGGCAAGGAAGCATACAACTTCTTAGATGGATACTCGATATATAATCAAATTTCCATTGCTCATGAGGATCAAGCTAAGACTGCTTTTGTTTTATAGAACATATGGTGTATTCACTTATAGAGTTAGGCCATTTGGGTGTATTTTGTAGGCTTTTTTCCTTTTTGGAACTCCCTACCACTTATTTTCTCTCTGCTAATGATTGTATCTATAAATGGATCTAGTGGTGGAGGATCGATTGGGGGAGGTTAAGTGAGACTTGGAGGTAGAGACTCCCCTAGCCTAGGGTTTGTGAAAAGACCCATAGAATTTCACTCAATCAATTGGGGTGGCCTAGATGGGTTTGGTTGGATAATCTTTGGATTCCCATGGCTATATCTCATTCCATATTCTTTGATTAATTACTAGCTTGGGTTTAGTTGGGCAATCTTTAGCTTCCCATGGTTATGTCATTCCAAATTCTTAGACCGACCTTGTATGTTTTAGTAGGAGAGTACTTTCCCTTATAATATACACTCTTATCTTTATGTTATGGTTGTGGATAAGAGAAGATAATAGAAGAAAATTCAGCCATCCATCTCCCTTGTTTGTGTGTTTACTTGAAAGGAGATTAAGTTCACCCTCTCCCAAGCTATGGCTATGGAATTTGTGAGCTAAAGTGATGATGATGCAAATCCTAGTTAAGGTGGATGATGGTGCACTCATAATGATGAAAAAATAAACTAGCTTTAGACTCAAGTTCAGTTAGGTTACAAGATTGAGACTTGTACTTATAGTAGAAAGACTTGGGAGCTTGCTTGATTTGATTGTTTTGAAAGTGACCCCTTGGGTACATCTTGGCTTTGTTAGCCCATGTGGTACAATTCCTGCTTGCTCATGTAGTAGCTTGCTAGACTTACACTCACTCCCTACCTTCCTGGTGCTCCATGGCACCATATTTCTCAACACCTCCCCCCCTTGGTGCCATATTCTTAGGCTACTGCAAGGTGGTTGGATGTGACGTTTGCAACTCTAACACCCCCCTTGGGTGCTTGATTTACTACTCTCAAGTGGTAAGGTTTGGTTACAACATGTCATCATCCCCCCTTAGTGCCAACATAGCTACTTGAGGTGGTAAGTGGATGCCATGGTTTTTAATGTGGTCATCTCATGCACTTGATGCATTATATATGTGTGGATGCTGTGGTTTTTTGCAATGTGGTCATCTCATGCACTTGTGCTTTTAGCATACTTAGGATAGTGATTTGTGCATTTCCTTTAATGGTTTTCCACACTTTCCCTATAAGGATTCCTAACAACAATAGGGTTCCTACTTGGGTAAGATGCACGTCTACACCACTAGGAGGTGGCACTAGTAAAGCTAATGGTTGTGGGAGTATCGACAATGTTGGCACTCTAGATATCCTCATTATTCTTTGGGTGTGGTAGTAGTTATTTAATTCATGGTTTTTTTATCCTCTACAATTCCCATGCCACTAGTTTGCTCTCGCGCTGAGGACTAGGCATTCATGGGTAGTGTGGTTGCCTCTACAACATACCACATCAATTCTTGTCTAGGAGCTAAATGAGAATGGCCCAACCCTCTTGGTCCAACTTTGGGTACTCCTTTGAGTCCTTTGGCCACAACATTTGCTATGTCTTTGGCACTCTTGGGTGCCTTAACCTTCTTTGACTCTTAGCTTTTGATGCTAGGTTCTGTCTTGGGACCTTAGGCTAGATGCGGTTGGGATGCCCATAAAGCTAGCAAAGTCTCAAAGTCTATGGCACATCCAAGCAACATTACACTAGCATTCATTGGATGCCTTTTGGCATATAACCCATCATGTAGTTGCTTACTTCTTAAGCCTTCCAAGAATAACAAAATTGGCATTGTTTGGCTTAGTTTTTCCTCAATAGGGCACCTCTTGTTGACATGATTGATGTCATCTCTCATGGTTTCATGTTCAATGTCCATGAGCTATACTTGACACCTATCTTAGAGAATCCAGTCTTGTGAATGTTAGCTCTAAACCTTCCATGGTTTCTCTTTGGGAATTTTCTAATATTTGAAACAAAGGCACGGCACTATTCTCTATGATTAAGCCAAAAGCATCAATATTTGTTCGAGGATCAGTCACCATTTTTTGTAGTACATATACGTTTGAATGCAACTAGATGGTGGTTGTAGGGATCCCCCAATGCATCAAGCTTCCAAATTAGCTTGGCTATGAGAGAGCTTCATATCTTAGAATGACTACATTCTGCCTCCTCCCTCAATCCCATGGTTGGTCTCATTAACAATGTTGATATTTCTCCTTGTTTTTGGGGTTACATGAGTTTTGAACTCGGTCTTTATTGGTTCTATAATTAGCTTAGGAGCCATTACGCGGCCACACACACCTGGGTTCCATTCTGGAGGGTACCTATGTATAGGGGGGTCCATAGGTTTGCCCCCCAAAAGATGCTTCTCTTGACTGTTCAGGGGATATGAAGCCTAAATTCATCATTGGGTATCGATATACCAGTGTTCCATGACAAGTTGGAACGCTTGAGGCCCTAATATCTTGGCTCTCAACTCTCGCAGTTTTCCCTGTCCTAATTGTATTAGCATTACTAGTTAAATTGGGGTTACCAAGGTGTTTCTTTTGAAAGGCTCTTGCCTAACGATTCTCATCCTTGTGGAAGGTGAATGTTCCTCCCTAATTGAGTCTAATGTGGAGGGAAGCCTCACCTTGGCTTTGGGCATGTGGTTTGTTTCCTTTTTGGACTAAAAGGAAAATTCTCCCCGTGGTGCTATGCTTCCTAATCTCAAGGTGATTTCCTCTAGAGAGGTCCTCACTTCACTTGGCCTCAAAGTCCTTTGTTTCAGGTCTCTATTAGATGGGGAAAAAACCCCTTTCCTAAACCTTTCCATCCTTCTCACTTCCTCGACTACTCTTGGGATGTATGTGATATTGTCCTCATCCATATGTCGTTTGATCACTAACAGGATGATAACACCTACTAACTAGAGGTGCATTCAAAAACTTGTGGATTTCCTCCACATCCCTCTATGTTGTGGTGATGCTAATGATGATGACTAGAGGTGCATTCAAAAACTTGTGGTTTTCCTTTGCATCCCTTTGTGTGCTAATGATGATATGAGGTTGCCATAGGCATCCTCATAGCAGCCTATGTCACCTTGATTGACTCTAACCCTCCTCAAGAAGAATTTGTTTATCACATTTGTTGGAGGTTGAGTCGCAATTGGCTCCATGCAAGCTCTTAAACTCTTGAGGACTTTATGCAACCCTTGGACCAATGTTTGCACACAAAATGATTGGAAACTAGAGAATACATCAAGTAGGTAAAATCAAATAACAATGCAAGGATGCTATAAATTGTACAATATGCTCATGCTTTGCAAGGTTCTTCCTAGGGCTTCTCCATTATAAATCTTGTAAAAAGGAAAGCACTAGACTCATCTGGCCCACCCATTTGACACACCCATCCATAGGCTAGTACGTTAGCCATGCTCCCCTTTTATCCCTTTTACTTCTTCACATCGCTTGGCTATGGGGTTAATGACTAGGCTAGAAAGCATCATCACCAAGGGTCACTTTGCACGGTATATGTTTCGACCAACCCCCACACCCAAGGCTGCTAATCTCGGCCTCACCTAAGCCAAGCTAAAGGACGCAAGTCATTGTTGTGGTCATGCCCTAAGCTTGCCATTCTCCAACGATGAGTGCAAACTCTCTCACTACCATTGTAAACATCACTGTAGCACTTTTAAAATCTTTAATGATAAGTGATTTCCCTTGGTAGTTTTTGTGCTGATTTATATCTACCTTAACACACCCACTCTAGCACGTTGCCTTCAAAAGGGTAAACCATGATGCTTAATTGACATTCTTAATTACTATTACTTGTTAATTAGTTGTAAACAAAAAGACCATATTAGGGAGTTTGGGAAAATCCCAATTCCCATTTTGCAAGATCAAAAATGGGGGCACGGCAAAATCTTTTAAGATTTTATCAAAACCCTCTCATGTAACATATCATTGGTGGAAAGCTCTTGAAGAGTAGGTTCTAAATCCACATTGTCCGATAACTTTTGAATTGGTATGCTCAAGATACACCAAAAAGTATATTGAAAACAAAATTCCCAAAGTAATGTTATTTCCTCAAACTCCCTGATATGGTCAAAGGTAACATGACCTAAATTAAGAAAAGACAATTCTCTTTACTCATGCACTCTAATCCTCCTTAAAGACTAATGAAAACTCTCTTTAATCCTCTATGCTCTCACAAAATGCTAATCCTTTCATAATACAAGATAGGGAAACCATAGCTTGTGCTATGTCTAAATATACACATATAGTCCATCCCCCCTCCTCTCCCTAGAACACAAAAATAACCATCTCTCTACATAAAAGAGATGAAACCCTAACCCTAATTAACCATGTAATTCTCTAAACATAACATAATAAAAATCGTAATTATAAACAAAAGTTTCTATACTATATTTGGTGTAGCATTATATGGTAGTGATGTGTGTGAACACACTTAGAACCGCTGGGGCACTTTTTCCCTCACTTCCCCCGTACGTATTTACACCCTCTTATCTACTCATTTTGGGGTGTGTACTTATCTTTTGTATCTGGCACATATTTGTTCATTCTAATCTAGTGAGTTTGTGTGCTCTCAAGCTTCTCTATCTTGTGTGTGTACATTGTTGTAACCCTAACCCTAATCCCAACAATTGGTATCAAAGCTAGCTTACTTGACACTTGCTCTAGTAGTCTACCTTCCTCCTCACGACCCTGTTTTTTTTTTTGGGTCTCCGATTGAGATTTTCTCTTAGTAGGAGAAGAAGGTATATATTGTAGTGTGATATGTATACAAAGTATACAAAATTTTCAGGGTTCGCGATGCGATTCGGGTGCGTTTTGGGCATCGCAAGGTTGCTATAGACGTTCTGGAGAGGTGTCATTTTAGATTGGTGCTACTCGATTTTGGGTGTTTGGGCTATACAGCGGTGGCAAAGAAACAACATCTACAGTGTCTTCAACAATATTGACCATCATACTTTTGCCCAATAACACTCTATTCTCTACTCTATAATATCTTTCATACACTTTGGAGGTGATTCAGTTAGTTGGCAGCCCATCAGGGGTTGCATTCAGTGAATACTGTGAGTACTTGCAGTGTGTTGGGAGATTTTGCATTTGGTAGACAGTCATGGCTCACAGTAGTGATGTATTCAACATGTTGTTTGTTGTTGATCGGGACAAACTTGATGGGGAATAACTGCCCATTGCAGTCCTATATGATGAGGCATGTACTGGTTGCTAAAGGCCTTTGGAATGTGGTCAGTGGTAGTGAAACTCGTCTTGTTTCACAACTACCAGTGTAACCAGGTGCTGCAAGTACATCTAAAGTAGAATTTGATATAGATGTGGCTCCTCCACATGCACCATCAGTACCTCCCACTACTACTCAAACGAGATGGGATAGAAGAGATGCACAGGCACATGCATTGCTTGCACTTTCTATGAAATGAAGCATTATTCCTCATATTTGGTCATGTAAGACTTTAAAACAGGCATGGGATACACTTGCTGCATTATACTAGGTGCGCAATGAAGCATGCGCAATGAAGCACGTGATGCATATCTGCGCAAACAGTTGGAGTCTGAGCACATGAATGAGGGAAACTCAATGGACAGCTTCTTGACCAAGATCAAAGATTTTAAGGAGCAGCTCGCTAGTGTGGATGAGATATATTCTGATAGTACATTGGTGCTCACAGTTCTCAATGCATTACAACTGGATTCTTATCAGAGTTTTGTCTCTACCCTTAAACTCATGATGAAGGGAAATCCAAATGCCCTTACATTTGATGAGCTAGTTTAAGTACTCTTGTAAGAAGAGCAGTCTAGGCAAAATAGATATGTTATGCGAGTTGGTGACCAAGCTTTTGTTGCCAGTCATCAGAAAGGCAAAGGTAAAGCTTCTTCGCATGGTAGCTATAAGCCAAAATCAAATTCCTCAGGTAAGGATGTAGAGAAAGAAGGTGATAAGCCTAAAAATAAGGGCAAGTGTCACTATTTTTGGAAACCAGGGCACCACATAAATGAGTGCAAGAAAAGGTTAGAGAAGGAGTAAAAGAAAGAATCGGACATGGCTGTTGGCTGATGCATTTGCACCAAGTGCAGAGAAGAAGGAATTTGTAAGTTTTGCTCAAGATGATTGGGCATACACTGTACATTGCAGTTATGACCCTTCTATTCATGATGTATGCATGTCAGTGGTAGAATCAGATGCTTGGTACTTTGATAGTGGTGCTAGTAAGCACATTACTTCACAAAAAAATTGATTCTCATCTCTGGAATCTGTCCCAAGTGCACGAACCATCACATGTGCAAATGGTTCCTCATATCTTATCAAAGGAGTTGGTAGAGTTGTGCTCACTGCTACAAATGGGGGTGCATTTACTCTTTTTAAAGTTTTATATGTGCCAGGCATAAAAGAACTTGCTGTCAGTTTCAACCTTAGTCTTGTTAAGCTTGATGGTGAAATTTTCGGATTACTGATGTATAGTTTGGGATAGAAAGGATGGTTATTCAATCATTATCTCAGGTACCTTGTTTCATGGCCTATATAAGATAGATGTATTTGAGAAGTTGCAGCATGATGCTTGCTTAGTCTCTACGACTCGTGCTATGAGTGTCTCTATGACTTATGCTATGAGTGATGCAGAATTATGGCATGCACGATTTGGCCATCTAAATTATGGCAGTTTATTATGCCTTTAAAAACATGATATGGTGTCTGAGTTGCCAACTCTTGAGACCCCTACTAGACATGTATGTGAGGGGTGTATTCTTGGTAAAATGCATCGGGCATCATTTCCAAAGGATGGATCTATGAGAGCTGTTAAGAAATTATAGCTTATACATATAGTGATGTATGTGGTCCTATGAGGACACCATCTTTTGGGGGATATCTCTACTTCGTCACTTTTATTTGATTACTCTAGATATAGTTGGGGGTATCCATTAAAGCAGAAGTCAGAGTTTTTTATATGCCTTAGGCACTTTGTATCCATGGTTGAAAATGCATGTGAATATAAAGTTGGCACCCTTCGTTGAGATCGAGGGGGGGAGTATATGTCCAAGGAATTTCATGCATATATGGTTGAAAAAGGCATAAGGCATAATGTATAGTGCCATACACACCTCAGCAAAATGGTGTGACTGAGAGGAAGAACATGTCTCTCATGGAGATGTCACGATGTATGGTGAAAGCCCAAGATTTACATCATGGTTTTTGGTTAGAGGCAACTATGTGTTGAGAACAAATGCCCTACCAAGGCCTTGCAGTCTAAAACTCCTTATGAAGTTTGGCATGGAAGGAAGCCTTCTGTGGCTCATTTGCGTGTTTTTGGTTGTCTTGCTTATGCTCTTATGCCTGAGCAACAACGTAGTAAGCTTGATAATAAGGCAATTAAATGCATATTTGTGGGATACAGTTCAGAAAGCAAGGGATATAGACTCTACCATCTGGCCTCAAAAGCGGATTTTGGTAAGTAGAGATGTGTTTTTTGTCGCGAAAACTCAGTTCAACCCATGCTTTCATGCAAAAAACAACATAATGTATGCTCACATGACATGTTTGATTCGCTCCTACCTCTGTTTAACGGAGGGCAACCATATGTAGAGCAATTGAATGCTCAACCCAGTGCTGAAATTCAGCCTTTTGATGAGGCAATTATTGAGGATGTAGTGGATGAGGAGAGAGCAGCCATAGAAGAATCTAGGCATATGCCAAAATGGCTTGTGTAGACATTGAGGGATTGCAAGTTGGTAGCTCCTTTACCTAGTAGAATTCGTGCAAGTTCTCATCATGTAGATTATTCTCATGTGGATCATGTTCTCATTTCTACTTTATGTAATGAGGAGGAACCTGTTTCCTTTGAGGAAGCATAGGATGATGATCATTGGATGCATGCTATGCATGATGAGTATAACTCTATACTCAAGAATGACACCTGGTATTTGACAGATCTACCTCATGATGACAAGAAGGCCATTGGTACTAAGTGGGTTTACAAGTGAAAACGCAAAGTAGATGGTAACATTGATCACTACAAGGCTAGACTTGTTGCAAAGGGGTATTCCCAATAAAAGGGCATTGATTATGATAAGACCTTTGCACCCACATCTTGTATGACTACCATTAGGTGTCTCATTGCTTTGGCAGCACATCATGGGTGGAATGTACATCAGCAGGACATCAAGACTACATTCTTGAATGGTGATTTACATGAGGAGGTGTATGCAGGTTGAAAAAGGCTCTGTGAAAGAACAAAAGTCTAAAGTATGCAGGTTGAAAAAGGCTCTTTATGGCCTTAAGCAGGCTCCTAGAGCATGGTATGAGAAGATTCATGCATACTTGGTTGGAAATGATTTTTACAACAATCCAACAGAGAATACCCTCTATGTGAAGAGGAGTCAGGACACAGTTTTGGTCATTGTTCTATACATTGATGACATGCTGCTCACAAGACATGATATAGATCAGATTTCAGCCTTTAAGGTTGATTTGCAGTCATCGCTCGAGATATCAGATTTGGGACCTTTGCATTACTATTTTGGGATTCAGTTTATGCTGTACAATGATGGCATTGTTATGATGCAGTAGTTTAATTATATATAGAAGCTATTGAAGAGGTTTAATCTTGAAGACTATAAACTCCTGGCTACACCTATGGAGACAAGACTTGACTTAGTCTTCAAGATGTAGGAGACTCTTTTTGTCACACGGGACCTGTTATATGCACATTATGTGAGTATATACTAGGAGGCTGACCCACATTAGGCTTGTGAGCATGGGAGCATGGGAACAAGCTCTAGTGGAGCATGGGTTAGGACTAACCTTAAGGGTTAAGGTTAGGGTCAAGCATCCAAGGGTTACACATGGGAAATGGAGAGTCAAGAGTCACTTGAGGACCCTCCTATATAATAGGGGCATGGGGAACACTCAAGGGAGGCTTGGAGGCTTGGGGGCTTGGAGGCCAAGGCTATGTTATCTTGAGGCTTAGGCTATGGTCTCTTGATGTTAGCTTGAGGCTAGGTTATGTTATGCTCTCTTGTGTAGAGGATCATATCTACTCACCTACCATTTCGTACTATAGCTACATGCTATTGGATTGAAGTTATACCTTGATGGTATGGGACTCAAGGTAAAGTTATGATGTACTTCATTATATTTCATGTGTGCATCCCTTGGGCTTGGGGGTGGTCGGGTGGATGAGTTTATGCCTGATTTATGCATGTTTATGCATAACAATTATCTAGAGAGATCTTAGGGTTTTAACAGTGGTATCAGAGCAATCTCTAGTTAATTGTTGTTGATTTTTCTTTTTTATTATAATTTTTAGCATTTTTTTGAAGTAAATTTTAATATTTACTAATAAAAATATTATTTTATTGATTTATGTTGATGATTTGCACGTGGATCATCGATATGGTGATTGGAACGTGTGTTACTACTATTCAATGGATGAATCGACGTTGCGGGGGAATTTCATGAGTTTAATGCTATTTTTTTCTATTTTTTGTGGTTTAAAATAAGCATTAATGGAAATTTTTACAAAAATACCACATATTTTATTGTGGATATTTTTTGGTAGAATGGATTTCCTAAATTTCTATAATTTTAAGGATTTTTTTCCTAATTTTTAAATTTTTTTGTGCATTTTTATGGTTAAAAATATATTTTTAATGCATTTTACGAGTTTTTTTCGTGGGTATGCTATCAAATTTCTGCCGTTTTTTTGATGAAATTTAGTAGGGGATAGCATGTTGATGCATGGAATGCTCTCCCGTGTGCGTGGGATCCTCTTCGTCTCTCAAATCAGAATTTTCTCTTCTATTTTCCTTTCCCCGTGAGCACTCCTCTTATTATTAGGTAAAAATTGATTAAATTTAATCATAATTAAACCTTAATTATGATTAAGGTAATCTTAATTATGGCTTAATCTTTTCTTAACAGAGAGAAGAGAAGATGGGGTGGAGAAAATGCATATGAGAATTGCAGATGGAGAGGAGGAGAGAAGAGAGAGAGAAGCCTCTCTCTCTCTCTCTCTCTCTCTCTCTCTCTCTCTCTCTCTCTCTCTCTCTCTCTCTCTCTCTCTCTCTCTCTCTCTCTCTCTCTCTCTCTCTCTCTCTCTCTCTCTCTCTCTCTCTCTCTCTCTCATTTTTCTACGCGCAGGCCGCGGGGGGCAGGGGGCAAGGGGGGCGGGGGCGGGCCTATGCAGCGGCGGCCGTTGCTGCTGCTGCTGGCGAAAAAACGACCCCCCCATTTTTTTTCCATAAGTTTTTAATTAAGCTTTGTTTTTTTTATTTTTTTAAAAATGAGTTTTTTAATTAAAAAAAGCTTTTGAAAAATTTTCAAAAAAAAAGCTAGGAAAAAAGCCTAAAAATAGAGGAAAATTGACATTTGAGAAAAAAAAATCTCTGAAAATTTCTAATTTTTTTCTCTTAAAACCTTTTGGCTTTTCATCTTCCAGGAAACCTTTTGGCTTTCCGCTTTCCTGAAACCTTTTGGCTTTCCGAATTCCGAAAAATCTTTTGACCTTTCGGATTCCGAAAACTTTTGACCTTTCACATTTCGATTTTTTTGTGTCTTTTCATTTCCCCGAAACTGTTGGCTTTTTGTATTCTGGAAAAACTGTTGGGATTCCAAAATTTTTTGACCGTTCGTATTCTAAATGCATTCGAGGTAAATTAGAAATTTCAAAAAATTCTTGAAAATTAGTGAAAAATTAGACAAAGATTATTTTAAATTTTAATTTTTGGAAAATATGGGGTTGGTGTTTGACATGTGGTGTGTCCATTCAAGCGCCCGTGACCATTCAAATTTCTTTTAAAATATATTTTTTGACCCAAAAAATTAGAAAATCCATAAAAATTATAAATTTTCATTGGATTTGAGAATTGTCGGGGGGAGGGGGGGTGGAATTGGAAATTTCGTGAACGATGGGATTCTCAGAAAAATTAGAAATTTTCTAAAAATTATTTTTAGAAATCCTGGAAATTGCTATTTTTAAAATATCAATGGTGTTTTTGCTAATTTTTTTTAAAAAAATATAGGTTGGAAATTTCGTGAACGATGGGATTCTCAGAAAAATTAGAAATTTTCTAAAAATTATTTTTAGAAATCCTGGAAATTGCTATTTTTAAAATATCAATGGTGTTTTTGCTAATTTTTTTTAAAAAAATATAGGTTGGAATGCCATCAGATAGGTTGGGATGCCATCAGATAGGTTGGATGGAATTCAAAATTATCGTATTTTGAGGCCCTATAAAATTAGAAAAAATATGAAAAAAATCATGATAATTCTTTTTCTCGAGAATTTAATAGTTTCGAGGGTTATTTATTGTTAAAGTACGTTTTCTCGTACTGACATTAGATAGGTGTGGGTTATTCGCATATTATTATTACGATTGTACCTCGTATTAGTAGTTATTTTTGTTTGGATTAATTTTAAACAATGTTTTCATGATTTTTTACCATTGTTTAGCCATTCTTTTTGGACACGTTCCTTAATTTCTTTTGATGGCTATAATTTGCATTCAAAGTGTGTCTCACCTTTGACACTTGTACATGATAATTTATTTTGCACTTGTTTAAATGTGGTATGTGCTTAATTTCTTAAGTCTAAGACAAGTTTAAATGTGGTCTGTGCTTAATTTATTTTGCACTCGTTTAAATGTGGTCTGTGCTTAATTTCTTAAGCCTAAGACAAGTTCTATCATGGGTTAGTTGATCGGTTTGTTTTGGTGGATTTTATTGGAAGTTTTCCAAGTTTTATATGGACTCATCAGGTTCTGCCTAGATCACTTGTATCTAGGGGTTTTTTAATGAGTGCTACACACATGTGTTTCACTTCCTTACTTTGGAGTTTTGCTTGAACGACACCATGTTCATATACTCCGGGATTGATGAGTTGGCCACCAATTTTAATGCTTCTTTTGGCTGCTTCTTTTGGCATGATTAATGTCCATTATAGATGGTATGCATTGATTTTATGATCAACTATGGTTTTCATGGATTCGAGGAGCTTCTATGCTTTTATCCATGGTTTTATAAGGATCTTTTATCTTTTGGATAATATCATGTGCTTTGAAGGTAGCATATGCCTTCGTTTTTTGCACATAATTTTGGAGTATATTACTTGTACATCTAGGTGAGTTATTTTTCTACCCTAACTTTATTATGTTTTGGGTAGTTATCATTAGAAAGGTGCCAATAATTCAATTTCTTTTCTAATGATGTACTCGAAAAGAGTTATTCCTTGATGTGGTCTCAGGTATATAGAGATAGGTTTTAGTATGTGAAAGTCTAAGGATAAGGCCATCTTATTCCTTATATCTCCTAGACGACATACTAGGGAGTTTCAAATTGGTAAGGTATGTATGGGTGGTATGGGACACTAGCGATCCCTCACATATATTATCTTATGGGATAATTTGGGATCAAGATTGTTGCTTTGCTTACATCACTTAGAATGTTGACTTCAACATTCAAAGACAATCTCATTTTCTAAATTCACTAGAAGTTATAGTGTGGGCATTCTCTAAATAAACTTCTTTTATCTATAGCATGCATGTATTGAACGAAGTGTAATCTCGTCGACATTTTCACTTGTTGGAATCTTTTTCTTTAGAGTTCAACGAGTTTATCTTGTTGTGTTCGGATTAAGGAAATTTGGATTTTTCCTTTGTTGGCATTTCTTTCTCTAGTTCCGTACTTTAGGTATTTTATATACAATCAACCTGATGGTTTACGAATGGACATATGTGACTCATCGAGATGCTAATGACTCTCTATGTTGATATGGGTAACTCGGGACGTCGATTATTCCATGTGTAGATGTGGGTACGTCGGGGCACCGATGAATCCCTGGTTTTCCTGCTGTTATAATGCCATGTTTTCCTACTTTATTCGGAATAGTTTACAATGAGGAAATTACTTTGGGTATGAATTCCTATGATCATCCGCAGTCTGATGGGCAAACTGAGCGTATGAATCATATTGTAGAGAATATGCTTCGTGCATATGTCTTTAAAAAAGCATCAACAATTGGGAAAAATATCTTCCAATGATGGAATTTGCATATAATAGTTTTAAATATACGGCTATTGGTTTTAGTCCGTTCACGCTTATGTATGGGTATCAAGCTAGGGCACCTATTGATGTCAGTCTCTTAAGGACATCGAGCTTGATGCATAGAGGGATTTCTTGCGTGATATGCAAGAAATGTTGATCGAAGCTCGGGATTCTATCAGGAGTGCTCAGGATAGGGCATGGTTTCATGCTGATAGAGGACGCTCAATTTGGTCCTTTGAACCAGGAGCATTGGTTTATTTTAATGTTCCTAAAGATTCTCAAACTTTGTCAATAGGAAAATGCTCGAATTTATCTCCTAGATATTGTGGTCAATTTAGAGTTATACATCAGATTGGCACGGTTGCGTATGAACTAAAACTACCTCCAATTGTCAGAGTTCATCCAGTCTTTCATATCGATAGATTGAAAGGGAAACTGGGGGGTGAGGATAACATAGTTACTCCTCAAGAACTCATTGAAGAAGTCAAAGAATTATCCTATGTTCCACCACATCAACTTGATAAGGTGCTTGAATTCAGGGAAAGGAAACTTTGTAGTTGACTAATCCCTGAGGTTAAAATTAGGTAGAAAGATAGGGAAATAGAGGATTCGACTTGGGAGTCGGTTGATATTGTTCAGTGCAGTTCTCCTTCTTTTCATTGCAAGAGTGCAATGTTTTGAGAGAGGGGAAGTATGTTATATGCACATTATGTGAGCATATACTAGGGGGCTAACCCACATTAGGCTTGTGAGCATGGGAGCATGGGAACAAGCTCTAGTGGAGCATGGGTTAGGACTAACCTTAAGGGTTAAGGTTAGGGTCAGGCATCCAAGGGTCACACATGGAAAATGGAGAGTCAAGAGTCACTTGAGGACCCTCCTATATAATAGGGGCATGGGGCAAGGCTATGTTATCTTGAGGCTTAGGCTATGGTCTCTTGATGTTAGCTTGAGGCTAGGTTATGTTATGCTCTCTTGTGTAGAGGATCATATCTACTCATCTACCATTTCACACAATAGCTACATGCTATTGGATTGGAGTTATACCTCTTGATGGTATGGGACATCAAGGTAAAGGTATGATATACTTCATTATATTTCATGTGTGCATCCCTTGGGCTTGGTGGGTGGATGAGTTTATGCTTGATTTATGCATGTTTATGCATAACAATTATCTAGAGAGATCTTAGGGTTTTAACAGGACCCTTTTATACTTCTCGAAGAAAATAATTTAAAAACTCATAAATTACATCATAATTGAAACAAAGACATAGCATAACACAATGCAAGAGAAATAAAATAGCATCACCATCAAGAGTAAAGGATAGAGAATACCACACAACAGAAGACAAGATTGGGTGCAATCTCCCCCCTCAAGTGTGTAGCTCCACTTGCACGACTTGAGTATCTAGAGAATTATATTCATAAAAATAGCCCAAGGAGCTAAGAATAGATGTGCATACAAATTGGGCTTACTTTTTCCCACTTTAGGGATATTGCTTTACATATTATTAACCATATGAAATCTCCTACGGTTTTACATATAAAAACCTTTGCCCAAATGTAATTGCTAATGGGCCTTGTTACATAAGATATATTTGTGCACACTTGTACATATGATAATCTTGTGCACATTTGCACATTTCATTAAACTAAATCCTGCACAAATTAAATTAAGCATATTTTCTCTACGATTATTAATTCATAAAAAATATGATAAAATATATACCTGAAAAACTGGGCAAAGGTTTTTATATGTACAAACCTTAGGAGATTTCATATGGTTAATAATATGTAAAGCAATATCCCTAAAGTGGGAAAAAGCAAGCCTAATTTGTAATTGCTAATGGGCCTTGTTACATAAGATATCTTTGTGCACATTTGCACATATGATAATCTTGTGCACATTTGCACATTCCATTAAACTGAATCCTACACAAATTAAATTAAGCATATTTTTTCTATGATTATTAATTCATCAAAAATATGATAAAATATATACCTGTAAAACTTTTGATGCTAGTTTGTATCAGCAGACTATTGGATCCCTTCTTTATGTGTATGACACAAGGCCTGATATACAATATGCAGTCTCACAGTTGACCAGATTTATGCATAGCCCAAGTACAAAGCATTGGCAGGCTGTTAAGCGGGTTTTTCGCTACTTATAGGGCACTCAGTATTTTGGATTATTTTATCCAAAGGGGGGTGAGTCACAACTGCATGCTTTCAGTGATTCAGATTGGGTTAGATGTTATGACACACGAGTGTCCACTAGTGGGTTTTGCTTTTGCTTTGGTGATTCATGTATATCATGGCTCAGCCTATAGTGGCCACTTTCAGTTGTGAAGTTGAGTACATGGCAGCTTTTACGACTACAGTTGAGTGTGTGTGGCTCAGACGTCTTATGGCTGATTTGGGTGTTGGTGGACAGTTGTCTAGCACTTCGAGTTTCACTGCTGATAGCCAGAGCGCATTAGCAGTTATGAGGAACTCAGTGTTTCATGCTCTCACTAAACACATTGAGGTGCATCATCACTATGTCAGGGAAAGACTCTTTGCAACAAAGATCAGCTTGGTCTATGTGCCTACACATGACAACATGGCAAATTTATTCATGAAGGCTCTTTCTCGTGAAAAGCTTTGGGCTTCCTGCCTGTTCAAATTTGATCGACCATACCCTGTACATGTTCACATCATCACTCCAGGGAGGATTCGTAGCATTATATGGTAGTGATGTGTGTGAACACATCACTACCCTCCTGTACATGTTCACATCATCACTCCAGGGAGGATTCGTAGCATTATATGGTAGTGATGTGTGTGAACACACTTAGGACCCGCTGGGGTGCTTTTTCCCTCACTAGGAGGTTTTTTCCACCATGCATATGTACACCCTCTTATTTACTCATTTTGGGGTGTGTACTTATCTTTTCTATCTGGCACACATTTTTTCATTCTGATCTAGTGAGTTTGTGTGCTCTCAACATTCTCTATCTTGTGTGTGTGCATTGTTGCAACCCTAATCCTAATCCCAACATTTGGGATATTAGAGAAGGTAGTTTATCTCTGATTCCCATAAAAAAGAATAAAAGAGATTCTTAATTTAATTAAAAACTAAGAAAACATAGAGAAAGGAAGAATTTCTACGAGAAAAGTTCTCACAAACAGCCTATCTCTAGTAGGGAATGGATTAGAGAATAGCCTAATTACACGATTCTCTTTCTCTACTCTCTTTAATCATTAAACCTAGTTTCTAATCATAATTAATGGAATTTCCAAACTTAATTTACAAGAAAGAGCTCTCTAATTATAGAAATAAGAGCAAAAAGAGAGAGAAAAGAGTGGAAAACTTTGAGAAAGGGTCTCTCGAGGCACTCCATAATACATTAGCAGTATAATTAAGCAATAGGGAAATATTAATTACAAAAACCTCAAAGAAAAACTAGAAAAATACTTACAAAACACTTGGGTTAACTTTGGGAGAGCGAGAATAAACCTTTTAGCTCTAGAAAAACTGCTCTAATGTGACCCACCAAGAGTGGAGGGGGCAGTAGTAGGAAGCACTAGGCACCAAGAGAAAATTATGTCAAAAATCAACTCCTAAACCCTTGTGAAGTACGCATATTTTTTAGCATAAGGTTAGGAGAAAGAAGCCTCCAATTAGCCCAAATTCAATAGGATTATGGTGGGTGTGGTCACACATGAAAAGGAATGGTGAGGGGTATGGTGAGAAGGATTTAGTCCCTTCCGAAATGAGGTAAGGTGGACACATGGTAGGAGGATCGGCAACAAGAAAGTCCTTGAGTAGATTACCCAAGCAAGCTCCTTATAATTAAGGTCTAATTAATTAAGGTTACAATCTAGACATCCCTAAATTTATTTTAAAAATTTTAAAATAATTTGGCTTAAGATTTTTTCTAGATTTTCACCTAATAAAGTTATATTATCTAATATTTACCACACCATTTTCCTATAAAATTTAAATAATATCAATTATTATCTATCGAAGAGTCTCCGAATTTGAAAGTAACTTATATGTCAAGGAAATGGCTAGGTTAAGAACATTTCTAGCTAGCTTCCACAATAAAATTCACAACTTTAATTTTTACAACATAGGGGCATGGTTTTTAAACATGACTGAAGTCATTAAAAATAGAGAGGGGAGCATCTTACATCCTTCCCCCCTAAAAAGAATGAGCTTGTTAGTCATAACCTCTATGGGGACGCCCATTGTTTTATTTCGAGATATTTTTTGGATGCGCCTATTATTTATAGCATTTTCCAAGATTAATGTCTTTAATCAGATGTGTGCACTGGTGATATAGTCAAGATTAATGTATTTAATTAGCTGTGTGCACTGACTAATATTTTTTTGGATGTAGGTGATGATTGAGTGGCAGATTATGTGTTAAGGTGTGTTGGACCACTATGAGATATTTTGGAAGACATATGAACACCTACTATGGTTTCTTATTTTGACATTAATATTCTTAAAAGGCTAAGGCCTTAAACCTTTGTACCTACCAATTAGTATTTAATACTTTTAGTAGGCCTAAGACTTTATATTTGTAGCTTGCTATAGGTTTGTAAGAGGCTTTACACTCAAAAACTCAAAAACACTTGTGCTTTTTTAAAAGCAAGCTTTTAATATATATAAATATGGGTTAGTGATACAAGGGCCACACTCATCCAAGGGAGATTCAATCCAATCTTGTGTTGATGGGGTGAACTCTTCTCTATTTTCTATATCTCTTGTTTATTTGATTTTGTTTATTAAGGTTTATGCTTTTAATTTGTGCAATTCTATGTTATGCTCTATTTTTTGTGCTTAAGAATTAGAATTTCTTGTCCAAGTGTCATAAAGGTCCTGATAGTGGTATCAGAGCTTTGGGGACCACTCAAGGTGAAGGACTTTTTGAGAAAAGTAAATTTTACACAATTATTTGGGAGCAAAGAAAGTAAAGGATTTGATTTTTGGCACAAATACTAAAGCTTCAAATAAAGAAGGAATATTTACATGGGAAGGCAAAAGGACAAGGCACTTTCAAAATTGATTGTGAAGTGGAGAGGTTGATTTCCATGCTTTTGGGGACCATTGTGCAATAGCACAAGTACCTTAACCATTGGATAATACCTCACCTTCACTACCTTTTCCAAATCGCTTTCCAAAACCACAAACCACTTTCCAAAACCACCTTTTGATTCCCTCATCCTCTCCAAGATCCAAGATTATGGATGGAATGAGCAAGGATTGAGGATTCTTATCCTACTCGTCCTCGCAGAATTTCAGAAGCTTTCTGATCAAGCAAGTTTATATTGGATGGTGTTGGAGGGGTTTCAATAAATTCCAAGGAGTTTTAAAGAAAGTTTTTCAAATCACCCTCCCTCTCTGTGCATTGCCTATCGTGCCACCAAGATTTTTCCCTCCCTCTTTCTTTTTACACCACCAGTGATGATGATTGCCCTTCTCTCTTTCTCTCTCAGCATGGCCGACAAATGAGACTTTTTCTCTCTCTTCGCGTGTGCTCCACATTTGGTTAATAGGCTTTTTCTCCAAAGCTTTAAAAGCTTTACTATTAAAAAAGCTTGACATTATAAAGTGTTTACTCTCTCCTCTCTTGGTGGGTGGCTTCTAAGCTTTCCTTCAAAGCTATAAAAGCTTTGTTACTCTTAAAATCTTACAAAGCTTATAAGCTAATATATTGTAAATCTTACCATATAATTTCTTTCACGCTTACGTAAAAGCTTTAACTACTCCTATAGTTTAAAGGTTTACAACTTTATCTTTGGCAAAGTTACACAATATCTATAAAATCTTTATCCCCTCAAGGCTTCTAAAAAGGTACACAAGTGCAAAGCTTCCAAAGGGTTGCTTAAAACTTCCAAGCAAAAGGAGAATTTCAAAGGCACTTTGGGCATCAAGGATTCTCATACTTCGGTCTTCTTTGATGATTCTTTTTCAAAGCTTACACCACTTATGATCTTTTTAACATTTGAAGTTATGATTCTTTCTCCCCAAAAATTTTGGGACAACATACGACTGCAACAAACTCGAAGCAAGGCCGTAAGTACTACTTCTTACATATTGTTTTCTTCCTAATCTTAATCATTATCAAATTTTTGATAATTATATTTTTCTTTCTTAATTCCTCAATATGTCAAACCCGAAACCACCTTCTATTTCTGAGAAACTTCTATCTCTTCAAGCTCAATTAAATGGGTTATCTTTTTGAAAAGCAAGCTTTTAATACATATAAATATGGGTGAGTGGTACAAGGGCCACACTCATCCTTGGGAGATTCAACCCAATCTTGTGTCAATGGTAAACTTTTCTCTACTTTTTCAAACTCTCTTGTTTATTTAATTTTATTTGTTAAGATTTATTCTTTTGATTTGTACAATTTTATGTTATATGCTAATTTTTGTGCTTAAGAATTAGAATTTCTTCTCCAAGTTTCATAAAGGTCCTGATAGTGGTATTAGAGCTTTGGGGACCACTGATGAAGGAGAAGGATTTTTTGAGAAAAATTTAAAAGTGAATTTTGACACAATTATTTGGGAGCAAAGAAGGCAAAAGATTTTATTTTTTGGCAAATACTAAAGCTTCAAACAAAGAAGGAATACTTTCATGGGAAGGAAAAAGGAGAAGGCATTGTCAAAAATTGATATGAAGTGGAAAGGTTAATTTCCATGCTTTTGGAAAATACCTCATATTCACAACCTTTTCCAAAATTGATATGAAGTGGAAAGGTTAATTTCCATGCTTTTGGAAAATACCTCATATTCACAACCTTTTCCAAAATCACTCTCCAAAACCATAAATCACTTTCCAAAACCATCTTTTGATTCCCTCATCCTCTCTAAAATCCAAGCTTATGGATGGAATAAGCAACCATTGAAGATTCTTCTCCTACTCTCAGAATTTCAAAAGCTTTCTGATCTAGCAAGTCTATATTGGACAGTGTTGGAGGGGTTTCTATAAATTCTAAGGATTTTTCAAAGAAAAATTTTCAAATCACCTTCCCTCTCTATGTGTTTCCCGTCTCGTGCTGCTTGGATTTTTCTCTCCCTCTTTCTTTTTATGCCACCAGTGGCGACAACTGTCGTTCTCTTTCTCTCTCTTTGTGGATGACAAACATTACTTTTTCTCTCTGTTCACATGTGCACCATAGCCAGTTTAATAGGTTTTTGCTCCAAGGCTTAAGAAGCTTTAGTATTAATAAAGCTTTACAAGCTTTATGTTATATAAAGTGTTTACTCTCTCCTCTTTTGGGTGGCTACTAAGCTTTTCTTCAAAGCTAAACCTATAAGCTTATATATTGTAAAGCTTACCATATCTTTCCTTCATGCCTATGCCAAAGCTTTAACTACCCCAATCTTTTAAAGGTTTACAACCTTATATTTGGCCAAGTTACATAACATCTATAAAATCTTTATCCCCTCAAGGCTTATACAAAGGTACACAAGTGCAAAACTTCCAAAGGGTTGCTTAAAACTTCCAAGTGAGGAGAATTTTGAATGGTTTTTTCAAAGTTTACACCAGTTACATGCTTTTTAACATTTGAAGTAGTGATTCTTTCTCCGCAAAACTTCAACAAATTTGAAGCAAGGCCATAAGTACTACTCCTCGCATACCCCACAGTGAGGAGTATGTTGTACTTATTCATTTTTAGTAATTGGTCAATGATACTAAAGTGAAGGAAAAGATGGTCTAGACAAGGCTAGGGAGTCTAGTTGAAGTAGTCAAATGCAATGTGAACACAAAGCTTTATTTTTAGTACCATTCCCCTTGGCCCACTAATGGATAAATGCCATGACGCTATCCTCAGTTATCACATAGAGACAATGGACAACAAAAAGGTTTATTTTTAGTACCATTCCCCACGTGCGTGGAATTGATCAATGATACTGATGTGAAGGAAAATTTGGTCTAAACAGGGCTAAGAAGTCTTGTTGTTTGCTGAAGCAGTCAAATGCAATGTGAACACAAAGTTTTATGCAGAGTTTTTGGCCTCCTACTAGCAAGGAATAAAGAGGGGAGGAACAGTCACATGCACTGACGGGTCTAAGAAGTCCATTGTGATTACTAAAAATTTCATAGAGAAGCCTTGCTCCTGCCAAAGCAGAGATAGCTTTCTCCAAGAAGCTAGATTTTTCCAAGATCTGCCCAGATGAAAAGGTGATAAAATGGTGCTAAATTCTCTTCTCTCAGGGACCCAAAGCTAGAGAAAGCCTACTGGGTGACATCCATGATTATGTCTACACAAAGGAGAAAAGGACGATTGGGCTAGCATACTCCATAGGGATTTCATACATTATATTAGCAAGAATCACGACAACGAGGTGGTAAACTCGTGTATTATGAACAGAGGTACTTAACCATGTAGAAAGAATTCCTTTTCCAAGATCCTGAAGAGTTTCCCATGGACCCAACGAATTTGCAAAGGGGAATAGAGGAGCACTTAGTAGTCTTAGCAAAGATTAAGGACTTGATGGTAGGCTCCCCACCTAAGGAACAAGCAAAGAAGCTGAGAGTGAATGTAACCCCAAGCATACCCCTACTGTTTCCTCCAAAAACACAAGAACCAACTCATACTGATGAAGAGAAGGAGTATGTAGAAGATGAGGGGAGCCCACCACCACGGCACCATGAAACTCCAAAAGAACACAACATAAATGAGCTACTTGAAGTTATGGTTGTTGTCCAAGAACAATGACAATAGTGGAGCTAGAGATCTTAAGTGAGGTCTCAAGCCCTTTAATAAAAAGATCATGCCCCAAGGACAAGACAAAGTAGATTTTTAGGAACTAACACATGCACCTTTTGAACTATAGCTGGACTGACTACCAAAGTCTAAACCATGATAGAAGCTGGACCCTCTACATCTAGGAAACATGATCACAAAGAAAGCATTTAAATAAGCCCTAAAGATGAGGCCGAGTTAGTAGTTAAGCAAAAAAGGTGGGAGGAAGAAGAAAAAGAAGAAGAATCGTACAAATCACGCCTAGTCCAACTACTATAGGAGATGGACAAGTTAACATGCATGGCAAACCGTGCATAAATTGGAGAAAGGTATTCTCCACTACCTCCACTCTAAGTACAACAAAGTAGAAGAATACCTACAATAGGATGACAAAGTAGAAGAATACTTACGAGATAGGCTAACAAACAAGATTACGAAATGGAAGCTTATGTCTTTGACTTAAGCACTCTTTCGGCCCAAATCATAAAAAAAATATATTATATATAGGCCTCTACAAATAGAATCTTTAAACGGTATGCTTGTAGCCTAGAGAGTGAGTGAATGAGAAAAAAAAGGCATCAATGGGCCAACAAGGAAGCTATGAATAGGAACCCTGAGTTAGAGGACACCAACCAAGAATTCAACATAAAGATTCATGATCTCTTCTCCAATAGTTCGCAAAAACAGAGACCAAAAGCAAGAACTCATGCAGAAAGGGATCATCATCAACAACTACTAACCAAGAGCAATTCTCTTCCACTTATTTTGATTTCACTAACCCACTAGTCCTTGAGGAAACAACCACCTAGAGGCTAGACCTACTACTCAGCACCATCAAGAAGAGATGGTAGACCAAAACAAAGATCCAATCTTGGATCTCTTAGTAGAAGATTATGAGCAAGTAATCATCACAGGTAATCCATTACTTAAACCCCATCTCATGCAGCATGCCCTCTTACAGATAACACCTTTTGATCCAACAACACCAATTCAAGAAGTGGCCTATGCAACTACCCCCCAATCCACACAGCTACCATATCCCTTGGTAGGGTATACGCCATAAGTAGTGGAACTTGAACAGCTAAATCAACAATAGTCATTATGGGCAAATATAGCAAGAAGATCAAGGCTCATGAAACCAAGGCTTGTTGATTTGCTGGACATCCACCTTGTCACAGTCATTATTGTTGCCCATGCTTACAAGAGGCGATAGAATTTAGCAGAGTTACGTGGAGTCTAAGAAATACAAGCTGATGCTGATCGGGCTAAGTCCTAGCAAACTGATTTGGTATCTAGCCAGCCTAGAGAGTGCCATTTCTTCTTGCCATTAAGAAATATGTGGACATCTATAGGGAATCCCCACATGGAACCTTAGAATTAATCCACTATGCATGCTAATTAAAAGAAGATTTGAGAGTTCAAGGAACGACGGGCCTGGGACCTTGCATTTCATTTACAACTTTCCTTACTTTGAGCATAATAGGTTTGAGAATCTAAACAAGAAAAGGTAGTTTATGCTCACAAGATTGCTTGCATGGAGCCACCACTGTTAGGTTTTTCAAGCTCATTATTTTTCTAATTGACATACATGAAGATTATATGCATAGCTAGAACCACGAGGGCATGAAGTTTGATCTCAACAAAGGGCCTTTAGACAGTGGTATCATGTATTATTATCATAGGCTCTACTATCTTCCATCATACATGCACACTACCTTTGAAGGCATGATTGACACAAACTTGTGGAAGACGCCTTACTTTCTAAGAAGAACCCTTCACATGCTCTAGATAAGAAAGAGCTGCTACAAAGAATACCTAGGGCAGCATGCCCTATGGCAATAGACTTTGATGACAAAGTTTACATCAGGTAGGGGGATTTTAAGGTTAACTTAGCATCTCTTTGCTATATATGAGAGAGAGAATAATAAATCTCATGAAACAACACTATAAAGGTTGCAATTATGACAACAACTTCTCAAGCCCATGTAACTTTTGTAATCATTTGGTTCATCTCATTTTAAGTTTTGGGCACCCAAGTGTAAAGAAGACCAATTATATAAATACCAAATTCTCATAATGCAAAGACACAACAATCCCCCTTTGTGCCGATAGAGTCTTGTGCTTATCTCCTTGTGTGTATTGGTGTGTGTGAGAGAGAGAGTTCAAAGGAAAGAGTACTCCATTCTTGGTGCATGTTCCTCTTGTGCTTATCTCCTTACTCTTTTGTGTGTCTATGTTGTGTGTGTGTGTGTGTGTGTGTGTGAGAGAGAGAGAGAGAGAGAGAGAGAGAGAGAGAGAGAGAGAGAGTACTCCATTCTTGGTGCATGTCCCTCTTGTGCTTATCTCCTTGCTCTCTTGTGTGTCTATGGTGTGTGTGTGAGAGAGAGTTGAGAGGAGAGAGTGCTCCATTCTTAGTGTGAGAGAGAGTTGAGAGGAGAGAGTGCTCCATTCTTAGTGTGTGAGAGAGTTGAGAGGAGAGAGTGCTCCATTCTTAGTGTGTGAGAGAGAGAGAGTTGAGAGGAGAGAGTGCTCCATTCTTAGTGTGTGCCTATTGTGCTTATGTGTATAAGTGAAAGGGTAGAGAGGAGTGAGAGTCCTTGTATGGAGAGAGGCAACCTCTTAGTGTGACAGTTTGGGGAAGGAGGCAAGGGAGTGGAGATAGCAACCAGTAGTGTAGCTTGGGGTCTTCAAAAGATACAAGCTTGGAGCTAGCAAGCTCCCCACAACATGTTAAGGTAAGCATTATCCATTGCATTTGAGGGGGGGTAGTCTAGCCAGTGTAGCCATCAACAATGGGTTTATCCAAGCTAAAAAGATCGCTAGCATATATACTTTAACAAAGTGCACACATCTTCTACCATATACACTCTTATTGTTGCTTATAATGTTTGCATAATCTAAAATATACTACCATAAATGTAGATGGCTTCTTCTTGTATATCCTATCGGTCTTGACCATCTCAATTATATCACATTAAAAAAAGCAGATTGCTTCTTCTTATCTATCCCATCGGTCTTGACCATCTCAATTATATCACATTAAAAATCACATGTTAATGAGTTTGGGCACTTATCTTGACACCTTGACTTAGCTTGTATGCCATGGGATTTGCCAAGTAGAGCCAAATCTTGAATTATGCTTAAAAGATCAACTCGTTTGTTTCATTACTCCCACATATGGTGTGTCCCAATGTTGCATGGTTTCATCTCTATTAGGTAATATCCTCCCAACTCACTCACTCATAGAGAGCTCATTTTTTACATTTCTCCCACATACGGTGTGTCTCCCAATGTTGTGGTTTCATCTCTTAGGTAATATCCTCCAAACGCACTCACTCATAGAGAGCTCGTTTGTTACATTGATCCCACATACGGTGTGTCCCAATGCTGTGGTCACTCACTTATGAATCCTAGCTCATGAGAAAGTTGAAAAAAGAATAGAGAAGAACACTAGATCTTTATTGCACGAGATGGAGAATGTGTTATAAACATGAGGAAATTGGCCTATATACTTCATAAGTCATTTCTCACTACCTTCTCCTTAGCCCAAAAAAATCTCACTACCTTCATAAGTCATTTCTCACTACCTTCTCCTTAGCCCAAAAAAATCTCTTATAAATTAGTTTTAGCTCTTTTACATGGATTTGGCCTTACTTGTAGTTTTCTCATGATACAAGCTTGATGCCCTTTGATATGTAGACATTATCAAGGCAATTATAACATCGAAAGTCACTTTTACAATACAATACAATATAGTATGAAAAAGACACGTCTTTGGCAAAATTATGCTGGACATTGTAAATGGATTGTTGGCAGTTATAGATCCAAGTTGGGTGCATTAATCCATATTAACCAAAGTCAACATATTGTTAATGAGTTTGGGCACTCACCTTACCTTATCTTGTTATGTCATGAGATTTTCCAAGTCTAGTCGAGCTCAAATCACCCTTAAGAGCTCAACTCTTGTAGCGATATTGTTTAATATGTTGCTACTACCACATGTATGTTATCACGCTGTTGCCATGGTTTCATCTCCATTGGGTAGCATTCTCCAAAATCACTTACTCATCACTAATCCTAGCTCATGAGAAGTTGCAAGAATAGAGAAGACTAGAGCTCTATTGCATGAATGGATAATGTGTTACAAACATGATGAAATTAACTTAAGTACTTTATAAGTAACCTGCCTCTAATTGTAAGTGACCCGAGGGCTTCTATCTACTATTTTTAGCTCTTTCACATGGATTTGGCCTTAATTTTTGATTTCACAAGATTGATGCCCTTGACATATAGACATTATCAAGACAACATAGCTCTTTTACATGTATTTGGCCTTAATTTTTGATTTCCTCATGATACAAGCTTGATGCCCTTGACATATAGACATTATCAAGGCAATTACAACATAACAAAGGAGCTTTTACAATTATAATGTTGTGAAAATATGTATTTGCCAAAATTATGTCACCAAAAATTGTGAATGGATTGTTTGTGGTTGTAGATCCAAGTTATCAAAGTGCTCCACCAAAGTGGTTAACATACACCCCTTCCTAGTCACACGACCACATCCTTGAGATTAGCTAAAAAGTATGATTGGTGGGGATGTTAGTGGGTGGTGAAAAGAAGAATTTAGTGACAAGTGGTGTTAGTGATGCAACAACTTAGTCCATTGTCCCTTTGTGGCAAACAAGACGGGGTGGGGATGTTATCTTCAAAGTGTAGGCACTCCTTATTTTACTACATTGTGAAAAGGACAGGTTAGTGTGATGAGTTAGTGGATTACTAGTGAGATATTGCATTTGGATAAATCTATTAAGCATAGGAACTGTTTATTTTAAATGTTTTTTTATTATTTTTATTTCTTATTGCCTTTTGTTTTAGAGTATTGTAGATTTCAATTTTTTGAGCAATCAATCACTAGTAAATTGAAGTTAGTGCATTTGTGGAGTAGCCACAAATGCATTTGTGGAGTAGCCACCCACTAGTGCATTAAAGTGGGCTTATAAAAGAGTTAGTTAAGTGATGTCATTCACTCAAACATTCACTCAAACACTAGAGATCAAGAGGTTAGTAAATCAGATGATGGTAACAAGAAGGGGATTCTGAAGGAATCTAACAAGGGCATAACCCCATCAGAACAAGAATGGGAGTTTATGTTTCTCACGTGGTTTTATATAATATAATATTATAATTTTAATAATTGCTTAATGTCATGGACTTGATGATAATTTTGGTGTTGATTTGGGGCTTGATTGTTGCTGTGTAGTTGATTTAGGGCTTGCTTATTATGTAGTTGATGCAGTGTCTCTCTCCTTTTTGAAATTTATGTTTTTATGTATTTTACAAGGTTAAGATATTGGGATTGACTTGAACTAAGATCATAAGGGTCCCAAGTTGAGAATTTTTTGAGTTGGTAGACCCCTTCCCCAAGAAGAGAGAAATAGAAGGCCGATGGCATTCAATGAAGTTAAACATGCATGGCAAGTGTCTATTGGAAAGGGCCACATGGGTAGTTGAACTTGTGATGTGAAGATCTTTGAGATTGAAGTATTCATTAGGAGAAATGTGGACTCAATTTTGGGCCCTGTAAGAAGTGCCAACTCAGCTTAGAGAGAGAAAATAAAAAAGGTTTAAAACATATCCAAATTTACAATGGGGCTCATTTTTTAACTATTATAATAATTAGTTTAAATATATTAAAATATGCATATTCTTTCAATGAGGTTTCATCATGAGGTGGCATTCTTTGTTGGATGCACGTAAAACTTGTCAGAACCAAGATTTCATAGATTTGAGGTAGTTATGCATTTAATAGATTCAAGGAAAGCTTTAATCATCATCTTGACGGTGGGGGTTTTCTTTGCTGAAACTAAAAAAAAAGTCCTTATTTACTAATTGAGTTAATTCTTGTTTCAATTCTTTAATATGTTTATGATAGAAAATACTAGCATTGCAAATGAGAACATTAATCCAAATTTGGGGAATTAATCCACCTTAAACAACACATGGAGATAGCATGTAAAAGAACATATGATACTTACCATCTTCATGTGGACATATAATCTGAGTACTAGCATTTGAAGAAACAAAATAAGAGATTCTTTTAATGTTATGAGCAAAAAGAGCAAAGGAGGAATAATGGAGAGTGTCATTTGGGCTTGTGGACCGATGGGTCAATGTATCCCAAGGATCTATTTACAAATGCACCACCTCCATTTTACAACATTACAAATGCACCATCTCCATTTTACAACATTACAAACCTACTACATTTCATGGGTGATGGTAGACAAGGTTTGCTGGGTTATGCCCAACACTTGGAAATAAAAGCGATGGTTGGGAGAACAACAGAGGGATTTTCTACCGATAGAGAACACTGAAATAAAAAAACTAAATGGGTTGTATGCAGAGAAGCTTATGGCAAACAAAGAAACAATTCAAGACTTGGAGAAAAAGATTGATGCTTTAAGGAGAAAGGACACAGCACTAGGGCCACGTAAAAGAAGAAGGCAACTTTGCAACATAGAGAAAATGAAAGTTGGAAGTGGAGGGATGAAGAAGCGAGTACAGGCTGTAAGGTAATGTTAACTCTTGTTTCATATATATTTCTCTTTTTAGATTAGGCTCTTTGTTTGAAATTAGACATAAGTAATCAGATTTGATGTTATTCTATTTTTAGATCTTTACTTCATCTAGAGTCCAAGGTACATTCCGAAAGCTAGAGTGCATTACAGTCATTTGGTACCAAAAGGAATAGTGGAAGAGATGCTGTATCAAAAGAAGTTTCAAAAAATCAATGATAAGCATGTGTCTTCTTTTATGAACAAGAACCAGCTCAATGCAACTCAGGTACAAGCAATGCTAGATGAGACTGGCATCTCTCAGAAAGCATATAGTATACTGTTTAAGGCACTAGGAGAGAAATATCAAAGTAAGAAACATAAAGGTTCGTTACTTCCAAAACCAAATGCAAGTAAAGTCTGCATGCCATGTGAACTCAGAGGTGTTTGAGAATCTTAGTTTACTAGTATATATTGAAGCAACATTCATTGCTAAGGACGTAGAGGTACTCTTTAACTACTAGCACAATGATATTTTCTTTGATCTTGAAGCTTTGCAAAGGTACGGAGTTCAGTTCTTTGAGATAAGTCAAGAAGAATATGAAGGAGTTCTAAAATTTGTTTTGAAACTGGATGAGTGTGAGATTTTAAAGAACAGAAAAATGGAGAGGGTTACTATCACTCTAATGAACAGGGCCCTAGACACATCAATTACAAAAGATGATGTAAGATATTTTAGTGTTCAATCGGAGAATAACATATTTCCACTTGGATCTTTTGAGGTATCTTCTTTATCATTGAATATAACTGTGTATTACATTGAAATAATTTAAACACGAAACTTGTATTAAACATGAGCTTCTTCCTAATGACATAGGTGGATAAAGAAGACTTTGAAATTTTGCATTGGGTGTTTCATCAAACTACAATTTCATCACTGATTAGTGAGCAAAGAAATGGGCCCTTCATGTGCCTGGGCTTGGTGACTATAAAGTGGAATGGCACATGGCAAGTGATTAGAAGACTCTAAAATGCATGTATAACATAAGCAAAGGTGCAAATGCAAAGAGTCCATGTCTATATTGCATGTCAAGTGCCAAGACTTTAGATCGTGTACTATGGAACAAAGCTCATGATAGGCATTTAAAATATAAAGATTTCAAAGCAGTTCTTGATATTCCTCTATCGAGAGTGTACATATGCACATTGCATGCACTATGTAGAATTGTAGAGAAGCTCGTGTATTTGTACATATGCATTGCATGGACGTTAAAGCCTAAAAAAGAATTGTTAAAAGCAATCAAATCAATAGAAAAAGTGCTATTAGACATTGGCTTGCATGGGGGGCATGTTAAAATTGAGGAGGATGACAAGCGGTCACAAGGGGGCAACAAAGTACCAAAAAACCCATCAATAGGTGGTGTGAAAGCTAAAAGATTTTGTCATACTGAAGATAAAAACAAGAAAAAGATGTTTAATCGATGGAAAGATCTATGTAATGCAGTCAAGGACATTGGAAATGAAGGTTCAATCCAAAATCAAAAGGCAGATGTGTGGATTTCACTTGACAAGATCTTTGCATTCATGGAGAAAAAGAGCTGGAGCGATAGTGAGATAAAATTATTTGAAAACATATTAGAGACTTGGAGGAAGGCATTCATTTCAAGATGGAGTGATCAACATGTAACTCATTACATGGTAAGAACTTTCAAAACTGCAGCAATCTCAATATTGTGAGACCAACTAATACATACATCTGATTTTTTTATGTTTTGTCATTGATTGTAGCCTATACTATATAATCATACACCATATTTTGCAAAGTCATATGGTTCATTTGTCAATATGGTCAACTCAAGGCATGGAGAAGTCACATTTCATGGCAAGAACATGTTACTTTAAGCACACTAGATAGGGTGGAGACAAGAATCGAGCCAATAGTCTTTTAGAGTTACATCAATGGACTTACAGGAAATTGATTCATAAAGCAAAACAAAAAGACACATTCAAGTCCTCATCATCATTGACACGTGCAATACAATTGATTAATAAAGAAAAGTGACAATGTGCTTGAAATCAGTCAACTGCGAGAGAGCGTCATCAGTTGTGGCATTGCTCAAGAGTAAGGGTTGGGAGAAGGTGGTCTAGATGAGGTGGGCTTGATCTTCTTTAGTGGTCTTCCTTCTTCGTCTTCCTTTTCCTCTTCTTCCTCTTCATCTGCCTGGGAGATCTATTTTTGGCATTTGCACCGTTGGAGGCAACAGTTTCGACTGGCTTTTTCTTGTCCTTATTAGATATCTTTTTCCATATGGATGAAATGTGTCTGGGTCTGTAATTCTTGGTGTATATGACTAGTAGGGGCATCTTAGTGCTTTTTGGCAACCATAACCTTGACCAAATATCGACAGTGCAAACTGTTTCTCGACAAGCACCACCTTCTCAGCATTAAAAGGCACTTCCTGTTCACCACAAAACTTGGATAATACTTTGAATGCGAATAAAGGGAATTTTGCATTGTCTTTTGAGAACTCCTTGTGAAATATAATGACCTACGTATTAAAATTGTAATCATCATGACTCATGTCACTGCTTCCTGTTATCAATTTTAAGCAAGTGTCGTAAATTGCATGTACCTTTTGATGATTCAAATGTCTTATATATTGAGCAAGAGCAACATCCTTTCGATGACCTGTTGACTTTGAAGTGGAAGCTCTGGATGATCTTGAGCCTCTTGCTCTCTTTAGGAGAAATGATCATCATATACAAAACCTGGTACCAATGTCATATGTTTAATTGACACAATCGACAAAGTCCATGTAAATCAAATTCTTATAGTTTGAAAAATCGGCTCTATTACCTGTTGATTTTTATCACTCTCAAGCATGGATCTTGTCCACAAAGAGATCATGGACTTACTGTCTTCATGCACAGTAGGTGCCAAAAATTTGCCCATATCTACCAAACCAAGACGGTCGGCAATTGGTGCAGCCTCCTCCTCGAAAGGAAATTGGGATTCACATGTTCTAGCTTCATCGAACATCTTCTTTAATATCTCCTTGCCAAGCAAGTACTCGGAGTCCTAGACTACTAGTAGATAATTGTCAACTCCTTCCTCTATCCAGCCCATGTATGCTTCACTAAAATTTGCTAAAGCAGCCAAGCAATAGTCTTCACGAATTTTGAACATAATCAGCTTGGGCTGCCATAGTAAAGCTGGGCAAGGAAGGTAGTGATAACTCCCCCTGTTCATTCTCGTTAGATTGACTATCTTCCAATGAAATAGGTGCTGCATTGAAGGGGATAAGGGATACATTAGCCTCAAAGGTTTCCTTTTCGGCCTCTGTCCTCTCCTCTACTGGGTCTATAGCCACCTCTTCCTTAACCCCATCATCCTCGATTGGCACTTGAGTGCTTGCCAAAGTCACTGTCTCGGGTTGAGTCCTCAGTAAAGAAGATGCAGAAAACAAAGAAAACCATAACTAAATTGGATCAGGCGACACTTCTCTAAGTGTATTGGGCATTTCTCCTCTACTCTATTGCTGCAGGCTGGGAATCTTTTCAAGACAATGGCTACTCTTCACATGACTCAGATGGATGAACATATCGTTCACCATCGAACATAACGATATTGGTAGAAACAGTGTCTTCATACTCCTGCTCACAGTCACCGAGAACAATCCTACAAGAATTAATGATGTTCTCAAGAGAAAGTTCCTTGTTGAACATTGAAGACAACTCATGCAAATGCTCGTGGGCTTGTGCATTGTACAGGAACATAAACATCTTTTCTACAAAAGACTCTTCTGCCTCATCATCCGATTCATAGACAATGTCTAACTCTTTCGAAGACATGCCTACAAAAACATTTCAGTCAATTAGTACATGCAAGCTTATTATACATGGAGTCAATACCTGGCGATAAAGAAATTTGGATATACACAAGCTCCCTATCGCTTGGTACTAGCACCAAAAAAAGAGGGGCCAGTACCAAGCGGTAGAGGGCTCATGTAGAATTCATAAGCCCATCATTGCTTGGTACTGAACCCTAAATTTAAAGAGACATAAAGGGGTCAATAAGTTTTTTTTGAGATGAAGCCTTTATATATTAAATAAAAAACATACAAGCGGCATATTTTGTATTTTAGTTATATTTTGTAAGCTGAAATAGTATGTCTTCCATGCCTGAAAATTGATGTCCTGCCCTAACCTTCAACGTGAAAGCATATAAACTTACTTGGCCTTCATATTTATAGAACAAATATGAGGGTTTTTGCTTTAGTGGAGGGGGTCTCAAACCGGCTCGTCCCCCCACCTCATCGTGTGTGTGTGTTTGTTCCTTTTGAGTGTTTATATATATATATATATATATATATATATATATATATATATATATATATAGAGAGAGAGAGAGAGAGAGAGAGAGAGAGAGAGAGAGAGAGAGAGAGAGAGGAGGGAGGGAGGGAGGGAGGGAGGGAGAGATGGGCATACCTCCAGAAAAAATTGAAAGCTTCAATTTTCCAAGACGAAGGGGGGATGGAGTTGGCGATAGAGAGGGACGGCAACGTAGGTAACTCAATGCAAATGGGTGTCTCAGCTTATCACAGAGCCGGTTGGCTCTGAGGATTTCCTATTAGACTTAAACCTAGAAGGATTTTAGCTTGCAAAGAAAATTTATGAAATAGTGTAAATTTCTAAAAATGTATGTCCCAAATTGCTTGATTTGCTGGTTTGAGAAGAGTCCAATGGGAATTTGGGTACATTTCTCAAAAATATTTTCCCCGAACACTGCTCCCAAGGGAGATTTGGGATGTTATCGACTCGTACCACATGAGGAGATTTGGGACGTTATCGACTCATACCACTCGTGTGGACATTTAAAAGGTCGGTGCTGACATGTCAATATGGTATGTACTATGTGCTCACTCCTCTCCTTTCTTGCATGTGTTTATTTTTGTCACCTTTGAGTCTCTGACAAAATAGCAAGAGCCAAATGCCACCGCTGCTACATCCATCGTCCTTCAAGTCTCCGACTACATCAGCCTCCTCAATGCCCCCCAAACTGAGCCAAACGCCTCGGCCTCTACATCCATTGCAGGTATTTCAGAGTTCTTTCATACCCTCTATTAACGTTTTTATGTCTGTTTTGTGAATGTTGATAATAGCGTGTGTACAAAGCGCTCATGGTTTCATTGGGGTCCTTCTGGTCCCATATCGCTTAATACTGACCCCCTTGGCTCACGTTGCCCATGGGTCTAATACCAAGCGATTAGCAAGTCTCTTGGTACTAAACTGTCTTGTGGAATGTTGCCCACGGGTTTAAACCCCGCAAGCATAAACCCTACATAATGTTGGTCATGGGGTCAGTATAAAGCGATTAATAAGCATGTGAATTTCTGTTTAATTGATTCTGGCTTGGTACCGACCCCACTGTAATAACGTTGGTCATGGGGTCAGTACCAAGCGATTCTAAGCCCTCTGGCTCCTGTTTGTTTCATATCACTTGATAATGTTGATCATGGGGTTAGTAAACAAGTGATTCTAAGCCCTTTGGGGTTAGTAAACAAGTGATTCTAAGCCCTCTGGACTCTTGTTTGTTTCATTTCTCTCGGTTTCAACCCCATTGTCATAATGTTTTTCGTGGGGTCAGTATCAAGAGATTCGAAGCCCTCTGGAGTCCTGTTTGTTTTATATCGCTTGGTGGTGACCCCATTGTCATAATGTTTTTCATAATAGGCTGAACAAGGAGGAGCTCACAGGGCAGTTTTATAGGAGCTTCGTCGCATTGAGCGACACATGCAGCCTGCGATATCCAGGCTCCCTTTCTAGAGAATTGTGCATGAAATTTGTGAGCAATGGAGTATTGGTATGAGGTGGCAAGCATCTGCATTATTATGTCTTTAAGAAATCATCGAGTTTTTTGAAGATGCTTACTTTCTCGCTGCTCATGCCCATAGGCTAACAATAATGCTGAGGGATTTTGATACCCTTCGTTGATTGTGGTATAGATCCTATTTCTGTAAGCAATCCTCAAATGCGGCATATCCTTACAATTCCCCCCCTCCATCCCCGTACAAGGCCATCTGAGAGCTCCCGTGCTCCTCACGACAGGGACACCTATTCGTAGAGTAGGTTAAGACTAGAACACCCCAGTGATGATGCCCCTAAAGCAGAACCTCACACAACCGGAGGACCAACCACAACTGAAGGCTACTGCAGCGCACAGCTCACAACCCTCCACACTGAAGTTGAATTTGTTGCAGTAGAAGAAGATGCAGATATGATAGAGAGGTAATTAAGTCTAATTGAAGTAGAGAATATCAGAGAATTGAGAGTTTTGGAGGCTCCTGCGTCTGGTTAGAGCTGCATTTTCACTTCGGGGCCAAAGACTTGTCACGCGTCTGGATGGATTCGATTTTACTATTATATATATAATGCATGATGTATATAGTATGATGCATGATTGAACTATAAGTACCAATGGACTAATTCTTTGTTCTTTTCATTGTTGCATTTAGGTATTGTATATTACTACTACCAGAAGAGGTCCAAAACTGTACATATACTGTGGATCCTCTCATTTCCGCGGCATTACAAAATGATAGCTCATCATTTTTGAGCCTTATGTCCTAGTCTGAACCAATGAACCTCAATTTGGCAATACTTATTTTCACGGCTTACCATGAAGAGTGAGTCTCATGTAATTGACATCAAATATTTGATAATCTATATGTGTTTTCTTTAATAACACCTATGTCCTCTTTGTTTTTTTCAACTGACATTGGAGTTTGCTTTTGTATGACATTGAGCAAAACACGTGTTATTTTTCAAACTCTATTCAACAATATCATGGCCGTGTTAGAGAGTAAGTCCCTATTGACATTTCCCTCTTCCATAAGCATGTAGATTTATTTAAGCACGATAAGCTGATGCTTGTTTTTTCAACCTCTCAGATGTGCTCAAAAATTTGTATATGCATTGGAACATCTCTTAATGGAGCCGAACCTTGTACAAAACATGATATATTGTAGGATAAGGGTGCCAGTCCAGCCCATAGATGTCAGCTATGAATGGAGGACGGCCCTAAATGCCTACCTTTAATAAAGAAAATTTTTGATATTCTTGATGTAAGTGATGTTTGTTATTTGATGTTTATAACGTAGACTTGCATAATCTAACGTAGCTATAATGTCCCTAACAAAGCTTTTCTCTGTGTACAAGAAATAATTCTGAACAAATATGCTCCCTTGCACACGTAAAACAGTTCAGGACCAAAGCTGTACAAAGAATTATTTTGGCTGTCAATGATCGTGCTGAAGAAGAGATCAGAAGGGCAACCGAATTTGCAAGGGAAGATGTAGAGAGAGTATGTCAGTGAGATGAGGAGCAACAAAGAGAAGTCGAAGCACATGTGGCCACCCTCAATGATTATGAGGCAAGCTACAAGCTGAGGTGGATGAATGGGTAGAATCCAGGAGGCAGGTCGAGATGCAAGCGGAGAGGGAAAGAGAAGAAAGATTGTGGGAAGAAATGGAAAGACTGAAAGAGGAGAAAAATCGAAGGCTGCCTCAGTCCCAAGCACAGTCGAGTTCTCAATCACGGCGTCGCTTCCGTGTCCCAGAGTCTTCTGATCGACGTCAACATCATTAGAATTTTATTTAAATTTGTAACATTAACATTAATTTTGTAAGTGACCTGACATTGTTTTGTAAGAAAAAAATATTTCATATATTAAATTGCTTTTGGAGTTACAATGTTTTGATTGTCATCATTCAATGACTAATCAAGTGAATAGTATGAGAGACAGATTCTTTGCAGAAAGTCATTTTCTCTTTTTGCCTTGGCACCTGTAAATAAAGGGTTTTGTTAGTGGTATCTTATATAATGTTCTACACAGCATACTAAATGGTGAATGTAAATATAAATTGTTTACCTTTTTAGTATCCATTGTAAATGTATAATCTTTTGGCAATTGTTCAATCTCCTCGTATGTAAGATCTTCTCTAATTTGAGAAAGAGATGTTTTAGATAGTGTGTTTAGCATTATAAGAAATTGCCCTTCTAAATATATCTCCATTACTAGAGGCGTATTCACGAGATCTGACTCCAAATCTTGATCTAATGGAACAAGGTTGCCATTAACATAATGATATATGGTGTAGTGAAAAGTTGCAATGAAGTTTTGAGAGCCAATAATGTACTTGCAAACTATTGACTTCTTCTCCAAAACAGAAATGATGCCTTCTGTCTTTCTCCTGTCCCAACCATTGTCCAAAAAGTCGAGTGCCTTACTTGACTTGCAAATAAACATTGTTGAAGTATTTCTTATTTCTTCATTAAAGAAAAAGTCAACACATTTCGATAGGCATAAAAATAGTAAGCTTGACATTCTTTGTTTACAACAGATGCCTTAAGAGACTTCTGTATGTCGTGATACAACCTAATCCTATAACTTTCACTAGTTTGTGAAGTTGGAAATGGCCAATCTTTGCTTCTAAATAATGGGAGGGGTAATGGAGTCAAACGACCCCATCCAAAAGACGTGTTTGGTTCAAAGTACTGCATATCATAGAAAAATATGCCGTGGTCTACAAGATCTCTTTCCTTTGTAAGTTTGTTCTCCTACATATGCATGGAAAGCATAAAAAATCTCACTTATACTCTCCACTGGTGCTAGTCTATCCTATTGGATGGATAAATATATGCATAAAATCAAAAGACTAGACATTTTTAAAACAACAATTAGACACTTTTAAAACAATAAGGAGACAGGATTGAATGGATAAACAACAGCATAATAATAACAATTAAAAACTTTTAAAACAAAAGAAGCTTTGACTGAGATACTACTCACAGTTGGGACGACATCGTGGAAAAATAGGAGGAAATTTTTTCACCCTCAAGTCTACATGCTGGAAAACATGTTGTATTAGTACCTTTGTCACACGCTTACTAGATTCACATACCTTGAAATCTTTAACTTGTCCCTTGAATGGCTCCACAAATTCATTAGCATTTCTCCTCTTCCTCTTCCTCTTCCTTCTCTGTACTACAAGTACCCAGCTCCCGATTGTAATTGTAGATGGTATCCATGTCCCATCATCCGTATTATAACTATTGAATACAGTAATAGAATGCTAGTACGAGGCTTTCTACGGGTTGCCATTTTGTGTAGCAAAAGACACACAGAAGAAGAAGATGAGAGCTTAATTTTGAGCATTTTACTCTATTTACTTGAATTCTTGCTTTAAAATGCCAAATTTCTCCGTTTTACAGAAGCCTCTTCCTCATTGGTTGAGCGTCACTCTCTCTCTAAAACTAAAAGGCCCAAAAAGGAGCCCACATTTCTTCTAATGTGTGTTGTGAGTGCATAAGAAATCCACTTTGCTTAAGCAACCAAAGGAGAAATTTTCTTCATTGTTAACATTTTTAAATCTTTTTATTACTCAAGGAATATCTTCTTATTACTCAAGGCATATCTTCAAATTTTTGAGAAGAAATTCTTGAAGCCTAAAGGAAAATCTACTTATTTGAAAACTTTCAAAGTAGATTTTGCTAGATATAAGGAGTTATTTATGCATGTGACTATACCTCATTGAGGAGTAGAATTAATGAGGTGGAAAACAAACCATCCTGAGAAGTAATGTGCTTACTAGCACCACTATTAAAGCACTAGACGCTTTATTTTCACACATAAGTTCTCTATAATGTAATATGACACCATTTCATTGTCATATTTCACTAGTAAAAGTGATTTATTTGGCATATCTCTAGAATTATTAGGGGCAGAAAGTGCAAATGAGAAATACACTCTAGTGTTCATACATATTAAAGAACTAACAATATGAAGTGTGCCCTAAGTATTTTACTAAGCAACTCATGTTAATTTATTAATAATATATAATATAAGGAATATATGAAATATATCTAATTATTAAAATTTTTGTTAATGGGGGCTTTCTTCTTGTTAAACTCTTTCTCTCTCTAGATAAAAATGGTGAGAAATTGAGTCCAATTCTCCCCTAATGATTCTGCTAGTATTGTAGTGATTTAGAAACTTTGCCAAATCACTACAATGTGATAGGGGTTGTCATGTCCATTTGTTGGACCCTTATCGCATTGTTGTGATTTTGGTTTCCTAGTATTTTGGCAACATTATGCACTAGTAATGCTTCTACCAGTGTTGTAGTAATTTGGAAACTTTGGAGTCTAAATCTCCCCTAACACTTCTACCCGTTTTGTAGGTGACTTGGAAACTTTGCCAAATCACTACAACATGATAGGGGTTATCATGTCCAATTATTGGACACTTATTGCATTGTAGTTATTTGGCAAACTTTTCCAAATCACTACAACATGATAGGGGTTAGACCCCTTTGAGAGCAACAACAACAAGAAGATTTTAGCCTTCCATATTTGTGTGTCTCTTATCCATTGTTGTGTGAGTGTGTGTGCTTGCAAGAGCTGAAGCTCTCTCTCCTCCTCTAATCTTTTTTTACGGTATCAAAAGGTTAAGGAGCTGAGTGGCAAAGGAAGTGTACATGGGTAAGAGCATCATCATCTCTTTCTCTTTTTGTTTTAGTATGACACCCTCTGGGTAGCTCTCTGAGAGCTACACATCTCCAATTGAGGAGCTGCCTTTGCAAGTGCAGAGATACCTATAAGGTGAAAAGTAATTTGTACTGAAGTTTTGTGGGTAGATTGGCATTTTGGCCTCCATTTGGCAACTGCTGCAAGGTGTTTTCGAGCTCTTCTAAGAAAATCTGGTTTAGAATTATCTATGTCCAAACTCTGATTATTACAGTGCAATGGTGCATTTTGGGTGTCCAGACAGTTATTACATATGCATTGCTAATTGTGGGTGTATGTATGCGTTGTACTTTGGTCGCATGTTGTGATATATAGATTACACAAGAGTACCACTATAAGAGTTACAGTTGTTATAGGTTACACATAGAAATTGTCTGTTTGTAGATCACTAGTTGCAAGCAAAGATATCTGATAACATCAATAAAATTGTCAATGAGAAGCTTGACAATAACAACTTCCATGTGTGGAAGTTTAGAATGACTAATTTCCTAATGGGAAAAGGATTTTGGGACTATGTTGAAGGAGACAATGAGGGGCAAGTGTAAGGCCTTGTGGACCACACCGACAGTGAGGGATAGGGTGAGGTTGTCACCTATGGTACCCCAGACAGTTTTAGTACTAAGATGTGTATCATAGAAAGAAATGAAACAGAAAAAAGTGGTGAGGTTAGGACCCCAACAAGTGGGAAAAGTAGCAAGGCCTTCGAGCCCAAGGCGGGAAACTCTTGGGTCCTTCTAACCTGATAGCATTCCTGGGTATGATAGGTGAGCTTGTGCTAAACCTTATTTTTTGATTGCTATCTACTCTGGATCATGTGGCCGTTGACTTCTCATAGCTCCACACCAAGTCGGGAGAAGTCAGTGGCACTCCAAGTGCTTGGTGGCTTTTGTGGCCTTCCTATTCTTGTGGTGGGACAGGTGACCATGTGTATTTTTGCATGCCCATGCTTTAGGCACTCAACTCGGGTGTGCCCCTTTAGTGTGTATTGGGCCTAATGTGTCTAAAGAATTAGTAAAGTTGGTCTCCATTAGTTTTCTTTTCTTCTGACCTTTCTCATTTTTGCTCTTTCTTGTATAGGCCACGTCTTCTTCAGTGTGCATTTGCATCGACACATACGCTTGTTGGGCTTCTTGTGTTCATAACAAATATCTTCATATAACTCTTTTGAAGTAGCCATCTACCATGTAGTAAGAGAAAACTTGACAAGGCATGTAGCTATTTCAAAAAATCGATTCGATTGTCACACATAAGTAAAGGGATTTTCTAAGCACAACCTTCATTTCACTTATGTGAAAGACGTAAGGAGAATGTAGACTACTTTAGAAAATGCACAGTGGAAGAAAATAAGTTGGAAATGAAAGGCTTCAAGAAAAACACCCAAGAAACAATCTAAAAGACCTACAAGGAAAGAATGGGTCAAAAGATGGGCCTAAGATAGATTGAGGCTTCGTATTTTTGTGATAGTGGGAACCCTGAACTACCAGAGTCATCATCTTGAATATGATCCTTGCCCTTCTTTGAAAACTTGGTCCCGGCCTAGGCTTTACCTTTGGTCTTGCAATCCTTGGCCAAGTGACCCTTTTTCCATAAGAGTAGCAGGTGACTCAGTATTTTCTGTTGCATTGTAACAAATGCTTGATCTTATAGAAACAAGGACAAACTCCTCCTCCAAGTGGGAACCCATATCCATGTCAATAGCAAACCTCTACAAGCAAGCCTTTTTGGCACCAATGATCTCAGCATTCCACCACCAATCTCCAACACTTCTCGAGTAGTAGGAACCACAAGGACCAATTAGCCCCCTCAAAAATCTGAGATAGAGAATGGTTGGAAAACAGCAAAACAGTACAAAAAATCCTCTGAGAAACACCCACTTGGAGGGGAGGGGAGGGAATTTGGGGAAGAAGATGAATGGCAAGATCTACTTGTTGCACTGCACCACAAGCAAGAAACATACCTCTTGCTGCTATTTAGGTTGTAAAAGACAGCCCATCGATCACTAATGTAGCCCCTCGAGATCGTAGCACCTAGACTCCGCTAAAAAAACACAGGGCACAAGCACCAAAAGAGAAAAATGTTGATGAAGAAGGGCCGCTAATGCAAAAAACATTGATGTAGCAATGAAAACACATCCACCTTCAAGCTCTAGAAATGCAGCACCATGAGGTAGAAAAATGCACATATGGGCAGCTAGGTACCTAGGCCGCAAATACTAGCCCCACGAAGAGTATGAGGCCCTAAACTTGTAAAAATTGCTACTATAAAACACAACAACCAGCCACCTCGCCTACTCCAAACTCCACTAGAAAATGAAGATGCAAAAGTCGAGTGTTGAACCACTAATGGGAGTCACCACAGAGAAGAGAGATTTATAGAAAACGTAGATGAAGGAGAGAGGACAACATCAAGCGATGAAGAGGAGGCTTTCACAAGATGCAAGGAGGAGGGCCAAATCAGCAAGAAACCTAGGGGATGTACCATGAGAAAGTCACACAATGCGAAAGTAAAACATAGGGGGGAGAGAGAGAGAGAGAGAGAGAGAGAGAGAGAGAGAGAGAGAGAGAGAGAGATCAGACAATGAACATCTTTATTATAGCATGAGGCTTAACAATGGCAATATTGACTAGCCAATAGGTAGATAGGTTTCAAACAATGTGCATGTGGATGGATTGAATGAATAACAAGTGAGGAGAGAAGGCCTTTATATAAGGAGGCCAAGAAGTTGGCCGACCCTATGACCCATAAATCTCCACTATAGGCCAAAACATGAGAAAAATATGTGTCCAATAAAAGACCAGATCCCACACTCAATGAGATGCACAAATTCTAACAAAACGATGTCTCTTGGACAAAACACTTGGACTCTAGCAAAAGTACTCGCTATCAACTTGTGTGAGTGCTACTAGTTAGACACCCACCTTCCTTGATTGGAAGATGTGTCACAAGGTGGCTAGTGATTCCTGACTTATCAGCTTCCTTAACAACCACATAAAGATGCTAAGTGCAATGCCTAAACTCTGAAATACTTGCTGCTACTCAAAAGACTAAGCTATTCACTAGCACAACTGCAATTAGACATACAAACAAATCCAACTATGGGATGCATAAACTGTAAATAGAGTTCTGTAGATACATATACAATAGCCACTCAAGATGAGCACTTCAAATCTTAAACGTTTCTATTATGGAGACATAGAATTTCTAGTTTTACAAATTTGTATATGAGAGAGAGAGAGAGAGAGAGAGAGAGAGAGAGAGAGAGAGAGAGAGAGAGAGATCATATGTATGCATTTTATAGGTGTAAATTTGGAACCATTGAATAAAATCAAGGATTTCTTTATATGCTTGCATTCTTATTTTTGATGTTGATTTTTCCTCCTTCAAGATTTCGACTCCTCTTTGTTGCATTTTTAATTTGCATATGTAGCTTCAAAATTTGCTCCTTACTAGATCTTTAAATTCTCTTTCACCCAATTTGATTCCATTCAACTCAAAGTACATGCTCATATGTGTCATTTAGCCTTTCATTGATCAGTTCCTTAGCGTTTAAAAAATCATTCCATGTTCTTTGTAGACTTTCCACATCCTTGTGCTGCTTTGTGTTTGTTGTAGAGTCAATTTTTGCTGTCTTTTGTCATTCATCAGTGGTCATTATGGACCTCGTGCCACCTTTTTTTGAGCTAATATTGGCTCCTTCTGGTGGTTTCTAATCATTTACTATGTGAGTCCCATGGCCTTGAAACCCATAGACAATGCGAGCTGCACATCAGCCCAAAGTCATGCTAGATTTTGACACAATCTTCCTCTTCTATGATACATGCTCTATCCATGCAGCCACCTCCATTGGACCCATTTCTAGCCACAAGAAGAGCCGCTCTTCACATTAATTCCATGATCAAAACCAAAAGACAAGATCCATCCATAGTCAATTGTATCAACCATTGCCTCAATTGTTCAAGGGTCTACTACATGCCTAAGCCAATGTAAAGTTCTTTTAAATGTAAAATTCATTAGGCCATGTCTCACGGCAGACCTCATCGCCTTATGGACACCACTCTGACAGCATGCTCTTATAGTATAATTCATTAGGCAATAGGTCGCCCACCAGTGTTTGGAGCCCTTAAATATCTCTCCCAATAACCAAATCTTGAATGATTTCTTTGTGAGGTTTAGGACAAGGTAGGATTCGCAAGACTGAGTCAGTGGAATATTATTTTACTTTTTAAAACAAGTTGACTGAATTAACCATAAGCTATGCTGAGGCACTTATGAGTAGGCCAAAGCCAAGGACAAGCCGGCCTTAAGTAGGTTCGAACATTTAAAATTGAAATGTGTTTTTTTTCAAAAGAGAGAATCTCTCTCCCTCTCTCTCTCTCTTTCGCTCTCTTTGACTTTTTTTAAGTGAAAATAAAGCTTCTATTATGGAAAAATATTACAAGGAGTTAACCTAAGGTGGGATTAACTCAAAAGCATTGGAAAAATAGCTCAAATTTGTTGAAATTTGAGCAAAATGATGAGCTATGGTGGATCAAACACTAGAATCAACATGATTAACAAAGTGATTAAGAAATAATTAAGATGTAATTAGTGAATAATTAACAAATAGATTAATGTAGGCATGGATACTCAAAAACCAGCAAATTCTCATTAGGGCTATGCCTCAATTTATAGAGTTTACATCAAGCATCTAATCCCATTGATTTCTCCATGATTCACTCCCTGAATATCTCCACCTCTTGCCTGATTCTCTCCACCTCTTCTCTTTTCCCTGAATATCTCCCAGAATATCTCCACACTCCTAAATTCCCTCATGCTACCCATTATTCTCTCCCAGTAGATTCTTCTAACCTTTTCACAGGTTCTTTCACAATTACATCTCCTCTTTTACAGCCTCTATCCAAGAGCTTGTTCCCACACACACCCTTTTCACTTGTATATTTCAACACCTCCCCTCAAGTGAATAATCCTAACACACCTGGACCCTGTATCAAGTTTCCCTCTTACTTGATAGCCCGCGACCAGTGCCTCAAGTCCCTAAACTCCATAGTCCTTGACACTCTCTCTCTCTATGTGTCCAAGGCTACTATAAGTGCCCGTGACCTTGACTAAAGTGTTCACACATACATCTACCACTTGGCCTACATCATCGGTGGCTCAGAGGTGGTTTTACTTTATTGGGGCAGGTTACATTGGGTTGTGGGTTCTCTCTCTCTCTCTCTCTCTCTCAGAAAAGATGATCCGACTCCACTTCTCTTGGAGCCTCCATGAAGTTTGCCGATGTCGTTCCTTCTTCACTGGGTTTGCTGTAGCAGTCTCTCGCCATGTGTCCTGGCTTTCCACATTTGTGGCAAGTGAAGGTCCTCCCTCCTACTCTGCCTCTTCCTCGTCCTCGTCCTCGAGAGAATCCTCCTCGGGTGAAGAATGCTTTTTCCTCTCCTGCTGTTGAGTCGAGCTCTTTCTTCTCTTTGCCTCTGCTCTCTTGCTCCAATAGAGCTGCTTCTATCTCGTGTATCTTCAGTTCAGGCACATTCTTTAGTGTTGCTACAATGTTTTCATAATCTCCTTTATCCACACTCTTCAAAAGTACAGCTAATGCTTCATCATCTTCTACCTTTTTGCCAATAGCTGCCAGCTGTTGCTTAATGCTTTTATATTTGTTCAAGTGTGTGATTAAGGGTTCACTTTCCTTCATGTCCAATTTGTAAAATTGCATTAATAGATTTATCTTGGAATTTTTTGCTTGTGTACCAAATAATTTATTGAGTTCATCCCATGCATCTTTTGCCCACTGTATCCCTGTGATATGATGGATGATCTCATCATTTAAACTGAGTGCAATAAGCCCCAATGCTTTTTCATTCCTACTCTTCCACTCATTTTCCCCTCTCTCTGGGCATTCATCTCTCCCTTCAACTAATCCCCACAGATTTTTCCTCATCAGCAAATACATGGTTTTTGTTTGCCATGTATAAAACTATTCTCCATTAAATTTGGCTATTTCCTGTGCTGAATTCATGGTGATGTGAAGGGGGTCTTACCTCTTGATCCAAATTCAAGATTCAAGGGCAGTGTCTACCCTTTTACAACTCAATCTGGTGTTTAATAGATGATTACAACAATTTTATCAGCATAAAATCACCAGAAATTACATTAAATTGAGAGTAACCAATTTGTACGGGATGGTTGGAGTATCAAACCAACTCCGATTTGCAATCTGAAGCTTTAGGGATATGTATCAGATACCTAATGGTTAATTTGAACCCTCAATTGCACCAAAGTACAGTGATTAGCACTGATTAATCACTGATTAGCAAATTAATGCTCTGGTTTGTGTGCAGAAAACAGAGTATGCGGGGAGCTCAGATCTGGTGCCTTCCACTTCAAATGAGCTGAAATGCTTTCAAAGGCATCAATAGCAATGAGTCTAGTAGAGGATTAAGCCAAGAAACACAAGATTTGACCAAATATTGAAAGCTTAATCTCTGTTTTACCAAAGTCACCTGCAGATTTGATGAAGAGCTTGGATCTCACTGTAGACTTGATGAAATTGAATTCTGTCTTCACCAGCTTGTAGAGCATGCTTGAAAACCCCCAGGGCTAAGAGGAATTAGAGCAATTTGATTTGATGAAGTGGGAATTAGTGATTTGCTGCAGAAAAACGTAGCCTGCTAAAACAGCGATTTCTCCCAGCTCCGTTGACGGTTTGCACTTCTTTTTTGATGAGCTTGAAGAGCACTAAGATGGCTATCATGTCCTAGAAGGGTTTGCCCTAATTTTATGTGTGCAAGGAGAGGGAGCTCCTCCACTGGCTGGGGGTGAAGGGGAAGATAAAAAACTCACTAAAAATTGATTTTTTTTGCTAATTATCTTACTAATCCTCATTAATTAACTAATGGGCTCATAAATCTGGTTGATTCTAGGCATGGCTCTGATACCATGTTGAAATTTGAGCAAAATGATGAGCTATGGTGGATCAAACACTAGAATCAACATGATTAACAAAGTGATTAAGAAATAATTAAGATGTAATTAGTGAATAATTAACAAATAGATTAATGTAGGCATGGATACTCAAAAACCAGCAAATTCTCATTAGGGCTATGCCTCAATTTATAGAGTTTACATCAAGCATCTAATCCCATTGATTTCTCCATGATTCACTCCCTGAATATCTCCACCTCTTGCCTGATTCTCTCCACCTCTTCTCTTTTCCCTGAATATCTCCCAGAATATCTCCACACTCCTAAATTCCCTCATGCTACCCATTATTCTCTCCCAGTAGATTCTTCTAACCTTTTCACAGGTTCTTTCACAATTACATCTCCTCTTTTACAGCCTCTATCCAAGAGCTTGTTCCCACACACACCCTTTTCACTTGTATATTTCAACAAAATTGAGGAAGAGAAATCTACTCTATTCAAAGGATATCATGGAGCGGCTGTCTACTAAGTTGCACTCTAAAAAAGGGATAAGGAACAAAATCTGGCTGATTGAACATGGCAACATTGCACATTTGCCATATTGTCCAAACTGCCCAAAATCTAACCTAAGAAAAGAACGTAGCGTTATCCTGTAATCCCAGATTGCCCACGCCAAAAAGGTGGCTAGTGATTCTTGACTACTCGGCTTCCTTAACATGTACATAAAGCACTACATAAAGATGCTAAGTGCAAAGCCTAAAATCTAAAATACTTGTTGCTACTCAAAAGATTAAGCTATTCACTAGTACAAGTGCAATTAGACAAACAAACAAATCCAACTATGGGGTGCATAAACTGTAAATAGAGTTATGTAGATACGTATACAATAGCCACTCAAAATGAGAACTTCAAATCTTAAACATTTCTATTATGGAGACATAGGATTTCTAGTTACAAATTTGTATATGAATGAGAGAGAGAGAGAGAGAGAGAGAGAGAGAGAGAGAGAGAGAGAGAGAGAGAGAGAGAGATCATACTTATGCATTTTATAGGTGTAAATTTGGAACCATTGAATTAAAGCAATGAATTTCTCCTCTTTCAAGCTTTCCACTCCTCTTTGTTGCACTTTTAATTTGCATATGTAGCTTCAAAATCTGCCCCTTATTGGATCTTTAATTTCTCTTTCACCCAATTTGATTCAAGCTATGTGTCATTTAGCCTTTCATTGATCAACTCCTTAGCTTTTTAAAAATCATTCCATGTTGTTTGCAGCCTTTCCACATACTTGTGTTGCTGTGTGTTTGTTATATTGTCAGTTTTTGATATCTTTTGCTATTCAATGGTCATTACAGACCTCGTGCCACCATTCCCCCCCCTAATATTGGCTCCTTGTGGTGGCTCCTGTCACAGCAGCCTAGACATTTCCAAATATGAAAGGGGTCTGGTGGACTCTAGGACATCTAAATATTTGAAAAGTAAAAGCTTTGGGAGTGGGCATCATCCTCGAATACAAAGGATCACACTTGTAAAATTTAGGAGCATTGCTATTTTTCGCCCGACTCTGATGGAAATTCTGTTCACGTCACTACATTTGGAATTGATCAAATACCAAGAGTTGCCACAATATCTATGACAAATGGGCTACCAGCTAGGATTTTTTTAAAGGTAAAGATTATGGGAGGACCCATCTTTTAGATTGGGATATATGGCAAGAGAATGGATCAAAGTGAGACAAGTGGCCTCACACTTATCCCTTCAGCTATTGTGTGGCTCTCACAATTATCCCTTCAGCTATTGTGTGGCTCTCCACTTGTTCATTATAGCCTTCATTTTCCATTTTTTACTTATGGGAGCCCTAAATCTATAAATTGGAGCCCTCTCTCTTCATTAAAGGAGGTTCTCTTACTACATACTAGCCTCTACTATGATGGTTGCTCACATTCTTGTGTACAACACTTTATGGAGTGTTCCTACACTCCTTCACTCCCCTCAATAGAAGGTTTCTCTATTTCTATAACCTCGTGATGGTTGTAGTTAGCGAGTTGTATCGACGGCTAATTTATGTACTATACTGGCTGCATTAAGTGATGTACCAATTGATTTGAGAGTTGTATCTTTTGTACCAGCCCATGTACTTGTTGTGCCGGTTGAATGGAGGATTGTATTGACTGATTTGAGAGTTGTACTAGCCCATGTACTTGCTGTACCAATTGAATGGAGGGTTGTATCGATTGAATGGAGGGTTGTATCAATTAAATGGAGGGCTATACCTACTGTACTAGCCCATGTACTTGTTGTACCTAATGAATGCTGAATGGAGGATTGTCCTGGCTGATTTGAGAGTTGTACCAACCCATGTACTTGTTGTACCGATTGAATGGAGTATCTTAATTGAATGGAGAGTGATACCTATTGTACCAGCCCATGTACTTATTGTACTCACTGAATGGAGGAAGGTTGTACTTGCTGAATGTGGAGAGCTACCAGCTATATTAGCTCTATTTGATGAAGACCCATGGTTTTTGGGAAAGAATTAGTACCCACATGAAGGTATATGGATTATATTGTTGGCTCAGTATTTCTATTGTCTGTGTATGGCTAGATTCTATGGTTGCCTTGTGATGGGTTGTGTTATGGTTTGTATGTGGATAATCTAGTAAAAACCCAAATCTGGGTGAGCCCCCAAAGCTCGTACAGAAGAAATACTCCTCCGTAATAAAATTACCCAAGGGGGCATTGGCCCATTTTGGCCCTAGTGTAGTGTCACATGTGCAAACTCCATTTTCAGCATTATGGATGTTTTGTCTAGCTTTTATATTTTATGCAAAGTGATGATAGATATGTGTTAAGGCCATGGCCATGGTCTAAGTGTTTGATTGCATTAATAGTCATAAGTGTGTTAAGGCCATGGCCATGGTCTAAGTGTTTGATTGCATTAATAGTCATAAGTGTTTTGTAAAACCCCCTTGTGTGCCATGCTCGAGAAGTTACATAGCTGAACCAGAGCTAACGTTCACGATGTTCATGGGTGACCATTCCATATTTATATCACTGGCGTGTTTGGCAGCTGACACGACGGACCTTCGCCAGTGATTCTATAGCTGGACTACACCTACATAGTCCACCCACCGAGTTATGGCATACTAATCTTGCAAACTCACCTATTTAGCATGTTCACATTATACTTGCTCTGGTATTTTCTTCTATATTGATATGTGTTGAGATGTCAAGCTTAACCAGAGCTAACGTTCACGACATTCATGGGTGACCATTCCATATTTATATCACTGGCGTGTTTGGTAGCTGACACGACGGATCTTCGCCAATGATTCTATAGCTGGACTACACCTACATAGTCCACCCACCCAGTTATGGCATACTAATCTTGCAAACTCACCTGTTTAGCATGTTCACATTATGGACGGCTTGTACATAATACTTTAGTACTTATGTTGGGTTTTCACTTAGCTCTTGTAGCCTTCTTTTGAGAGTAAGAAGAAGAAGATTTCAGCCTTCCATGTGTGTGTGTGTTCTCCATTATTGTGTGAGTGTGTGTGTGCGTGCAAGATCTCAAGCTGCTCTCTCTCCTCCCCCCAACCTTTTCATAGTATTAGAGCCTGGTTTAAGCTAAGGAGTTAAGCGGCAAGAAAAGGAAGCTACAAAGGCAAAGGAAGTGGCACATGGGTAAGAGCATCATCATCTCTTCCTCTTCTTGTTTAGGTAGGACATTCCTTGGCCAGGAGCTATAATGTACACATCTCCAATTAAGGATCTATCTTCTTCGTAGACATGGAGGTGCCTGTAAGGTGCGCAATACTTTGTATTAACTTGTAAGGTGCATTATTTTGTATTGCAGTTTTGCAACCAGAATTGAGTTTCGGTCTCTATTCCGTCATAGCAAGGTGTTTTCGAGCAGTTCCATGGAGAAATGTCTGCTTGAAACTAGTTATTGCAGTGGAGAAGTGGATTTTGTGAGTGTAGATAGTGTTTACACATGTATTGTTGATCTTGGATGTATGTACATGTACTTTGGTCGCATCTAGTGACATACAAGTGGTGTAGAAGTACTGCTATAGGCCGTCACACAAGATACTGTCGTGTTATAGGTTGCATATAGAAGTTGTCTGTTTGCATCTTTCTGATTGTTGTTGTAAGCAAACATGTCTGACGGACTTAATCAGATTGTTAGTGAGAAGTTGGATAAGAACAACTTCCATGCTTGGAAGTTTAGAATGACGAATTTTCTGATGGGAAAAGAATTTTAGGACTATGTTGAAGGAGACAATGAGGAGCCTCTAGAGTTGCCTAAGGAGAATGCCACTCTAATAGATGTAAAGACATTCAAGGAGTAGAACCAAGGTGCAAGGAAAGTCATGTATTAGCTTTCAATCAATCACAGACACAATGATAGGACACATACAGGATACCAACACTCCAATGATTGCATCGTACAACCTGATGCAAATGTTCTAGACCAACACAAAGGCAAAGAAATTGTAACTAAAACAAGAGTTGCATATTGTGGAGAAGAAAAGCATGTCTATCAATGAGTATGCTTTAAAGATCAAGGGCATTGTTGAATCCCTTGGGTCTATCAATGTATCGGCGGCCGGTGAAAGATGATGATATGGTGAGCGTCTATCTAAATGGGCTTGGCAAAGAGTACAAGCCATTCAAGACCTCTATTGTAGTCTGGGAGAATGTTCCCAACTTTTGGGACTTAGTGTCTATGCTAATCACATAGATGAAAAGTCTATGGGTGAGAACTCTTCTTCACAAAGCAAGAACACAATAAAACAGGCCTTCTACTCCAATTCAAGTAGAGGCAGAGATATAGGTCGTGGTTAAGGCCAAGATGGTGGCCGACATGGAAACCGCAATTATGGACGATGACAATCTAATAATTTGCACAAGCAGTAGCAACAACAATACATAGGTGGAAGAGACTAGTCTCAAGGTAGAGGGAGCCAAAGCGACCGTGGCAAGTGGATAGATAATAATTAGAAATAAGTTCCAGAGATTGCTATTATTGTGGCAAACGAGGTCATTTTTCTACAGAATGTCTTGTGAGAAGCAGAGTGACATGAAGAAAGGGAAATTTATGAAAGACCCTGCAATAATGCAAGAAAGAAGGCACTTACTCGTATGTCACCATTGGTAAAACACATAGCAGCAACACAACATCGCATCATGGAGCAGGGGAAGACTGAGCCGAGAGAGGGAAAAGGAGGGCAGCTGCCCGTTGAATCTCTCTTGAAGATGATCGAAGGCTGGGAGAGAAGCTCGGCTGGCTGAAGGAATTTGCCTTGAATTCCTCCAACCGTTCGGCACATGCACGATTTCCTTTTTTTGGTTGCCACATCACCCAATGCCCCTGCAATGTCACTTTTGGCCGGCTGGTTCCTCCCATGTGGGAAGCGCAAGAGCTCCCATGTGGGAAGCGCAAGAGAGACAGACATAGATTGCATGATACTCCATGTTATGATAGAACTACCCAAGTACATGCTTTTATAGGCATCAAGCCTAGAGGACATGAGTTCGAGAGAGACAGACATTTTCTCTTTCTCTCTCTTAGATGTAGAGCTCCCCCCCACGTAGACGTACGGCAATTATACAACGCATGCATGGTCCTACAAAACCTGCCCTTCAGCAATAGGTATGCCCCAGGTGGTACGAGGAGATGCAGACATCACGAGCACGGACCGAGCGCTTGTGGAAGGACTATTTGAGGGATCCCTCCCATTGGCGGGACAATCGAAAGAGCAAAGTAAGTTGCTTTCTTGCTTTTAATAAGCCAAGATGCTCTCCTGATCAGTTACTCGCCCCCCTCTGTCCTGTTGCTTGTTACAGACAAAACGAACGACCCCAGATTTCATGCATTATCTTACTCAGGAGTCGCTGTGGATGGACAGCTCCTACAAGCCAAGTTGGGTTCAAGACAGGCTACGGCAAGAGGCTAAGGCAGGAGAAGAAGAAGTGAAGCACAGTCCTGGCTGTGGTTGGAGAGAGGACCCTTCCTTGGAAAAAGGGGTGCTGCCCCAGCCTTCCGTTGAGGACATAGCACACCTCTTGTACAAGTGCAGGAAGAAGCGAGACCAAGCGCTTGCTCTGCAGTTACACGCGTACATGCTCGAAAGTGGGCTGGAAGGTCACAGATCACTGGGGAACTACCTCGTCTTGATGTTGGTGGAAGTAGGAAGCATGCATGATGCCCAGCAGGTTTTTGACAAATTGCTTCATCAGAATGAGTGGTCGTGGAATGCCCTCATTAGTGGTTATATCAAATATGGGAAGCCACAGAAAGCTTTCGCTCTGTATGAAACAATGCAAAAGGATGATTCTGCACATCTAAGTGGGCATACTGTTGTGGATGTATTGAAGGCTTGTACAAAGCTGAAAGACCTCGAAAGAGGCCTCAAAATACACGCCGAGGTTGCCAGAACAGGCTTGCTCGCACAAGACCTTTTTGTCGGCAGTGCTGTGGTTGATATGTATGCCAAATGTGGCTCGCTTACCAAAGCACAACAAGTGTTTGACAAGCTTCCAGTTCGAGATGTCGTCTCATGGACTGCACTTATTGGAGGATATGCTGAACATGGGCATGGTGAAGAAGCACTCAAGTGTTTTGGACAGATGCAACTAGAGGGTGTCACCCCAAATGCTGTCACGTTTGTTTGCAGCTTGAAAGCTTGTGGCAGTATAGGTGCCATCGACAAGGGCCAAGAAATACATGCTGACATTGAAACAAAGGGACTGCTGGAAAGAGACGTCTTTGTTGGCAGCGCCTTGGTCGATATGTATGCTAAATGTGGCTTGCTTGCCATAGCTCAACAAGTGTGTGACAAACTTTCAGTTCGAAATGTGGTCATGTGGAATGCATTAATCGCAGGATATGCTGAACATGGGCATGGTGAGCACGCACTCAAGTGTTTTGAACAGATGCATTTGGAGGGTGTCCTCCCTGATGCTGTCACATTTGTTTGCAGCTTGAAAGCTTGTGGCAGCATAGGAGCCACTGAAAAGGGCCAAGAAATACATGCTGAGATTGAAAAAAAGGGGTTGCTGGAAAGTGACCTTGTTGTTGGCAACACCTTGGTTGATATGTATGCCAAATGTGGCTTGCTTGCCATAGCACAGCAAGTGTTTGACAAGCTTCCAGTTAGAGACGTCGTCTCATGGACGGTACTAGTCAGAGGATATGCTGAACATGGACATAGCAAGGAAGCAATCGAGTGTTTTGAACAGATGCAACTCGAGGGTGTCTCCCCAAATTCTGTCACTCTTGTTTGCAGCTTGAAAGCTTGTGGCAACATAGGAGCTATAGACAAGGGTGGAGAAATACATGATGAAATTGAAAGACGGGGGTTGTTGGAAAGAGACCTTGTTGTTGGCAACACCTTGGTTGATATGTATGCCAAATGTGGCTTGCTTGCAAAAGCACAGCAAGTGTTTGACAAACTTCCAGTTCGAAATGTAGTGTCGTGGAATGCATTAATTGCCGGGTATGCTGAACATGGGCATGGTGAGGAAGCACTCCGGTATTTTGAACAGATGCACCTTGAGGGTGTCTCCCCGACTGCTGTCACATTGGTTTGTAGCTTGAAAGCTTGTGGCAGCATAGGAGCCACAGACAAGGGTGGAGAAATACATGCTGAGATTGAAACAAAGGGTTTGCTGGAAAGTGACCTTGTTATAGGCAATGCCTTGGTCGATATGTATGCCAAATGTGGCTCGCTTGCAATAGCACAGCTAGTGTTTGACAAGCTTCCAGTTAGAGACATTGTCACATGGACTGCACTGATTGCAGGATACGCCGAACATGGGTGTGGTGAGGAAGCACTCAAATGTTTTGAACAGATGCAAGTTGAGGGTGTCTCCCCGGATGTTGTCACGTTTGTTTGCAGTCTGAAAGCTTGTGGTAACGTAGGAGACATATACAAGGGTGGAGAAATACATGCTGAGATTGAAAGACAAGACTTACTGGAAAGAGACCTTGTTGTTGGCAGCACCTTGGTTGATATGTATGCTAAATGTGGCTCACTTGCAAAAGCACAAGAAGTCTTTGGAAAAATTCCAGTTCGAAACGTGGTCACATGGAATGCATTAATTTCAGGATATGCTGAACATGGGCCTAGTGAGGAAGCAATCAAGTGTTTTGAACGGATGCAACTTGAGGGTGTCTCCCCAGATGCTGTCACATTTGTTTGCAGCTTGAAAGCTTGTGGCAGCACAGGAGCCGTGGACAAGGGTCGAGAAATACATGCTGAGGTTGAGAGAAAGGGGTTACTTGAAAGAGACCCTGTGGTTGGCAACACCTTGGTTGATATGTACGCTAAATGTGGCTCTCTTACCATGGCACAGCAAGTGTTTGACAAGCTTCCCGTTCGAAATGTTGTCTCATGGACCACACTAATTGCAGGATATGCTGAACATGGGCATGGGGAGGAAGCACTTAAGTGTTTTGAACAGATGCAACTCGTGGGTGTCTCCCCTGATGATCTTACATTTATTTGCAGCTTGAAAGCTTGTTGCAGCATAGGAGCAACAGGAAAGGGTGGAGAAATACATGCTGAGATTGAAAGAAAGGGGCTTTTGGAAAAAGACCTTGTTGTTGGCAATACCTTGGTTGATATGTATGCCAAATGTGGCTTGCTTGCAAAAGCACAGCATGTGTTTGACAAGCTTCCAGTTCGAAATGTTGTCTCTTGGAATGCATTAATTGCAGGATATGCTGAACATGATCATGGTGAGGAAGCAATCAAGTGTTTTGAACAGATGCAAGTTGAGGGTGTCTCCCCGGATGCTGTCACATTTCTTTGCAGCTTGAAAGCTTGTGGCAGCATAGGAGCCACTGGTAAGGGCCAAGAAATACATGCTGAGATTGAACGACAGGGGTTGCTTGAAAGAGACCTTTTTGTTGGCAGCACATTGGTTGATATGTATGCTAAATGTGGCTCACTTGCTAAAGCACAGCAAGTGTTTGACAATCTTCCAGTTCGAGATGTTGTCTCGTGGAATGCACTCATGGTAGCATATGCCAAACATGGGCATGGCGAGGATGCACTCAAGTGTATTCAACAGATGCAACTTGAGGGTGTCTCCCCGAGTGCTGTCACGTTTGTTTGCAGCTTGAAAGCTTGTTGCAGCATAGGAGCCACAGACAAGGGCGGAGAAATACATGCTGAGATCGAAAGACGGGGGTTGTTGGAAAGAGACCTTGTTGTTGGCAACACCTTGGTTGATATGTATGCCAAATGTGGCTCGCTTGCCAAAGCACAGGAAGTGTTTGACAAACTTCCAGTTCGAGGTGTAGTCTCATGGACTGCACTAATGGCAGGATATGCCCAGCTTGGAGAAAGTGAAAATGTTCTTGATATCTTTGACAGAATGCTAGGAGAAGGTATAAAGCCAGATCCAGTCAGCTTCGTTGTCGTTCTCAATGCATGCAGTCGCACAGGTCTATTTAATAAGTGCCAGACATACTTTGAGGCCATGAGCAAAGACTACGGCATAGTTCCAAGCCTTGAGCACCACGCTTGCATGGTTGGTCTCCTCGGCCGTGCAGGTCAGTTAGACAACGCAGTAGCAATGATCAAGAAGATGCCGTTTTCTCCTAATCTTGTGGTGTGGCAAACTGTGTTGGGTGCTTGTAGAAATTGGGGAAATGTAGAGCTTGGAAGAAGGGCCTTTGAACACGCAGTGCGTTTGGATGAAAAGGATGCTGTAGCTTACGTCTTTATGACTCACATCTATGCAGGTGCTGATTCACAGCAGGAAGCAAACAAGGTTGAGGCTACAAAACTGTAAAGGCAGGTATGGAAGGGGCCGGGACATTGTTGGCAGAACGATGACACTCTCTGAATCAGGTGGAGATAATAGACATGTTCTAAATCTCTAGGATTGCCATAATGCCATTTGAACAGGACAATAATATCCAAGAATCATTGAAGTATACTTGTCCAAGATGCATCATGCAATACATGTTCATGTTGAAATGGGAGGAAAGTGTATTTATGGCGACTGGCGATGATGTCAATGCAACTGCAGTAACCATAGCTTCTTTTACTAGAAATATTTATGCCAGAATGATGGAGAGACTGTTGCTAGCAGGCAAACCTGAAAAGAATTGGCAACCAAGGATGCCAACTCGACCATGAACTCCAGAACAATTGCCCCTAGAGCGGAGCAAAAGCCGACTCCCAACCCAACCAGGAATCAAGCTCCCCAGATTGGTGCTATTATAACCAACTGGACAAGGCAGGGAAACAGCCACACTAGGTTAGTAAATGAATAAAACAGCATGTGTGCGTGTGTGTGAGAGAGAGAGAGAGAGAGAGAGAGAGAGAGAGAGAGATTCCCTCTTTTGAAAAAAACAGATTTAAATTTTAAATGTTAGAACCAACTTAAGGGGAGGCAGCGTCTGGCTTGTCCTTGGCTTTGGCCTACTCATAAGTGCCTCAGCTTAGCTTGTGGTTAATTCAGTCAACTTGTTTTAAAAATGTAAAATAATATTCCACTGACTCAGATCTTGCCAAGCCTGCCTTGTCCTAATCCTCACAAAGGAATCATTCAAGATTTGGTTGTTGGGAGAGACATTGAAGTGTTCCAAACAGTGGTTGTGACCTATGGCCTAATGAATTCTACTGTAAGAGCAGTCCGTAGTGGCATCCATAAGGCAATGAGGTCTGCCTAGTCTATCCTCACAAAGGAATTATTGAAGATCTGGTTGTTGAGAGAGAGATTCAAGTCATCTGAGCATTGGTTGAGCCATGGTCTAATGAATTTTACATTTAAGAGCACTTCACAGTGGCTTACACATGTAGTAGACCCCTGAACAATTAAGGCAGTGGTTGATCCAGTTGACTATGGATGGATCCTGTCTTTTGGTGTTGATCATGGAATCAATGTGAAGAGCAGCTCTTCTTTTCAGGATGGGTGGCTGGAAATGGGTCAGATGGAGGTGGCTGCATGGATAGAGTGGGTATCACAGAAGAGGAAGATTGTGTCAGAATCTATATCATGATCAGGACTGTACGATCAGCTTCAAACTTGGTGACTCCACTTCTAGTAAGGTTCTAGCATCTTTGACAAGGTCAAACATTGGTCAAAGGGTTACAACATCAACTAACTTTGCATTGAAGTGATTATACATTCACCTAGCAGGACTTTGGGCTGATGTGCAGCTTGCATTGTCTATGGGTTTCAAGGCCATGGGACCCACGTAGTTAATGATTAGGAGCTGTAACTTCCCGGGCATGGCACGCAGGGGGGTTTCACAAGACACTTATGGCTATTAATGTAATTAAACACTTAAACCATGGCCACAGCCTTAACACATATCCATCATCACTTTGCATAAAACATAAAAGACATTCACAATGCTGAAAATGGAGCTTGCACATGTGATATTGCACGAGGGCCGGAATGGAGCTTGCACATGTGATGCGGAAAATGGAGCTTGCACATGTGATACTGCACTAGGGCCAGAATGGGCCCCGCCCCCCCTCTTTCCGGTACACAGACTATAGAGATGCCGAGCCAACAATATAATCCATATACCTTCGTGTGGGTACTGATTCTTCCCCAAAAACCACAGGTCTTCATGCAATAGAGTTGATATAGCAGGTACAACTTTCCATTCAGCTAGTATAGCCTTCCTCCATTGAGTTGGTATAGCAAGTACATGGGATGATACAATAGTTACAACTCTCCATTCAGCCAATATGGCCCTCCATTGAGCCGGTACAAGTTCATGGGCTGGTACAACAAGTATAACCTTACAATCCTGAAATCAGTCGGTATAGCCTTCCATTCAGTCGGTACGACAAGTACATGGGTTGGTACAATAGATACAATCCTCAAATCAAGTGGTACATCACTTAATGCAACCGGTATACTAGATAATCAGTTGGTACAGCTTGGGACAACTATCAAGAGGCTATAGAAAATATAGAAACCTTCTATTGAGGGGAGTGAAGAACTCTCCATATAAAGTGTTGTAGACAAGAATGCGAGTAACCATCATAGTAGAGGCTAGTATGGAGGAAGAGAGCCTCCCTTAATGAAGAGAGGGCTCCAATTTATAGATTCGGGGCTCCCGTGAGTAAAATTGGAAAATGGGGCTATAATGACGAGTGGAGAGCCACACAATAGGTGAAGTGACAAGTGTGAGGCCACTTGTCTCACTTTGATCCACTTTCTTGCCACACGTCCCAATCTAAGAGATGGGTCCTCCCATAATCTCTACCTTCAAAATATCCTAGCTGGTAGTCCATTTGTCATAGGTACTTTGACTTTGTATTTGATCAATTCCAGATGTAATGATGCGAATAGAATTTCCATTGGAGTTGGGCCAAAAATAGCGTGATCCTTTGTGTTCCAGGATAATCCCCCATTCCCAAAGCTTGTACTTTTCAAATATTTAGATACCTTGGAGTCCACCAGACCCTTCCATATTGGGAAATATCCAAGCTGGTGACATCCTCCCAAGCTTCTTAAAAGTTGTCTGCAACTTTAAGCTTCAAGCCATACAACTAAGACATGCTCATGTCCCAAATAAATCGGTGAGACAAAAACAATCCCATAAGTCGAGATATCATAATCATGTTCGAAAATAAATGGGCGAGGCAAAGTCCCATACGTCCAGATATCATAATTATAAAATGCATCGAAATTATGCATAGATGTAGAATCTTGGCACACAGTCTCACACCATCTTCTTTATCCTGAGTTTCGCGAGTCTTCAGTAATCCACTTTATCATTCACACTTTAAGAGATGAGAGAGGGAGAGATAGAGACTTGTACACCTTATTGGGTCCCAAATTACCCACTGAAGGCCCCCTCCTATTGCTAGGAGTATTTGCTTTACTTCTTTGAAGAGAATGATTGACTTGGGATTGTAGAAAAGCCAAACACAAGACCTTCGGAAGACTAAGAGTTGGGCTGATTGTACATTGTTGTAGAAGCACCAATGATGACCAATCTCAATGCCAATGCACTCTTCCAAGGGACTGTAGGAAGGGTGCAAATTGTGGTTCAGATATGGGTTGAATCTAGGCTGTGAATATGCAAGGGGAATGAATGAATATGTTGTGTTTGCCTTCACTCGGGAGGATGGAGAAAACGATGAAGTATGTGAATGTTGAAATTTATTGTAGGGCTGAGAAACACAAGTAGACGGAAGCGCTTCTTTCTTAGGTTGATGATGCTGCATTTTATGTTGGCTGAATGTGTGTAGGCTTCAAGCAATGATGCTCCAACTGCTGAATATTGAATTGATGATGGAACTAAACACTTGCTATCTATATGGGCATATAGAGCTCGTTGGTTGGCTACAGAGCTGGTTGACTGCTAAATAAGAGCTCGTTGGTTGGCTACAGAGCTGGTTGACTGCTAAATAAAAGCTACACGACTTGTATAAGATAATAATGATGATAATGATGATTTTAAGGCTAAATAAGCTGGCTGACTTGGCATTAAATGCTACCAACTATATGATAATAATGGATAAATGGTGAAATAATATTCTAAGGCTTTATGCAAGGGTTTACATGCAGATGGGATGAATGCTATGCAATGCAGAATGCTTTCTAATGCAAACCCTAAAGCTTCTATTGACTTCTACATGCACGAATGATTCTCTTGAAGTGGGTTAAGGGACTTGACTGACTGACTGTCACTCTAAGGTTGAGGAATGACCTACGTAGCTCGTGCATGACATATCTCAAACTGGGGATTACAATGGGGCTGCGACATATGACATATTATATCTTAAAGGGTCCTACTATTGTACAATGATGCACTGATGATGAGCCATCTTGTCACCATGCACTACAATGCAAAGTGCATGTGACAATATTCATGTCCCAAAATAAATGGACGAGACGAAAACAGTTTATAAGTCCAGACATCATAATCATGTCCCAAATAAAGGGAACCAAAGAGAGTAATCCATCCCAGTTAAAGGGAGTCATAAGTCCAGATATCATAGTCATGTCCCCAATAAAGGGAGCCAAAGAGAATAATCCATCCTTGTAAAAGGGATCCATAAACATAATCCATAAACCTTGAGATGGATCCAAATCCCTAGGAAAGAAGTCCAGGAATCCATAGACCTATATACCAATAAACTTGTATACCTATATACCATAAACATGTATACCATACTTCATCCATTTGTCCATAAAGAAGCTTCGTAACCAATGGATTTCCATAACCAAAGGATCTTCACAAGGAAACTCCATATCCAAACTCAATTATGCATCGTAAACCACTATATGAAAACGACATACCATATAATGTATAGAAAGAGTGCTCGTGCACAAGTCTCCGTAGTACCCTTCCTCCATCATGTATCATGGACTAGGTGACATGGTATTCCTTGCCAATTGGCCTTATAGGAATACACGTATGTACTTAACCAACCAAGTTCCCATTCATGAAGCTGTACTAAAGGACGTTTCTAGGCAAGTACCCGAAGTACTAGACCCAGTGGAAAGCTAATCCTCCAGGCATTGACATTTTCATGAAAGTACATGAGGTACCAGACTCCAATGGTGGAGAGCCAATCCTCTAGGCGTTTCTTGGCATGTACACAGAGGCCACGCCCTAGTGGAAGGCCATTCCTCCAGGCATTTCTTGGCATGTACACACGGACACAAGTCCCAATGGAAAGCCAAGTTCACCAAATATTTCAGGCAACATCAAGTCCCAACGGAACATCTAATCCAAAACATGACATTCCAAGCATGAACACGTCAAGTCCCAACACAAGATCATGTCCACAGTATCGCATGATAGGCGTTAATCCCATGCATAAGCATAAACCAATAGCCATGAATGCTAGTCCAATGCATACACAGTGAGAAAATAATGTACAACACAATTTCAATGAACTCACCAAAATATGAAGTATTTTGATCATAGTACTACCACACAGTATGACCACTACTGTGTGTTCCATACCATGCAAAATATTGATTTGTAAAGTCGTCAATCCATAGACCCATATTGGCATGGTCAATGGAAAGGAGTTGTCTTACCAAACCATTATCATAACTCTACCACATGCTTCATGTTGGCCACACGTCTTGGAGTAGAGGTGGACTTATAGTTTGTTAACATTTCGGTCGTTGATAGAAAAATCTATAAAAGCATCATATCCATGAGATATCCAAATATTTCTTCTCTATGAACTTGGACATATTCGTCCATAGAAATTGCTTGCGAAGCCCAATGTCTATATAAATCTCATCCAAGAAAGAAATCTCCATAGATAGATCCAAATAATCCATGAACATGGACCATAGTTCAAATAACAATCGCTTCCATATAGTAATGCATCATATCCCATTCGTGGAAGGTCATATAGCAGCCATATAGACCAAGCTCAACAATGCTTTCCTGAAACACACTCAAGAAAACATAACATTTTCTCGTTGTTGCAAAGACACAAGGGTAAGGCATTCAAAAAGCCCATGTAACAATCGTGAAAGAAAGGAATACTTATTTTTTTTGGCTAGTAATATAAAAGATCTTGTTTCTACTTGTTTGGCTTAGAGAGAGAAAATATTCTAGAGAGAGATTATTCAGATTTTGGATATTTTTGGATGAAAAAATATTTCTTTGTATTTAAATAAGTTCTCTCGAAATAGAAGTTCAAAAAGATTTTCAGAAGGTGCATTCGAAATAAATTATAATCTGTTCAAAAGGCCTTATTTTGGGGGGTCTAGATTTTCTGAAAATTTTAAATTAAGGTTTTGAGGGGCCAAGCAGATTCATCCAAATGTGTGGAGGAGATAAATGGAAGAAATAAAGAAAATCCTCCCAAAAATGACTAAATACTCACATAAGATGAAGAGTTGACTAAAGACAAGGTTAATAGTTAAAAAAGAGATTTAAAAAAAATGATGCATTTTGATGCCTCAGTATGGGAAAATTTTTCTCATGAAGGAGGTGCCTATTTCACATGTGTGGGAGAGTTTTAAACTCCCAAATAATGAGATATTTTTATCTCTCCTCTCTCCTGTTTCAACTAGATCCAAAAAGTGAGCTAAATTGACCTAAAAATGGTCAAAAATTGACCAAACTGATCTGGAAAATTCTAGAATCACTTTGCTTGGTTAGAGACTCATTTTTTCCTATAAATAGAAGTCTCTCCCTTTGTTGAAGCTTAATAGTATTTTTGCACTGTTATCCTGCTTCTCCCAAGAGCCAAAAACTGTGAATTTACTTATAATTTATTAGTTTTTGATCTTCCCTCTTCTAAAGATTAGTGGCCACTCTTGTTTCAAATAAGAGTAGATCTCTCAAACCATCAAGTCAAAGGAAAGCTCTCAAATTCTCCTTGTAAGTTGGAGATTCTTCTCTTTTCTATTTTATTTTATGGTTTTTATGATTTTTGTCTTCTCTAAAATGAATATGATGTTATGCCTCATTAAAAAAAGGCATTCCTCTCTCTTCTTTAGTAAATCCAACCATTCTTTATCCTAGATGAATGATTAATGGATAAAATCAAGTTTTTCATAATGTTTCTCTTAAATAAGTAGAAAATATTTACATTAGAATGATTTAAATACTCTTGATGAAATTCTAATTAATTTTAGAAGTTAAAAATTAAAAAATGGTCAGCCATACAAAGGAGGTTATGGCAAAATTTTTTAAAATTGTGTAAAATAAGTTTTATTTTTTTTAATTCAAAAAGAGTAATTTCTATCGTATATGTATTCTTAAAGTGTTATTTTTCATCCTAGGTATAGAAAAATGCATGCTAAAAATATTTTTTTTAAAAAAGTGTTACTTTCTTTAGAATTAAATTCTATGCATAGAAGGAAGCATATTGAAATTGTTATTTTGATTATAAAAGTGTTATTTTCATTATAAATAATTTTTATGCATAAATGGATGCATAAAAAAATTCTTTTATATTAAAAGAGTGATTTTTATTATAAATTATTTGTATGCATAAACATATGCATAAAAGATTTTTTATATATATTAAAAGTGTGATTTTTATCATAAATAGATTTTATGCATAAATTAAGAGAATTTTTTTATTCTAAAAGTGTAATTCTTACTAAATTAGATTTATGCATGGAAAGATGAATAAAGAATTTAATTTAATCTAAAAGTGTTATTCTCATTAATTTTAATTTTATGCATAAATAGATGCATAAAGAATTTTATTTTTATTTCAAGAGTTATTCTTATCAATTTTGATTTTATGCATAAATAGATGCATAAAAAATTTTATTTTTATTTCAAAAGAGTTATTCTTATCAATTTTGATTTTATGCATGAATAGATGCATAAAGAATTTTATTTTTATTTCAAAAGAGTCATTCTTATCAATTTTGATTTTATGCATAGAAAGATGCATAAAGAATTTGATTTTTAATTCAAAAGAGTTATTTTTATCAATTTTGATTTTATGCATAAATAGATGCATAAAGAATTTTACTTTTATTCCAAAAGAGGTATTCTTATCAAATTTGATTTTATGCATAAAAAGATGCATAAAAGATTTATTTTTATTTTAAAAAGTATTATTTTTATTGAAATTGAATTTATGTATAGATAGATGCATAAAAGATTTATTTTTATTTTGAAAGTGTTATTCTCATTAAAATAAAATTTATACATAATAAAATGTATAAAAGGTTTATTTTTAATTCGAAAGTGTTATTTTTCTTAAAATTGAACTTATGCATAAATAGGTGCAAAAAAAAGATTTTTATAAAAGTGTTCTTACGGAAGTTGTCTTTATGCCTAATTAGATGCGTAAAGAATCTTTATATATCAAAAAATTAAAATTTTCTTACATTCTATAAATAGATATGATGAGATGTGATAGGAATCAGATAGATATTAATGGATGGATGAAAGTGATATGAATCAGATAAATATAAATGGATGTATGGATGTATGGATGTATGAATGTGGATGTGAAATTGGATGTATGGATGTAGATGTGAATGTGGATGTATGGATTGGATGTGGATGTGGATGTGGATGTGGATGTAAAAATAGATGTATGGATGTAGATATATGAATGTGGATGTATGGATGTGGATGTGGATGTATGAATGTGGATGTGGATATGGATGTATGGATGTAGATGTGGATGTGAATGTATGGATATGGATGTGGATGTGGATGTATGAATGTGGATGTGAAAATGGATGTATGGATGTAGATGTGGATGTGGATGTATGAATGTGGATGTGTGTCGAATAATGAATGTGAATATGTATGTGAATGGATATGACATCGATATGAGCGAATGGATGAGATGAGATGTCATGTGAATCAGAATATGAATGAATATTATAAGATGTGAATGAATGAGATGTAATGAGAAATGGATGTGATGAGACGTAATGTAGTTTAAGAAAGATAGGAATGAATGTTATGTGAAGTGAATGAATCTGATGTGATGGGATGGAAAATGATGTAACTGGTTAAGAATGGATATGCATATGAATTGGATTTGGGTTAAGTAATATGGATTGATGTGGAACAATCTGGAAAGACGAGAGTTTATTATAGAAACTGTATTTGTGAACTATTTGTAAATGAGTGTTTTATGTCAAGAATGCTGGGAAAGCATTTTGACTATTTTCTTGAGAATGTGGTCGTGGAGATCTACCTGATAAAGTTGCAACAGCTGACGGAGAGTCAACGGAGGACGTCTCGCGTAGCAAGGTCGGTCGAGGTCTTAACCAGCCCTCGGTTAGATTTAAATGGTGAGCTTCTGGTACGGTGGATGAGGGACCAAGGAAGCGGCCTATGAGTGAAGCGCTAGGTGACCTGCGAAGGATCCTAGAGGGTGCTGACCATACGGTGCTTGGGCTCTGGGTCGTCGAAGATACCCACACGTGCGTCGTGGAAGATATTGGAACAAGGAGTAAGAGTTGTTTTCTGAAACCGAGTATGGATCTGGTTGATTGACCTTGCTAATCCTCAACTGATGAGTCCATAGCTCTCTTATATGGATATGTTGGTTGATCTTCAACGAGGATTTCATCTTGATTTTTATAAGTGAATAATTGCCGGGTACTATGAGCTAGGAACTATCGAAAAGGTCCCTGAGTGAACAGGTGGTGAGCATTCTGGTTGTCAATGACGCCATAGATACTTCGATAAAGGAATGATTGGAAATTAAGATTCAACCGGATACTTGGAAGTTTATGATCAGTAACATTATGATTTTATTAAATGACTGATTTAAATACAGTTGAATCTGAAAAAAAGGCAATTTCATATTGGGTGTGTAAGTGGTGTGACTGGAGTTAAATTTGCTTGAAAATCCGGCTAGGGAGCCTGGAAACTCTTTTCCCTGGTATCCGGGACAAAACCTAACCAAATTTTAAATTGGATCCCATCACTACAGTGGTTGGACAGTTGGCTAATCCATGGGACTGATGGATGGGGTTAGGTTGGACTGATGGATCCGTAAATCGAGACTCAATTTCTGTTTAGTTCGATAGATGAAGTAAATTTCGAAAAAAAATTATTCTATGGAAAAGAATCAAGGGCTGTGCCTCTCAATGAGGATCATTATAGAAACTGTATTTGTGAACTGTTTGTAAATGAATGTTTTATGTCAAGAATGCCGGGGAAGCATTTTGACTATCTTGAGAATGTGGTCGTGGAGACCTACCTGATAAAGTTGCAATAGCTGACGGAGAGTCAACGGAGGATGTCTCGCGTAGCAAGGTCTCGGTCGAGGTCTTGACCAGCCTTGGTTAGGTTTAAATGGTGAGCTTCCGGTACGGTGGATGAGGGACCAAGGAAGCGGCCTATGAGTGAAGCGCTAGGTGATCTGCGAAGGATCCTAGAGGGTACTGACCATACGGTACTCGGGCTCTAGGTCGTCGAAGATACCCACATGTACGTCGTGTGGAAGATATTGGAACAAGGAGTAAGTTATTTTCTGAAACCGAGTATGGATCTGGTTGATTTACCTTGCTACTCCTCAACTGAAAATCCGGCTAGGGGGCCTGGGAACTCTTTTCCCTGGTACCCGGGACAAAACCTAACCAAATTCTAAATTGGATCCAATCACTACAGTGGTTGGGCGGTTGGCTAACCCATGGAACCGTAAATCGAGACTCAATTCCTGTTTAGTTCGATACATGAAGTAAATTCCGGACAAAAATTGTTATATGGAAAAGAATCAAGGACTGTGCCTCTCAATGAGGAAAAAAGCATTGGTCTACATGATCCAAGTACAGTCTTTTTTCCTGATCTGACTATGGGACTTAACGGGTTCGGTTAGATGAGCTCAGTTAGTTAAGGCTTTTGACTACGTTAGAAAAGTTATCCTGGTAGAATCGCCCGTGCTTTTCGGCAATGGAAGTTTTTCCAGGTTCGATTTTGGAAAAACCGATGGATTAGTCTCTTGTCCGGATATCCGTGGGTGAGGCCCCGAGTATGGGACCCTGTCCCACGCAAGAAGTGCTACTTCTGCTGCTAGCACCCTGAATTTGTTGCGTGGTGGGGACAGGGATCTTGCAGTCGGTATCAGAGCTATTTGGCTAATGAGGATCAACCAAGAAGCCAAATATGTCAAAAATTTATCAAGAAGCACAAAAAGGTTGTAATTGTGATAAAATTCATATAATTTGATATTCAAACTGAAATTCGTAAATTAGTAATTGGGTCTTCAGATGGAAGTACTGTAATTGTATGGAATCCCTGACTTGCTTGAGGCCTAGACATGATGGTATTTACCTTATAGTTCCAAGAACCATGACTACCCGTATATACCGAGGGTATAACTGCAGCTCTTTACTGGCAGTATATACGAGTAAATCTAAGACTTGAAATTATAAGCATTCATGCTATCCAGATGATGAATTCGAATGTGGTTGATATGATTTTTAAATTCTGGTTGAGAACTGATGAGTTGATTTGGATTCTGATTGAAAAATGATGATCCCTGAAATTTGGTTGAAATGTAATAAGTTGAGCAAAACCACAATGAGGATGAATGGGACGAGTCCTTATGATGATGTTCATAATTGGAATGATGTTAATGACTTCAGCAAATCACTATGAGATTAGTGGATTGGCAGATGACTACTGTTAACTTTTGATCAGTGGATCAAGTTAAGGGATGATAAATTAAAAATCTGAAAAATTGAAATACCATGGAGGACTGTTCAGATGGAAAAAATTAGTCTGATGGACCATTATTGTGTTAAAGATAAGAATGAGATATGAATGAATTGATAACTGATAATGCGTTCTATATGAGTATCTTTATTCCTTGATTCTGTGGGGAGTCGACCTATTTAGAGAACCCCGGAATCAGTTGAATCAAAAATCGGATTGAATCATAAATAAAGAGACTTAACAAGAATTTTCGTATTGATAGGAACATGGATCGAGGTCGTCATGGTAGAAATGTTAACCCCCAACTCGATGAAGAAGAGCTCGACCTGGATGTTTGTAAAACTCTTCATAGTTTGTAGCCTGGAGCTTTCAAGGGTGAAGGGGAAAACTTGGGCGAGGCTGTGGGGAAGTGGATCGAATTAATGGAAGAATACTTTGATGTCACCAGGTACAATGAGAAGAGCAAAATGGCTCTTGTAAGGCCGAAGATAGTGGAGACAGCTAGAGTGGCATGGAGAAACCACTGCGAGAAAAACCATCTCGACCGAAATACCTAAACCTGGACTGATCTCAAAATTTACCTAAGGACGAGGTTCTGTCCTCCCGGCTTTTTAGAAACAAAGATGAGAACGAATTCTTAGAGTTAACCCAGGGGAGTAGAACTATTGAAACATATCACCAAAACTGAATGAAGAACAACTGATGGCCAGGTTCATTTGGGGACTGAATGAACCTTTGAATATCCTGGTGAAGAATGCCAAGCCAGTTTCCATAACCGAAGCAGTTCAGATGGCGAAGGATTTCGCCAAAGCCTTTGATGTCAAAGTTTCGCCAGCACCTTCACCTTTCAAAAGGTTTTTATTCCCAGAAGATGATTCCAACCTTACTCCACCTAAGAGACATTAGGGTCAAACCCAGGATATGGGAAGTTCCAGAATGGAAGAAATGTCCTTTTCCCAAAACTCAATTCCTTAGATTTCAACTTCAGAAGTTCCACCCTTGAACAAGAGAGTGAAGTGCTATAACTGTCAAGGATTTGGACATCGCAGTATGGATTGCCCAACTTCTTTTGGATCAAGGTTTTCAGGGCAGGGAAATCAGGGATCAAGATTCCAGACTCCAGCCCCTTTCTTCCAAAGTAATCAGGATTCTATCGCCAAAATCAGGGAAATCCCAGAGGTAGACCCTCTATCCAACCTGCAGTTTCAATCCAAAGTAATGCAAGACCTCCACCTCAGAATAGGGGAAGTCAAAGAGAGTTGTTCCCAAATCGGCCGTCCACTTCCAAGGCAGTAACGTTGGAAGTGATTGAAGAAGAAGAAGAAGATGAAAAAGATCATACTACACCTGTGAGATGAGGACATCTCGCGTTTTTTAAGTGGGATAGAATGTAAGATTCCTCCCCAGCCCCTCATGATGTCCAAATTCTCCCCCTATAGTCAAATCCTGTAGTCAAATCCCTCTTCAGAAATATAAAAGATCATGTTTCTACCTGTTTGGCCTAGAGAGAGAAAATATTCGAGAGAGAGGTTATTCAGATTTTGGATGGAAAAATATATCTTTGTATTTAAATAAGTTTCCCCGAAACAGAAGTTCAAAAAGATTTTTAGAAGGTGCATTCGAAATAAATTATAATCTGTTCAAAAGGCCTTATCCTGGGGGTCTAGATTTTTTTAAAGTTTTAAATTAAGGTTTTGAGGGGCTAATCAGATTCATCCAAATGTGTGGAGGAGATAAATGGAAGAAATAAAGAAAATTTTTCCAAAAATGACTTTCACCGGTGAAGTTCCCACGTCGACAGAGATGAGTTTGGGTGTGGGAGCTGAAACTCAAAGAGACAAAGGTGTTTCCCCAACAACATCTCCAAAAATGTTATGGGCTACCACACCTTCACGAAGGAACTCTATGCATTCACCTTTGGAAGAAGAAATAGAACACAAATGTGGTAGGGAACTTACTAATGCTTCGAGCTCATGTCCCTTGAGGTCTCCAAGCTCGATTGAGAAGAGTCGCTCACACCACCACACAAGGCAATCACTCTCTCTCACCTCTCCAAGCATACAAGTATAGAGAAGGCACATGTGCTAGAGTACTCTCTGTCACTCTCTCTCTCAAGACAAAAGCAAGAACTCTCATAGCACAAAGGGGGATTGTGTCCATTCATTTTATGAGAAAATACCTTATATACAATTGGCCCCCCTTATTCACACTTGGGTGCCCAAATCTTACTAACTAAGGCCTTAGGTGGCCAATATCTCATAATGTTACAACTTTTATAGTGCCTTTGCATGACACTTATCAATGTCCTCAATTGGAGGAGCATAATTGTTAATCCTAGCCAGGATTAACAGTCACCAGCTCCTTCAAATCTTTCCCTAGATATACCTGCAAGATGCCATAGGTCTGTTACATTCCCCTAGTATGTGCAACTACCCTATCATCTTGTGAGTGGCTCATCCTATTCCAATTTATAATGACTGTACCAACTCCACAAATGTGCTATCATTCATCTTATTCACATAGTATGCAGACCAGTAGTAGTGCACACAGCTATACATCAACTCAACAACATCTAATACCTATCTTAGACCCTTTTGAAATACCAAACAATTTTTGAAAATCCATATTTTCCACAGACAAGTATATCTAACCAGGCTAAAAACCACATCAACTGTCCCCTTTGATCCAATCAATTTTTCCATTAACCAGTCCCCCCAAGAACCCCTTAGACCTATGTTACCACACACCTAATTAACTATCTTGCTCCACAAACCCCTGATGGTGGCAGGACATCCCCAAAAAGCATGTTTACCATCCTCTACTTCTTATCCACACCTAGAACAAACCCCTGAGATAAAGTTCCTATACACCAACTTGCAACTAAGAGGGACAGCCCACATACATACTTTCCACAAAAAGGTTGCGCTTTCAAAGGTATTCTCAGACCCCATAGTGATTTCCACCTCTTCTTCCAAGCACCCATGCCCTCCAAATCCTATTGTAGTAGGCCACATTCAAATCACTCTTTATCATCTCCTCTCATACAGACATTTGGTAGTTACTCTCATACAGACATTTGGTAGTTACTCTCTCTAACTTGGCCCCATTTATCCAAGTCCAATCACTCTTTATCATCTCCTCTCATACAGACATTTGGTAGTTACTCTCTCTAACTTGGCCCCATTTATCCAAGTCCAATCCTTCAACCAACATGCCTCATTAAATGCTGTAGAGTTCCAACCCCTCCCCACCTCCTCCAAAGCTTGTCTAGCCACCTCTAGGCCTCTTTGATGTATCCTAAACTCATTCCTTACGTACACCAAATCCTTCCACCCCACCCGAGACTCATCCCAACAATCTCCATCCATCTCATTCCCTTGTTGTTGAGCATTCTAGCTATTCTTACATTTAGCTGAGCTAAAGGAGGAGTAAACTTGTGTGACCATTGAAAAGATGCATAAGAGAAGAGATCTTGAACTCTTGCAAGCACACACACACTCACACAAACCCTAGCAGAGAGCACACAAGGTGAGAGGTTGAAAATTCTTCTTCTTCACACAATAAAAAAGGTCTACAAAGAAGATAAAGTGACTAACACACATAATAGAGTATATATAAGCGGTCCATAATGTGAACACGCTAAGAGGAGTGGGTAGATGTGGACTAGTCGGTGTAGTCCAACTGTAGAATCTCTAGCGAAGATATGTCGATGCCAGCTACCAAACCCGCAAGTGATATGAATGTCGAACGGTCATGCAGGCGCCTCGTGAGTGTCAGCTCATGTTGATGTTGACATCTCAACACTCCCCTTCAAGCTCAACTACAACTCATAAACTCCAATCATATCTTGAAATCTGCGGAGCTTCTTAGCTCCCAAGGCCTTCGAAGATGTCAGCAATCTGATCCTATGTGCTGAAGTAGGCCAAGTCGATGTCGCCTGCCACCCCAAGACTCTCTCCTTGATGAAGTGGTAATGTACCCCAATGTGTTTCGTCCATGCATGGAAAACTGGGTTCCTGGCTAACTGTATACTACTAAGATTGTGACAATATTTGACAACCTTTCTCTCCACATGCAACCCTAAATCATGCAAGTAGCTTGCGTAACCAAGCTACCTCACACGCTGCCGAAACATAAATCCACTAGTAGATCTCTTGTCTGAAATGCTACCTGCCTAATCTGCATCTGTGTACCTATATAGCTCCTATGGTACACTTACTGCATAAAACAATGCATAATTAACAGTGGCCCTCAAGTATCGAAGTGTGCGTCACACATTGTCAAGATGTGGTTTGCACGGAACCTGCATAAACTGGCTCTCTAAGCTAACAGTATAGCTCAAGTCTGGCCTGCTGATAGTGACATAGATCAAACTCCCCACAATCTTCCTGTACATAGTGGGATCCTCCAATACATAACTTGCATATGCTTTAAGCTTGCCCATTTGATCTAATGGCACTGAGATTGGCTTACAATCAACCATCCCATACTTGGACAACATGTCCAATGCATACTATCTCTGTGACAGCCAAATACGCTCAGGTGTGCGAGTGACCTCAATTCCCAAAAGTAGCATAGATCTCCCAAATCCTTCATCTCAAACTTTCTTTTGGAGAAGACTTTTCACATGATCAATCTCTTCTAAGTTGTCACCTCCAACAATAAGATCATCTACATATATGGTGATGAGCATAATACCCTTATCACTCTTGCACACATACAAAGAGTGATCTGCATCTGCCATATGAAAACCAATAGTGACAAGTAGCAATCTTGTCATGCCATGCTCGTGGAGCTTGTTTCAGCCTATATAAGGACTTACGAGGCTTACATACATACTCTGGGTGACCTGTATCCTCAAAACCTGGTGGCTGATCCATGTACACCTCTTCATGCAAGTCACCATGCAAGAATGCATTTTTTATATCCATCTGATGTAAAAACTAGCCTTTAGTTGCAACCATCGCAATCACAACTCTCACAGTTGCCATCTTTGCAACAGGGGCAAATGTCTCCTCATAATCAATCCCATGTGTCTGCCCATATCTTTTGGCTACCAATCTAGCCTTGTACCTGCTTATGCTACCATCATTGTTATGTTTCACCTTATACATCCACTTCAGGTAATGGCACCAAATCCCAAGTCTTATTTGCATACAATGCATCCATCTCCTCATCCATAGCTTTCTCTCAACACACATTTCCAATAGCCTCATCAAAACATGTGGGTTCTACAACCTGCACAACTTTTTCCATATACGCATAGTGATGTGCCACATAACCATCATAAGTCAACCTCTGCACATGATTTTTGACTCTTCCAGATCTTCATAACTTTGCATTCATGGCTTCCATAGCCTTCTTCACACCAGGTGTCCTCATTGTTGGAATCCCAAGTGCCTCATCAAGGCTCATCTCCAAGCCACTAGAATCTTCATCAACAAGAGAATGCCCTGCAGAAATGTCAAGCATAACAAGGGGCTCAACCACTTTCTCTTTGCTGTTATGTGATGTGCCAACAACTACATTTTCAGGACTGGTATTATGAAGTAGCCTGTTATGTTATGTGATGTGCCAACTACATTTTCAGGACTGGTATTATGAAGCAGCCTGCCACTCCATGGTCTATCAATAGAACCGCTGGATGAGGACTCTCTTGGTCCACTCAATGACTGTGATTACTGACTAGCATTCTCTGAAACCACATTTCCACTTACATCAGCCCCCCCAACAGCATCCTTTTCAGCAACATACCAGCTACTCATCTCATCAAATACAATATCCCTACTTACCCTCAATTCACGTGTAGCAAGATTATAACATCTATATCCCTTTTGCTCAAGGGAATACCCAATAAACACACATTTTTTTGCTTTTGGATCCAGCTTGGTACGTAACTCGTCTAGCACATGCACATATGCAATACATCCAAAAACTTTCAAGTGAGACAAATCAGGTTTCTTGCCCGTAAACTTCTCCTCTGGTGTTCCATCATGTATGGCTATAGTAGGAGTCTTGTTCATGATATAAACTGCTATAGACATAGCCTCAGCCCAATAGCTATGTGGCATATCTCTGTAATGTGCATGTTTTTCCACTCAGCAACTCCATTTTGCTGCAGAGTGTATCTACATGTAAATTGTCTCTGAATGCCATTCTTTCGCAAGAATTCAAAGAACTCATTCAAGAAGTATTCTCCCCCTCCATCTGACCTTAGGCACTTCACATGCTTTCCTGTCTGTTTTTCAGCCATAACTTTGAAATTCTAAAAATGAGTGAACACCTCAATCTTCTCCTTCATGAAGTACACCCACACTTTCCTCATGTGGTCATCAATGAATGTTACGTAGTACCTGCAACCACCAATAGACATAGTCTTCGTAGGACCCCATACATGTGAATGCACAACATCTAGTACATTTCTGCTCACATTTCTGTCATGTGGAAATACATGTTTTGTTTGCTTTCCAAATTGACATGCTTCACAAACTTTCTGCATACCTTCAACTTTAAACTTAGGCAGCCCTGTCAGAATTTGTTTAGTCTGCATAGACTTTATTCTTTGCACATCGACATGCCCACTTCTCTTATGCCAAATGTATGTATCTGCAACAACTCCTGAACCATTTGCAAACATTGCAATACTCACTTCAGGCATATTGACATTCAATGTAAACATTCTACCCACTCTGTTGCCTTTTGCAACCAACCCGCACTTATCTTTGAAGTCTTCTACATAACAGCCATTAGGGTTGAACCGAACCTGCAAACCCTGCTCAATCAGAAACCAAATTCTTTGTAATTTTTGGAGCATGAAGTATGTCTGCAAGGTACTTCACCTTACCATCCTGCATAGACAATGGCACATCCCTAACATGGGCAATTGGATGAGCAGTGTCATCCCCTGTTTCAACAAAACCTATTTTTTCAAGACTCTTCATTTCCTTGAACCACTCACTATGACTTGTCATGTGGTTCGAAGCACTTGAATCAACATACCATACATCATCCTTACATGCTGCTACATCATTTCCAGACACAGCATTAACCATATGTTGCATAGCTAATAACCTCTCATCATTTCTGCTACAGGATGCATAGTTGCTTTGCTGCACTTTTTTATTTTGCATGTCACTCTGCTTCTTATAGCAATCTGCCTGCACATGCCCAGGCTTACCATAGTAAAAACAGCCTCGTGTATCATTATGTTGCCTTTGCCAATTACCACGACCTCGTTGACTTCCTTTGCTTCTAAACTAGCCTCTTTCACCTGTATGTCGTTGTTGTGAATCCTGGGACTGTTGATGTTGCTGCTGACCATAATTCTGATTACCTGTTCGGCCACCACCTTGGCCACGTCCATGACCTCTACCTTGTCCTCTACCTGCACTTGTGTAGTAGAAGGCCTGTTGCTTTGAATTGTTTCTATTTTGTGAAGACTGTTGATCTTCACCCAAGTTCTTCTCTTCAATGATCAATATTGACACCAAATCTGTGAAGTTGGGAATGTTCTCTCGAGTCTGAATAGATGTCTTGAACGCCTTGTATTGTGGCCACAGAGACACACTTCCACCTTATCATCATCAACAACAGAAACACCAATTGATGCAAGGGATTCCATAATGCCCTTGATCTTCAAAGCATAATCATTCACAGACATATTCTTATTTTCCACACTATGAAGCTCATTCTTCAATTGAATTTTTTGTGCCTTGGTGTTGGTTTCATATAGCTTCACCAAGGTGTCCCATGCCTCCTTAAGTGACTTGGCATCCTATATATGCCCAATCATAGTGTCATGTATGCTGATAGAAAGCCAATACATGACTTTCCTTGCTCCTTGATTCCAATCCTTGAACTCTTTTATATCTGCAGCAATTGGATTAATCTCTGGTGCCTCCTTATGTTCACCATCAGGAAATTTGTTAATCTAAACCTCCAAGCATGGAAGTTGTTCTTGTTAAGCTTCTCTGCAACAATCTGGTTTATTCCATCATTTGACATCTTTTCTGTAACACAAATTTACCAACAACAACACTCTTACTTTACCTACACAAACTGATGGAGGCGCTTCTGGACCTCCGTGTTTCAGTTCGCAGCAGGCGTTCACGACGGTGAGCACTACGGGTAAGTTTCGATTCTCTGCATAACTTCATCTAATAGGACAATATAGTTGTCCTATAGCTTTCCTTCCTTTGAACAAAGCTCCTCAATCGGAGGTCGTTTACCGGTGCCTCCTAAAGAGCTCCCGACAAGGGTGTAGTAGCCAACACAAAGGGGGAAGAGTAGATGAAGCTCTTGCCCTCGTACCACTTCCTATGCTTCTCTTACCCTTAGCATGATCCAGGCTCTAATACCATGAAAAGATGCAGGGGAGAAGAGAGCTTAAGCTCTTGCAAGCACACACACACTCACACAAACCCTAGAAGAGAGCACACAAGGTGAGAGGCTAAGAATTCTTCTTCTTCACACAACAAAAAAAGGTATACAAAGAAGATAAAGTGACTAACATACATAATAGAGTATATACAAGTGATCCATATGTGAACATGCTAAGAGAGGAGTGGGTAGATATGGACTAGTCGGTGTAGTCCAGCTGTAGAATCTCTGGCGAAGATATGTCGATGCCAGTGATATAAATGTTGAACGGTCATATAGGTGCCTTGTGAGTGTCAACTTATGTTGAGCTTGATATCTCAACAACCACCATATCCGTAAGCTAAACAAAGAATTCCATGTGACCCTTTTACATCCTTCCCACTTCATTAATCCCATCACCTCTTTCCAATTGTAACATAGGAACTTATCAAAGGGAGAGCTTTGAATTCTTAGTGGAGCATGTGAGAATAACTTTCCTCTCCAATCTAGTCATGCACTTCCCCTTACACTATACACTAGACTCCTCTATCAACTCCCTTACCATTTTCATCCAAATCTCCTCCTGCTACTTTGCTGTAAACATTTTGGTAGGCCAGTTGCCACTCTAGCCTTAGTATGAATGAGCAAATGCAGTATTCCCAGCCCTCTGAAGTCTTTGGGCATACTTACTTTCTCCCAAGCAAGCCAGGCTAGATATACCCTACTATCCCTATTTCTTTTCCAAATGAACTTCCTAATTGGAGCCATAATCTTCTTTTAATGGCATTTTCTGAAGTCCACCACTAGAGACAAAAAACATCACTCATGCATTCAAAACTTATTTTACAATAGCCACTTGGTCATGAAAAGACACCTTGATTGCTTCCCATTTCTTTAATTTGCCTAGGATCCTATCTATTGCCCAATTAGCCATATCCTTATTAGTTACCCCGAAAAGGAGCCCTTAAGTGCCTGACAATCTGCCCCTTCCTTATAACCTCACACCCCAACCTTTCCATATTGTCATCCTCTTCAGTCAAACTAATAATTCTAGATTTGTGTATGTTGCATCTAGACCCAGAAGCATCAGCAAACAATTGTAATATTTGCAAGGCTTGTCTTACATTGTCATTATCAACCTGTAGGAATAGCAATGAGTCATCTGCAAAACACTGCACTACTAATTGCTCCCCATTTTTCAATTTCTATAATGTATTGTTTCTAAAAGGCCAGGTGGGGGTGCATTGCTCTTATTTGGGAAATTTTCACGAGTCATATCTTATCCATCCTATAGATGACCCACTTATATTTATCAAAATGTTTCTCTTTAAATGGGGTTTTGATTCATTGTTTTTAAAAAGAAGCATAGATGATATGCTTGATTTAGAATGCAGCAAGGGTCCGTGAAAGAGAAAAGAATTATGTTTATGCTAAAGCGAAGGCCAAGTTGGACCAAAGGGTTAGATATGAAGTCTAAAATCAAAGTAAGGATGATTTCAAAGGCCACGAATAGGCCACCAAAATCCTTTTTTTGTAAATAATTAATTAACCCCAGAGTTTTAGTAAAGGTTTAACTTTAGTTTAGTGCCAGTTTCACTCTTATGTTTGTTTTTGGTGATAAATAAATCAAAAGAGATCTTCTTTTTTAGTATTCTTTATTCATGCCAATCTTTCAAACCTTCTAAATAAAAAAAGATCTTCTTTTTTAGTATTTTTTATTCATGCCCCTCTTTCAATGCCTGTTATTTGCGTGTGCCTCTTTCTCTCCCCTCTCCGCCTTTCACTCTCTTCCTTGAGGATCCCTTCTTTTTCTTTTTTGGGCACCCCTCTCCCCCCCAAACCTAAGCACATGGACTGTCCCCCCCCCCCCCCCCCTTCTCTCTCTCTCTCTCGTTTGAGCATGAGCATCCCTATCACTCTCTTGGGCACCTGAGCTAAGGGGTATTGCAACATCTGTCCTCTCTCTCTCTCTCTCTCTCTCTCTCTCTCTCTCTCTCATTTAAGCGTGAGCATCCATGTTGCTCCCCCCCCCCCCCCTCTCTCTCTCTCTCTCTCTCTCTCTCTCCCGCATGTCTTCCTAGAGCATGTCTTCCTAGAGCAATAAACCTATGGGCAGCGTTATCGGTCTTTCTCTCTCTCTCCCGCATGTCTTCCTAGAGCAATAAACCTATGGGCAGCGTTATCGGTCTTTCTCTCCTGCCATTATGTTTCTTTTATGCAAGGAGGATTCAAAGGCTTTACCAGCCTTTCTTGTTTTTGCAGGAGTACATGCAACTCTCCCTGTCTCTATGTTTGCTGGTCTCTATGCACAGTTAAGATGAGAGGTAGGGTATGCTCTGTTTGTGTGTCTTGAGAGGAGGAGGAGGAGGAGGAGGAGGATGATGAGAACTTGGGGCGGAGGTAGCATTTCCTTCATCGTAGGCAACGAAGATGCAACTAGAGAAGTTTCTTTCTTAGTTTTTTTAGTATGGATTAGCTCCTACTCGAAGGGTATGTTACATTAACCAATGCAAGATAACCTCCAAATTTCAGCAATGGATTCCCCCTTTTCACCGTACCCCAGGAAGAACATCACCTTAAATAGGCTCCTTTTGTGAGGTGTGATTTCTATCCGAAGGGACTTGGTGCCTTGAGGGTATGCTAGCCCGCCCCGAACTATTAGGGTATGCTAGCCAGCCCCGAGAATAGTTCGGGGCGGGCTCCCTTCGGATAGAAATCCCACCTCACACCTTTACCCTAGTTTCTATGTGCCAAGAAATGCTCGTGATCCAAAACTAAGATCCTCTTGAAATCCTCAGCAAGGCATATGATCGTGCCCCACACAGCGTAAACTCTCATATGTAGGAGATCGTCCCCGCGATGACAAAGCATGTAGGATTCCATTGAAAGCGCAAGGGTGTGTATCAGGCAGATAACAGATAACAGGAGCAGGTGGAAAGGAGAGCAAGAGGAGATTCAGAACGCAGAGAAGTAGCAGGAAGCCAGAAGCACTAGAAGAAAAACGAGGAGCAGCAGCAACAGCAGATGATGAAGCCCTCCTTGTTGCCTCCATCTCCGCCCTTGGATCTGGAGCTCGAGCTTCATCCCTACCGTACACACCATGGTAACACATCACTTTCCTCAGATCCATCGTCTTTTGCAGCATCCACCCTCTCATTGTCCTCTTCGGTCACCGCAAAGCTCGACCCACATGCCAGCGATGACAACCTGCCCCTCCTTCCCCCATCATCTCCTGACTTAAAAGGCGGGGCTGGCATCGGAGGCGCCGTGTTTAACTTGGCCACCACCATTATTGGTGCAGGCATCATGGCCCTCCCTGCCACTATGAAGGTGCTAGGCCTTCCTCTAGGTTTTTTTGCCATCGTGGCTATGGGTCTTGTCTCTGAAGCCAGCATTGAGATGCTGATCCTCTTCTCTACCCACCTCATGGTCTGGACATATGGGGAGACCGTGCAGGGTGCATGTGGCTCCATCGGCCGTAAGCTAGCTGAGATCTGCATCATTGTGAATAATGGGGGCATCCTCATTGTGTACCTTATCATCATCGGGGAGGTGCTCTCGGGTTCCAAAACAGGGGATCATGAGGGTTTTCTGGACCAGTTCGCCGGAAAGCATGGCTGGTGGAGCAACAGAAGCCTGGTAATTTTCCTAACCCTCGTCTTGGCACTTGCCCCTCTTTGTTTTCTCAAACGCATTGATTCCCTGCGGTTTTCCTCTGCAGTGTCCATCCTCCTTGCTGTCCTCTTTGTCCTGCTCTCCACAGGCATTGCGCTAGTCAAGCTCGCCCTAGGTGATCTAGCCATGCCCCGTCTTCTCCCTGACCCCTCTTCTGTACTAGACCTTCTGGTGGTCATCCCAATCATGACCAATGCCTTCATCTGCCATTTCAACGTTCACCCCATCTACTATGAACTTCGTAATCGCTCCCCTGCTGCCATGAACAAGGTTGGCCGCATCTCCACTTTACTATGTGTTGTTGTGTATTCCATGACTGCCATCTCTGGATACCTTCTTTTTGGAGACTCCACAGCCTCTGATGTGCTCACCAACTTTGACAAAAACCTTGGCATCCGCTACAGCTCCCTCCTTAATGCCGTCATTCGAATAGGCTATGTCATCCACCTCATGCTAGTTTTCCCAGTTATCCACTTCTCACTGCGCCAGACAGTGGAATTGTTTTTTTTCCCCCTGGCCCGTGAGAGCAGTCGCAGATTTGTATGCATCACACTGCTGCAGCTAACACTCACCTATCTGGGCTCGGCCTTCATCCCCAACATCTGGATTGCTTTTCAGTTTACCGGAGCCACGACGGGGCTTTCTCTTGGCTTCATCTTCCCAGCTTTGGTTGGGATACGGTGGTGGAAATATCTCAACGTCGGATCACGCAAGCGGAGGGTTATCTTCATTGGCTCTTGGTCAATGCTGGTAATGGCAGTTATGGTCAGCTTCATAGGTGTTACAGGAAATATTATCAACTTGGCCCAAAGTTTGCATAGCTGAAGGATGGCACTGGCAAGTTAGCCATGGGGAGCTATTTCTCTGTTTCTTACAGAGCTCTTTCATTTTTAATGGCTCTCCTCACTCGAGCTTTTTCGCGGAGATGTTTGTTGTAAAGTTGAGGCTGCTAATCATTCATCATAAAGTGCCCATTGATTTGTTCAATGATCTTTTGGGGGGTCTTAATAAACTACTAGTGCCCTTGATATGGATGTTGCAGCTACATCCTGGTTTTACAGTGTTTAATGACAAACTACTGGTTGTTGCAAGGCATCCCCCAACATTAAAAGGTTGCTCCTGATTTCTCAACGGGGAAGGAGCAAATTTTGTAAGCTAGGGAACTCTTCAGCATGTAAGCAATGGAAGGGATTGGTGCAGCAGCAGAAAACCTTATTATGCTTGGATTGAGATTAACTTCATCTATTGAGTCATGGTACTAAGCCTTGTTGGATTGGGCGAAGAGGGTTTTGTCTGGAGACAATATGTGATGATATCTGATGCATAGATAATGTGATTAAATCTGTCATGAAATTGCCAGGTCTCAGATTGTCTGTGAGTGCAGGTTTTATGACAGCATAGGTGCTCAACAATTTTGTTTTGTGTAGCCGATGAGCATCTTTGATTGTAGAGTATAAACGTTCACCTTTTTTACACCAACAATTGAGGCTATTTTCAAGCTTGCGAACTGGGATTCCACCTAATGCCCATAAATTCAAGGAGTATGGTCAGCCAAGTTACTTACCATTATACTTTTTCCACTCAGCCAAGACTTGCTCTGTGCCAATCCCTGCCCATGCAAAGGGCAGGCATAGTTTTGCACTTCAGCCTTACTTTGCGTGGTCTTTGCTTGCTGCACATGTGGCTTGATTCTACAATCCATTATATATGGATGGCTGGTGCTCATTCACTTGAGTGCTTGTCCATTATCTAGCCTTCTTAATTTCACGTTTGGAATAGGGCACCATATGACCTGCTGTTGCAAGTGGATTCCAGTGGTCATCTTTGGCAGGTCAGTAAATGTGGTGAGCTGATATTACATTAATAAAGATCCTTTCTTTAGTGGCTAGGCAAGCCATTTGTGCAAAAAGAGAAAGTTACAGGTTGGGCATCTTGAGCATGGATATAAGAGGAGCCAAAGACCAGCTTGAGTCCTAAATAGGATGATGCTTGAATATCTAGTGTAATGTTTTAAAAAAATTGAAAGTGAGGGTACACATTAAACTTCAAAAGTGCAGCAATCAAGGTGTTCCCTTAGCAAAACAGCACCTTTGTCATCATATCTTTAATGTGCTTTTATTAGCCGTTGCATTTATTGCCAACTTTAAGCCTACTTCAGTAGTGGGATGAGGTTTGGGTAATGTGCATGCATTGTATCAATCAGGTCCTTGAGCGTTCACTTTGTACCTTTAGAGAACGTGGCTTCTCGGGTCTCTCTTGCGCTATGTTAGGTGTGGAGCTTGAGCTGGGTTTGCAATCATCATAATGGAATCTTTTTGTGCATCTGAAAAAATTCTTTAATCCTACAACTTGAATAAACTACAAATCAAAAGGAAGCCAATGAAGAGTAAAGTCAACGAGGCAATTTACATAGGAAATATGTTGGAAAACACATGATGTAACACAAAGTAGAGGTCATCAAAAAGTAATCCACGACTTTATTAAAATTGTATTATAATTCACTCAACATGCTCCTTCACATGGGAGATGAAAACATAAGTCTTGTGTTGCAACTTAGGAAAAGATTCAAAGTGCAAAAAGTAGATGCATCATTTTTGAAGTCTTTGTACCTACTAAATTTTATAATTGAACGTGCACTCACCTTGCTATTGTGGGTAGTGATTAAGTACATTGCCTAGATGATACTCAAATCTGATGGTAAAAGTTGTGAAGTGTTTTTTTTAAATAGGGGCTCGGAGAAGTTTTGGCAGAAAAAGGGGAAAAATCATTCAAAAATGCCTATAAAAATCAAGCGCATAGGTTGGGGGTTTGTTTCTAGTGGGATTGGAAACTAGATTCCAATTGATTGTGGAGTTTCCTTGGGCCCCTACTAGAAAGAAGGTGAGAATGGTCTATAATGGTTATTATGTAGGATTTGGATGGTAGAAACATTAAATATGAGCTAGACCATAGATAAATAGGCTATAGGCCATAGTTGCCAAGTTGCTAGTTGGACTTTCTAACTTTTGAGATGGCAAGTGGCTATGAGTTATGGAACCAAAAAAAGTGCATAATGTTGGATGACTCTTGTGGAATGATTATTGTAAAATGGCCATAGACTTTGAGGACATGTTGGAATTACCTCAACCATATGATACTAAGTCTCTATCTTTGCTTGCACCATCTTGACTTTTTTGAGTAGTCAGGACTCATGAGCTCATGAGAAGCAACATGATTATAGAAACGAGCAAGGCTATATTAGGAAAAAAAAAAGCTAAAGGAGGTAAGAAGCATCTCTATTAGAGAGTTGATCTAGTGCTCAATATGTAGACACAACTATACCAAAAAAACATTTTGTGGCCTAGACCATTGCTTTATTGCATGCACTTGGGAAATCACAATACCACCATATCCTTGTGCTCAACTCAATTGCCTATGCCAAGGTAGCCTTTAGCCCAATTGCCCATGCCAAGGCAACCTCTAGCTTTCACTTGGTCATCTTGCAGATGTTGTTGTGGCCTATGTGAATTAAAATGTGTAAAACTAGCCAAGGGGGATGTATAGGATACTTGACATACTTATACTGCCACATCGGTCTTTACTACCACAACCACCTACGCCTAAACACATGTTGATTAATCAAGTTTTGGTCGAGGAGTTGCTAGAAGAAGGGGAGTAACTAGAGCTAATAAACAATAACTATGAGAAGCATAGGATATCTTGTCGAACTTCTATATCATGTAAGGTGCTATACTAGTTTCGATGTTCCAAACCATGGCCCATTGGAAGTGGCGGGATATCACTATGAGGAGGGCTTCATTGCAATGTTATAATTTTTAGAGACCCCACCGAATAATAGAGTGTTCTCTCAAGAATGTTATGCCAAATCAATCGCAAGCATATGTGCAAACAATGACAAAGTCTTTACATGTTCAAAGTGTAGGGTGGATCGTTTCATTAGAGATTATCCATACAAATCAATCATACTTCTGTTAAGAATCATGGGTATCTAGAGCATGCAACAACGAAAGCAATGGAAACAAGAGGAGAGCAAGTATGAAAGAATGAACAAGCATAAACAACTTACTCAATGATCATGAAGACACCATAGCTTGAGAGAGGACACAAGATGTATAGAAAGCTTCTTGTATTACTTTCTATTTCAACCACTCCAAAGTTGGCTTACCCTTCTCCTTCATGTGTTACAAAAAGTAGGGTCTTGCCCTTTATATAGGGTCCACCAAGGGCTAGGGTTGGGCTAATCCTAGATACCTTTTCCACCCACATGCCCACTTTATTTGCGTATGTTCACACCTCCATTACCTCTTCCTCTCTCCCTTAACCTTGTACATTGTACATTTCAACACCCCCTCTCAATGCCACCATGGGACTAGAAGTTCAAAAAAGACCCCCTCTCAACCATAGGATAGAAGATAGGTATGTAGCCTTTATATGATAGGATTTTACAAAAGAGATGAGTTATACAGTAATGTGGTTCACTCCCAATTCTAGTAAGCATGTTTTAGTCCTTAACTAGAAGAGTTGCTCGGCATGTGGGGAACTTACAAAAAGACCCCCTCTCAACCATGGGATAGAAGATAGGTAGGTAACCTTTATATGATAGGATTTTACAAAAAGAGATGAGTTATAGAGTAATGTGGTTCACTTGCAATTCTAGTAAGCATGTTTCAGTTCTCAACTAGAAGAGTTGCTGAGCATGTGAGGAACTTACGAAATTCCCCTCAACCTTAGTGACGTGTTGAGATATCGAGCTCATCTAGTGAGGCGGTGGACACTGAGATGACCCACCTGGGGGATAGTCCCCACACTTACACCACTGGCATGGTTGGTGAGATCATGTGATATATGCGGCTAGTGGGATGACAGGCTGTGTTGACAGTCATTCTAGAGACTGGCATAGTTATAGTGCCAACTCATTTAGTTGGGTTCACACTATAGAGAACCCTAGTATGTATTTGGTTGAGTACCTTTCATATAGTGTGTACTCTTATCTTTGTATATGGTGTGTTGAGTGTTGTGTGAAGAAAAGAAGATTTTCAGCCTCTCACCTTGTGTGTTCTCTTTTAGGGTTTTATGAGTGTGTGTGTACTTGCAAGAGCTCAAGCTCTCTTCTCCCTTGCATCTTTTCATGGTATCAGAGCCTGGTTCATGCTAAGGACTGAGCTGCAAGCAAGAGAAGCACAGGAAGCGGTACGAGGGTAAGAGCTTCATCTACTCTTCTCTATTTGTGTTGGTGGCGACTACACCCTTGTCGAGAGCTCTACGGGAGGCACCGGCAAACAATCTCTCATTGAGGAGCTTTCTTCACGCAGGAGTAAAGCTATAGGGCAACTATATTGTCCTATCGGACTAAATTTTTTGGCCGAAAACGCGTTTCGGGCGCGTTAGAACCTCTGTTTTTCAGAAAGCAGGTGAATTCGAGCACTGCCGGGTAAGTCATCGATTCTCTACAGAACTTTGTTTTAAGAACTGCGGGAAGACAGATTGGATGTGCAGACATTGTGTGTGCTGCAAGGAGGTCAACAGTAGGTCACTGGTTGTGACATTTGAGTGTAGTACAGTACCGTTGTTGCAGAAAATACAGCAATTTGTGCAAGACAAACAAGAGTGCTGTTTCTGGTAAATTTGTGTGTCTGGCAAGATGTCAAATGATGGCATAAACCACATTGTTGTTGAGAAACTTGATAAGAACAACTTCCATGCTTGGAGGTTCAGGTTGACAAATTTCCTGATGGGAAAGGGTTACTGGGACTATATAGAAGGTGAGCAGCATGAAGAGGCACCGGAGATACCGGAGATTAATCCGACTGCTGCAGATGTGAAGGAGTTCAAGGATTGGAACCAAGGAGCCAGAAAAGTTATGTATTGGCTCTTTATCAGTATACAAGACACCATGATTGGGCACATACAGGATGCCAAGTCCCCCAAGGAGGCATGGGACACCTTGGTAAAACTCTATGAAACGAATACCAAGGCACGAAAGATACAGTTGAAGAATGAACTTCATACTGTGGAGAAAAAGAGTATGTCTGTGAATGACTATACATTGAAGATCAAGGGTATTGTGGAATCCCTTGCATCTATTGGCGTTTCAATAGATGATGATGATAAGGTGGAAGTCTGTCTACGTGGTCTCGGGCCACAATACAAGGCATTCAAGACGTCTATTCAGACTAGGGAAAACATTCCCAATTTCACAGATTTGGTGTCTGTTGATTATAGAAGAGAAGAGCTTGGGTGATGAAGACCAACAGTCTTCACAAAACAAAAACAGTTCAGAGCAACAGGCCTTCTACACAAGTTCAAGAAGAGGACGAGGTAGAGGAGGCCGTAAACGGGGACTAAGGAGGTGGCCGAACAGGTAATCAGAATTATGGCCAGCAGGCAGCAACAACAACAGTCCTAGAATTCACAATAACAATAACACGCAGGTGGAAGAGGCCAATTCAGAGGCAGGGGGAGTCAAAGAGGTCGTGGAAATTGGCAAAGGCAGTATAATGATACAATTGAATGTTTTTATTGTGGAAAGCCTGGACATGTGCAGGCAGATTGTTATAAGAAGCAGGGGGAGTCAAAGAGGTCGTGGAAATTGGCAAAGGCAGTATAATGATACAAGTGGATGCTTTTATTGTGGTAAGCCTGGACATGTGCAGGCAGATTGTTATAAGAAGCAGGCTGACATGCAAAATGGGAAATTGCAGCAAAACAACTATGCATCCTCGAGCAGAAACAATGAGGATAATGAAAGGTTGTTTGTTATGCAGCATGTCGTTAATGCCATGTCTGAAAATGTTGAAGCAGCATATAAAGATGATGTATGGTACGTTGATTCAGGTGCTTCGAAGCACATGACAAGTCATGGGGAGTGGTTCAAGGAGATGAAAAACCTTGAAAGACCAGGTTTTGTGGAAACAAGGGATGACACTGCTCATAAAGATGAATGAGTTTTTTATGAATATGAAGGGCAATAATGGCATGAGTCCTCTCATCATCTTCTGCCACCTTCGGATCTTCAAGGTCCACCTTCTTCATGCCTTTTACCAAAGGCCATAAACCTTTGAGCATGATCATATATTTTACTTGAACTTGCCAAGTATGGAAACCCTCACCATCAAACTTCTCAATCGAGGCGATTGATAGGGGTAGGAGAGGTCTTACCACTTGCAAAAAAACAAGGGCAGTGTCTAGCTCCATTTACAAGGCAAAAAAATAATTCAAGTTTGAAGAGTGGTGTGCTTGAAGTAGGTTCAAAAATTTAAAAACAAATACCTCTTAAACTTTTGATGAACAAGAAAGAAAGAAAGTTATATTAACATCTTCGGAAGACCCCAAGGGCCTATGAGACCAAAAGTAATACAATGGTACCATGGATATATTGAGCCATGGAAAACTGAAAGAAAAAGTAAAATGAAAACATATGACAGTACATGTGATCAGCGATGATCCTGCGTAGAGTGAGATATGTTGTGATAAGCTAATGACGATACCTGCCTCGGCCATAACCGATCTGATGGTGGAGTGAATGTCAGGCCTTTGTGATGGGAGCGTGACATGTCGGTGGAGAACCTCACGAATCCGTCTCTGTGGGGTCTTGATGCTCTGGGTCGGGGATGTCTGGCTCGTAGTTTGGATCGAGCTCTCTCACTAAGAACTCCTATGGGGCGTGGAGCTGGAGCATGGGTACGGGTGGTGGGCTTTGATGTCGTAGTAGAGATGTGGATGTATGCACCACAAAGAAATCTGTGATGGCTCTCTGTGAGGTGTCGTGTCGGAGCCGGGGCTCTCTCTGAGCATGCTACCTCAACACTATATCCCTGTGTCATCCGCCGAGCTCCATCAAGTACATGCCCAAGCACCTTTGGCTTTGTAATCCTTTTCTCTTTGGCTTTGTAATCCTTAGAGAAAAGGATTTGAAGAACCTTAGAGATAAAGGTTTTAAAAAACCTTAGAGAAAGGTGTAAAAGAACCTTGGAGAAAAAAGATTTGAAAGAAAGGTTTTAAAACAAAACCTTAGAAAAGATTTTCTCTCTCTCAGAAGAAAACACAGTTCACATTTTGCTGCTCGACGTGAGTTGCCCGATCCCTGATGTTGCTGTTGTGTTGGAGGTGGCAGTCAGCTACTAAGGCAACAGAAGGTTGGCGATGCACACAGTGCACAAGGGCTGGGCTTGCTGTAATTGAAGCAATCAGACGGCTCAGTCCCGTCGCCGTCGGCGGGGACGGTAGTGTGGCTACCATTGAACGGACGACGACGTTGCCATGCTGTTGATGGACAGCGGCGGCAATCAACTTTCCGCCTCCTGATAATGCTGACTCCCCCTTTGAAATGGGGCTAAGAGAACATGCCAAACACAGCTTCAGAGGTGACTCCCTTATGACTTCTTCATGGCTCTTATGCTTAAAGAGGATCATCGAGAACGAAAAATGCGGACAGAAATTCTTTGAGCCCCCAAAAAAATAGTGACGGAACTTACAGCAACGTTTTGTCTCCTCCTCCTCCTTCTTTTTGTCATTGAGACGATCGTCGTCTTCTTCTTCTTCTTCTTCTTCTTCCAAGCTTCAAGAGCTTGTTGATGATGCAAGCTTCCTCTTGATAAAGCTCTTCAAAACTTGCTTTCTCCTCCACTCCTTCTTGAAGCTCCTCTCCTTCTTCTACCACAACTGTCTTGCTTGGGAATGACTTATGAGAGAGAGAGAGAGAGAGAGAGAGAGAGAGAGGGAGTCTTAACCTTAGTAAGGCTTTGATACTATGTTAAGAATCATTGGTATCTAGAGCATGCAACAGCAGAAGTAATGGAAACAAGAGGAGAGAAAGTATGAAAGAATGAACAAGCATAAACAACTTACTGAATCATCATGAAGACACCATAGCTTGAGAGAGAACACAAGATGTATAGAAAGTTTCTTGTATTACTTTCTATTTCAACCACTCCAAAGTTTGCTTACCCTTCTCCTTCATATGTACAAAAAAGTAGAGTCTCCTGCCCTTTATATAAGGTCCACCAAGGACTAGGGTTGGGCTAACCCTAGATCCCTTTTCCACCTACATGCCCACTTTATTTGAGTGTGTTCACACCTCCATTACCTCTTCCTCTCATCCTTAACCTTGTACATCATATATTTCAACAAATTCAAACTTATGCCAATCTCCCATAACAAGCCTCCACATGATTAGTGTACAACCTAGATGAATATATGACCCCACTAAATGTATTTGTAGCCATTTATATGGTAGTGATGCGTGGACGTAGGGAGATAATGGGCCGAGACTTTTTTCTCCTTTAGGAGGTTTTTTCTTCCGAGCATATGTATGCACTCTTATGAGTGTGTGTAAGTGACCATATCGTGTCACTTCACTTGTTCTTCGCTCATTCTCATCAATGTACTTTTAGTGTCGTGCTTCCATCTATCTCTCCTTGCTTACTCAGAGCATATTCTCTTAGCTCTCATCCCCTTGTCATCTTCTCCTGGAGTTGCGCTTTTGAGTGTCTTAGATTGATCTATCCCCTTAGGCTGAGAAGGTATACCCTATAGTGTATTTTTAAATCTTTGTTAACTACATTAACCAATTTTTTTTGCATTTTAGAGTGTTTTGGTCGCGTTTTGGGACTTGTTCGTATGCTTCAATGTTTTCATAGGTAAAAATAGGTCTTGCACAAAGTCTTAAATAAGGCTAATATCCTAATGGATGAAGTAGACTCTCACCATCCCTCCACAACCATCCTACGGTCTCCTTAACTCGCAACAGTATAGCCTCCAACTCAACCTTCTTCAGAATAATATCTACATAGATGAGTGCATCCCCATGTTGGCTTTCCAAATCATCCTCTCCAAAGTGCCATGGGTATCCCACCTTACCATTGCCATGCTATTTTTTCAAAACACCATCTCACTCATTGAGCCCTCCACCATCTTTTTCCTCCCCCACCATGTCCTCTACCTCAACCTCTAATGATGGTGTCGTGTACTTACTTTCTCCAATCGCCTAGAAGAGGGCAAACTCATATTTTTCCTCAAAAACCTCTACCCTTACAGTAAGATCCTTGTTCTCACCGCGCAACGAATTCAAGAGTGCCAGCAGCGGAAGTAGCACATCTTGCGCGGGGCAGGGTCCCACACTCGGGGCCTCACCCACGGATATCCGGACAAGAGACTAATCCATCGGTTCTTCCAAAACCTTGAACCCGGAAAAACTTTCCTTGCGCCTGAAAAGTACGGGTGATTCCTCCAGGATAAATTTTTCTCTAATAATGTAGTCAAAAGCCTGAACTAACTGAACTGATCTGACCGAACCCGTAAGTCCCATAGACAGATCAGGAGAAAGATTGCACTTGGATCATAGAGACCAACGCTTTTTTCCTCATTGAGAGGCACAGCCGTTGATTCTTTTCCATAGAACAATTTTTTTCCGGGATTTACTTCATCTATTGTACTATAACAGAATTGAGTCTCAATTTAGGGATCCATCAGTCCACCCTAACCCCATCTAGTCCTGTGGGTTAGCCAACCGCCCAACCACTGTAGTGATGGGATCCAATTTAAGAATTTGGTTAGGTTTTGTCTCGGGTACCAGGGAAAAGAGTTCTCAGGCCCCCTAGCCGGATATTCATGCAAACTTAAAACTAGTCACACCACTTACACACCCAATATGAAATTGCCTTTTTCACAGAATCAGCTATCTTTAAAAACAAATCTTTTAATGAAACCATTGTGTCAATGATCATAATCCTCAAAATCTCTGGTTGAATCCTTATTTCCAATCATTCCTTCATCGGTGTACCTATGGCATCATTGGCAACCAGAACGCTCACCACCTATCCACTCAAGGGCCTTTTCGATAGTTCCTAGCTCATAGGAACCGGTAATATATTCACATATTAAAAATGGAATCTCCATTGAAGATTAGCAAGATCAACCAACGGATTCATATAAAAGAGCCATGGACTCATCCGTTGAGGACCAGAGCAAGGTCAATCAACCAGATCCATGCCCGAATTTAGAAAACAACTCTTACTCCTTGTTTCAATATCTTCCACGATGCACGTGTGGGTATCGTTCGACGATCCAGAGCTCGAGCACCGTATGGTCAGCACCCTCTAGGATCCTTTGCAGGTGACCTAGCGCTTCACTCATAGGCCGCTTCCTTGGTCCCTCATCCACCGTACCGGAAGCTTACCATTTTAATCGAACGGAGTCTGGTCAACCGGCCGACCTTGCTACGTAAGATGTCCTCCAATGACTCTCCGTCAGCTGTTGCAACTTTATCAGATTAGGTCTCCACGACCTCATTCACAAGATGGTCAAAATGCTTCTCCAGCATTCTTGACATAAAACTGTCATTTAAAAACAGTTCAAAAATACAGTAGCTATAACAAACTCTCGTCTTTCCACATTGCTCCACATCAAACCACATTAATTAATTCCACAACCATTTCATAAGTATTCCTATTCTCATTCAATCACATCATTTTCATCTCATCACATCTTTCCTCAATTTATCCTCATCAGATCTCATCCACTCGCATCTATCCATATCCACATCTCATCACATCACATTCATTCACATCTCATCCATTCAGACCACATCACATTCACTCACATCTCATCCATTCAGACCACATCACATTCACTCACATCACATCTCATTCATTTTACCTCACATCTCATTCATTCACATCTATCCCGATTCACATCCCATCACATCACATTCATTCATATTCACATCCCATCACATCACATCACATTCATTCATATTCATCACATTCACTTTCATTCATATCCATCACATTTATTCATATCCATCACATTCATTCTCATCATTATATCACATCACTTCTATCCACATCATATCTCATTCATACACATTCACTTTCATTCATATCCATCACATTCATTCTCATCACCATTATATCACATCACTTCTATCCACATGATATCTCATTCATACACATATCATCTCATTCATCCACATCTCATATCTCATTCATACAAATTCACTTTCATTCATACACATTTATACACATCTCATATCTCATTCATACACATTCACTTTCATTCATATCCATCACATTCATTCTCATCACCATTATATCACATCACTTCTATCCACATCATATCTCATTCAGACACATCTCATCTCATTCAGACACATCTCATCTCATTCATCCACATCTCATCTCATTCATCCACATCCATCCAATCGTTCACATGTACGACTACTCACATCTATCCATACATTCATATCTATCACTTTACATCCACATATATTCATGTCACATCATCTCATCTCTTTACATCACATCACATTCTTTCACATACACATCTATATCCATTCTTTCACATACATCCACATCCATTCTTCTCATACACATTCACATCCATTCTTCACATACACATCCTTATCCATTCTTTCACATACACATCCACATCCATTCTTCTCATACACATTTACATCCATTCTTCACATACACATCCTTATCCATTCTTTCACATACTCATTCACATCCATTCTTCACATACACATACACATTCACTCACATCTCATATCATTCATTTACATTCTGATTCACATGACATCACATCTCATCCATTCATTCACATTTATCTGATTCACATCACATCTCATCACATCTATTCACCTCACATCTCATCACCTCTATTCACATCATATCCATGCATCCATTCATTCATTCCCATCTATCTCATTCACATCACATCCATGCATCCATTCATTCCCATCTATCTCATTCACATCACATCTCATCACATCTATTCACCTCACATTCTCATCATCTCATCACATCACATCCATTCACCTCACATTCTCATCATCTCTATTCACATCACATCCATCCATTCATTCATTTTCATCTATCTAATTCTCATCACATCCATCCATCCATTCTCATCATTCATTTCCATCTATCTAATTCTTATCCATCCATCCAATCATCATCTATCTGATTCACATCTTATCTCATCACATCTATTCACCTTATATTCTCATCACCTCTATTCACACCACATCCATCCATCCATTCTTCTCATCTTTCTAACTCCCATCACATCTCATCACATCTATTCACCTCATATTCTCATCACTTCTATTCACATCACATCCATCCATCCATTCTTCGCATCTATCTGATTCCCATCACATCTCATCACATCTATTCACCTCATATTCTCATCACTTCTATTCACATCACATCCATCCATCCATTCTTCTCATCTTTCTAATTCCCATCACATCTCATCACATCTATTCACCTCATATTCTCATCACTTCTATTCACATCACATCCATCCATCCATTCTTGTCATCTATCTAATTCCCATAACATCTATTCACCTCATATTCTCATCACTTCTATTCACATCACATCCATCCATCCATTTGCAGCTATCTAATTCACATCACATCCATCCATCCATCCATCCATCCATCCATCCAATCATCATCTATCTAATTCACATCTTATCTCATCACATCTATTCACCTTATATTCTCAGCACTTCTATTCACATCACATCTATTCACATCTATTCAGCTCACATCTCATCATCTCTATTCACATCACACCCATCCATCCAATCATCTATCTGATTGACATCTTATCTCATCACATCTATTCGCCTCATTTTGTCATCACTTCTATTTAATTTAAACATAGAATTGAAGAGGATTATAATTTTTGATATAAAGATTCTTTACGCATCTATTTATGCATAATTCAATTTTAAGAAAAAAAACACTTTTGAAATAAAATTAAATCTTTTATGCATCTTTCTATGCATAAATTCAATTTTAATGAGAATAACTCTTTTGAAATAAAAAAAAATCTTTTATGCATCTTTCTATGCATAAATTCAATTTTAATGAGAATGACACTTTTGAAATAAAAATAAATCTTTTATGCATCTTTCTATGCATAAATTCAATTTTAATGAGAATAGAACTTTTGAAATAAAAATAAATCTTTTATGCATCTATCTATGCATAAATTCAATTTTAATGAGAATGATACTTTTGAAATAAAAATAAATCTTTTATGCATCTTTCTATGCATAAATTCAGTTTTAATGAGAATAGAACTTTTGATATAAAAATAAAACTTTTATGCATCTTTCTATGCATAAATTCAATTTTAATGAGAATGACACTTTTGAAATAAAAATAAATCTTTTAGTCATCTGTCTATGCATAAATTCAATATTAGTGAGAATGACACTTTTGAAATATAAATAAATCTTTTATGCATCTTTCTATGCATAAATTCAATTTTAATGAGAATAACACTTTTGAAATAAAAATAAATCTTTAGAATGCACAAACGGAGGGAATTACTCTTTTAGAATAACCCAATGATAAACTTTAGTTTCACAAAATTTAAGAAAATTTTGCCATAACCTCCTTTGTATGGCTGACCATTTCTCAATTTTATCATTTAATTTATGACTTGAATTAATACAATTTGAATTCTAATATCTCTAATCTACTCCATTTTTCAAGAATCAAGAGAGTAAACAATGAAAAGAGTTTAATCAATCTTTTAATTAAACTTTCTAGGATTGAGAAGGGCTGAATTATGAAGGAGAGAAGGGGGTGGCCTTTCCATCAAGGCATAGCATCAGATTTTAATTCAACATTTACAAAGCATAAAATTTGAGAAAACCATAGATTTAAAATTTCACAATAAGTAAGAATTAAGCTTACATGGAGCTTGTAAGCATTCCTTTGGCTTGAGGGATTGAGGGTTCTACTCTTGTTTGCAGCAAGAGTGGCCACCAAATTCACTTGGAGAGGATTAGGCCAAAAAAAAATTGAATAATCAAGAAATTTAATGTTAAATGGCTCAGGAGGACAGAAAGTAAAGTAACAGTGCATAAACACCATTAAGCTTTCACAAAGGGGGAGGCTTCTATTTATAGGAAAAAGTGAGCCTCTAACCAAGCAAACTGATTCTAGAATTTTCCAGATCAGTTTGGTCACTTTTTGACCATTTTTAAGTCAATTTAGCTTACTTTTTGGATCTAGTTGGAACAGGAGAGAGGAGAGATGAAAATATCTCATTATTTGTGAGTTTAAAACTCATCCACACATGTGAAATAGGTCCCTCCTTCATGAGGGAAATTCCCCACACTGAAGTGTCAAAAATGCATCATTTTCTCTAAATATCTCTTCTTTTTTAACTAATAAACCTTGTCCTTAGTCAACTCTTCATCTTATGTGAGTATTTACTCATTTTTGGGGGATTTTCGTTTATTCTTCAATTTATCTCCTCCTTACATTTGGATTAATCTTATTGCTCCATAGGAACCTTAATCCAAAATTTTCAGAAAATCTGGACCCTCAAGATAAGGTCCTTTTTACCTATTTTCAATTAATTCCAATTGCACATTCGAAAGTTCTTTTTGAATTTTTGTTTCAGGGGAAATCATTTTAAACACTAGGAGGATTTTTATATCCAAAAATATCTCAATTTTGAATTACCTCCCTCTAGACATTTTCTCTCTTGAGGCCAAAACAGGGTAAAACAAGATCTTTCTTTTATTTCAGAGAGGGAAATAATTATAAGATCAAAAGGGGAGGTTCTTACACCTGTACACTTCAAAAGCTGGAGGGAGGAATCTTACATCCTACCCCACTTAAAAAATGCCAGATGTCCTCATCTCGCAAAATTAGAGGATAACTCTTTTCCTTAAGATCCAACTGATTATGGGGTTCCTCATAGTCTCGTGAACCCAACAGAATCCTGGGATAAAGATCCCTTATATAGAACTCATCATTAGATAACAATTCACTCAGATTATAACATTCAAATCCTTATCACAATAATGTCCATTAGACCAAACTTTCTATCTGAACAGTCCTCCATGGGAATTTTCAATTATACAAATTTTTAATTTGACATCCCTTAACTTGATCTAATGGGTCAAGTGTTAACAGCAGCAATCTGTCAGCACAATCCTCTAATCTCATAGTGATTTTCTGAAGTCATCTCGCCCACCAAACGGATATTCGGACAAGAGACTAATCCATCAGTTCTTCCAAAACCGAACCCGAAAAACCTTCCCTTGCACGGAAAGCACGGGCGATTCCTCTCGGATAAATGTTTCTCTAACGTAGTCGAAAGCCTTAACTAACTGAACTGATCTGACCCGACCCGTAAGTCCCATAGTCAGATCAGAAAAAAGATTGCACTTGGATCATAGAGAACAACGTTTTTTCCCTCAATTAGAGGCACAGCCGTTGATTCTTTTCCATAGAACAATTTTTGTCCGGGATTTACTTCATCTATTGTACTATAACAGAATTGAGTCTCAATTTAGGGATCCATCAGTCCAGCCTAACCCCATCCAGTCTCGTGGGTTAGCCAACCGCCCAACCACTGTAGTGATGGGATCCAATTAAGAATTTGGTTAGGTTTTTCCCGGGTACCAGGGAAAAGAGTTCCCCTAGCCACATATTCATGCAAACTTAAAACTAGTCACACCACTTACACACCTAATATGAAATTGCCTTTTTCACAGAATCAGATATCTTTAAAAACAAATCTTTTAATGAAACCATTGTGTCACTGATCATAATCCTCAAAATCTCCGATTGAATCCTTATTTCCAATCATTCCTTAATCGGTGTACCTATGGCATCATTGGCAACCTGAACGCTCACCACCTATCCACTCAGGGGCCTTCTTGATAGTTCCTAGCTCATAGTAACCGGCAATATATTCACATATTAAAAATGGAATCTCCATTGAAGATTAGCAAGATCAGCCACCACGGATCCATATAAAAGAGCCATGGACTCATCCGTTTTTGAGGACCAACAAGGTCAATCAACCAGATTCGTTGAGGACCAACAAGGTCAATCAACCAGATCCATGCCCGAATTCAGAAAACAACTCTTACTCCTTGTTCCAATATCTTCCACGACGCACGTGTGGGTATCGTCGACGACCCATAGCCCGAGCACCGTATGGTCAGCACCCTCTTGGATCCTTCGCACAGGTGACCTAGCGCTTCACTCATAGGCCACTTCCTTGTTCCCTCATCCACCGTACCAGAAGCCCACCATTTTAATCTAATCGAGGCTGGTCAAGACCTGGGCCGACCTTGCTATGCGAGCCGTCCTCCAATGACTCTCCGTCAGCTGTTGCAACTTTATCAGATTAGGTGTCCACGACCTCATTCACAAGACGGTCAAAATGCTTCTCCAGCATTCTTGACATAAAACAAATATTTAAACACAGTTCAAAAATACGGTTTCTATAACAAACTCTCGTCTTTCCACATTGCTCCACATCAAACCACATTAATTAATTCCACAACCATTTCATAAGTATTCCTATTCTCATCCAATCACATCATTTTCATCTCATCACATCTTTCCTCAATTTACCCTCATCAGATCTCATCCACTCGCATCTACCCATATCCACATCTCATCACATCACATTCATTCAAATCTCATCCATTCAGACCACATCACATTCACTTACATCTCATCCATTCAGACCACATCACACTCACTCACATCACATCTCATTCATTTTACGTCACATCTCATTCATTCACATCTATCCCAATTCACATCCCATCACATCACATTCACTTTCATTCATATCCATCACATCCCATCACATCACATTCACTTTCATTCATATCCATCACATTCACTTTCATTCATATCCCATCCCATCACATTTATTTATATTCATCACATTCACTTTCATTCATATCCATCACATTCACTTTCATTCATATCCCATCATATCACATTCATTCATATTCATCCCAATTCACATCCCATCACATCACAGTCATTCATATCCATCACATTCACTTTCATTCATATCTCATCACATTCGCTTTCATTCATATCCATTAGATTCATTCTCATCACCATTATATCACATCACTTCTATCCACATCATATCTCATTCATACACATCTCATCTCATTCATCCACATCCATCCAATCGTTCACATATACGACTACTCGCATCTATCTATACATTCATATCTATCACTTCACATCCACATATATTCATGTCACATCTCATCTCTTTACATCACATCACATTCTTTCACATACACATCTATATCCATTCTTTCACATACATCCACATCCATTCTTCTCATACACATTCACATCCATTCTTCACATACACATCCTCATCCATTCTTTCACATACTCATTCACATCCATTCTTCACATACACATTCACTCATATCTCATATCATTCATTTACATTCTGATTCACATGACATCACATTTTGATTCACATGATATCACATCTCATCCATTCATTCACATTTATCTTATTCACAACACATCTATTCACCTCACATCTCATCACCTCTATTCACATCACATCCATCCATCCATTCATTCCCATCTATCTGATTCACATCACATCTCATCACATCTATTCACCTCACATTCTCATCATTTCTATTCACATCACATCCATTCATTCATTCATTCCCATCTATTTAATTCTCATCACATCCATTCATCCAATCATCATCTATCTGATTCACATCTTATCTCATCATATCTATTCACCTCATATTCTCATCACCTCTATTCACACCGCATCCATCCATCCATTCTTCTCATCTATCTAATTCCCATCACATCTCATCACATCTATTCACCTCATATTCTCATCACTTCTATTCACATCACATCCATCCATCCATTCTTCTCATCTATCTAATTCCCATCACATCTCATCACATCTATTCACCTCATATTCTCATCACTTCTATTCACATCACATCCATCCATCCATTCTTCTCATCTATCTAATTCCCATCACATCTCATCACATCTATTCACCTCATATTCTCATCACTTCTATTCACATCACATCCATCCATCCATTCCTCTCATCTACCTAATTCCCATCACATCTATTCACCTCATATTCTCATCACTTCTATTCACCTCATATTCTCATCACATCTATTCACCTCATATTCTCATCACTTCTATTCACATCACATCTATCCATCCATTCGCATCTATCTAATTCACATCACATCCATACATCCAATCATCATCTATCTAATTCACATCTTATCTATTCACCTCATATTCTCATCATTTCTATTCACATCACATCTATCCAATCATCTATCTGATTCACATCTTATCTCATCACATTTATTCACCTCACATCTCATCACCTCTATTCACATCACACCCATCCATCCAATCATCTATGTGATTCACATCACACCCATCCATCCAATCATCTATGTGATTCACATCACACCCATCCATCCAATCATCTATGTGATTCACATCTTATCTCATCACATCTATTCGCCTCATTTTGTCATCACTTCTATTCACAGAATTTAAACATAGAATTTAAGAGGATTCTAATTTTTGATATAAAGATTCTTTACGCATCTATTTATGCATAATTAAATTTTAAGGAAAATAACACTTTTGAAATAAAATTAAATCCTTTATGCATCTTTCTATGCATAAATTCAATTTTAATGAGAATAACTCTTTTGAAATAAAAATAAATCTTTTATGCATCTTTCTATGTGTAAATTCAATTTTAATGAGAATGACACTTTTGAAATAAAAATAAATCTTTTATGCATCTTTCTATGCAAAAAATCAATTTTAATGAGAATAGAACTTTTGATATAAAAATAAATCTTTCATGCATCTTTCTTTGCATAAATCCAATTTTAATGAGAATGACACTTTTGAAATAAAAATAAATCTTTTATGCATCTTTCTATGCATAAATTCAATTTTAATGAGAGTGAAACTTTTGAAATAAAAATAAAATTTTTATGCATCTTTCTATGCATAAATTCAATTTTCATGAGAATAGAACTTTTGAAATAAAAATAAATCTTTTATGCATCTTTCTATGCATAAATTCAATTTTAATGAGAATAACACTTTTGAACTAAAAATAAATCTTTCAGAATGCACAAATGGATGGAATTACTCTTTTAGAATAACCTAATGATAAACTTTAGTTCCACAAAATTTAAGAAAATTTTGCCATAGCCTCCTTTGTATAGCTGACCAATTTCTCAATTTTATCATTCAATTTATGACTTGAATTAATCCAATTTGAATTCTAATATCTCTAATCTACTCCATTTTCCAAAAATTAAGAGAGTAAACAATGAAAAAAGTTTAATCAATCTTCTAATTAAACTTTCTAGGATTGAGAAGGGCTGAATTGTGAAGAAGAGAAGGGGTGGCCTTTCCATCAAGGCATAGCATCAGATTTTAATTCAACATTTACAAAGCATAAAACTTGAGAAAACCATAGATTTAAAAATTCACAATAAGTAAGAATTAAGCTTACATGCAGCTTGTAAGCTTTCCTTTGGCTTGAGGGATTGAGGGTTCTACTCTTGTTTGCAGCAAGAGTGGCCACCAAATTCACTTGGAGAGGATTAGGCCAAAAAAATAATAATTGAATTATCAAGAATTTCAATGTTAAATGGCTCAAGACAGAAGCAGAGTAACAATGCATAAACACCATTAAACTTTTACAAAGGGGGAGGCTTCTATTTATAGGAAAAAGTGAGCCTCTAACCAACCAAACTGATTCTAGAATTTTCCAGATCAGTTTGGTCACTTTTTGACCATTTTTAGGTCAGTTTAGCTTATTTTTTGGATCTAGTTGAAACAGGAGAGAGGAGAGATGAAAATATCTCAATATTTGTGAGTTTAAAACTCATCCTCACATGTGAAATAGGCACCTCCTTCATGAGGGGAATTCCCCACACTGAGGTGTCAAAAATGCATCATTTCCTCTAAATATCTCTTCTTTTTTAACTAATAAACTTTATCCTTAGTCAACTCTTCATCTTATGTGAGTATTTACTCATTTTTCGGGGATTTTCTTTTATTCTTCAATTTATCTCCTCCCTACATTTGGATTAATCTTATTGGTCCATAGGAACCTTAATCCAAAATTTTTAGAAAATCTGGACCGTCAGGATGAGGTTCTTTTTACCTATTTTCAATTAATTCCAATTGCGTTGAATTTTTATTTTAGGGGAAATCATTTTAAACACTAGGAGGATTTTTATATCCAAAAATATCTCAATTTTGAATTATCTCCCTCTAGACATTTTCTCTCTTGAGGCCAAAACAGGCTAAAACAAGATCTTTCTTTTATTTCAGAGAGGGGAATAATTATAAGATCAAAAGGGGAGGTTCTTACACCTTTATACCTCAAAAGGGGAGGTTCTTACACTTGTATACCTCAAAAACTGGAGGGAGGAATCTTACATCCTACCCCCCTTAAAAAACGTGAGATATCCTCATCTCGCAAAATTAGAGGATAACTCTTTTCCTTAAGATTGAACTGATTATGGGGTTCCTTATAGTCTCGTGAACCCAACAGAATCCTGGGATAAAGATCCCTTATATAGAACTCATCATTAGATAACAATTCACTCAGATTATAACATTTAAATCCTGGGATAAAGATCGCTTATATAGAACTCATCATTAGATAACAATTCACTTAGATTATAACATTCAAATCCTTATCACAATAATCGTCCATTAGACCAAACTTTCTATCTGAACAGTCCTCCATGGGAATTTTCAATTATACAGTTTTTTAATTTGACATCCCTTAACTTGATCTACTGGGTCAAGTGTTAACAGTAGCAATGTGTCAGCACAATCCACTAATCTCATAGTGATTTGCTGAAGTCATTAACGTCATTCCAGTTATGAACATCATCACACACACGGACTCGTCCCCATTCATCCTCATTATGGTTTTGCTCAGCTTATTATATTTCAATCAAAATTTAGGAATCATTATTTTTCAATCAGAATCCAAATCAACTCATCATTTCTCAACCAGAATTTAAAAATCATATCAACCACATTCGAATTCATCATCTGGATAGCATTTATGCTTATAATTTTAAGTCTTAGATTTACTCGTACATACTGCTAGTAAAGAGCTGTAGTTATACCCTCGGTATATACGGGTAGTTACGACCCTTGGAATTATAAGGTAAATACCATCATGTCTAGGCCTTAAGCAAGTCAGGGATTCCATGCAATTGCGGTACTTCCATTTGAAGACCCAATTACTAATTTATGAATTTGAATAACAATTTGTATGAATTTTATCACGCAATTACAATCTTTTACTGCTTCTTCATAAATTTTTGACATTTTTGGCTTCTCGGTTGATTCTCATAGCCAATTCGCTATGATACCAGCTGTAAGATCCCTATTCCCACTGTGCAATGAATTCAAGCGTGCTAGCAGCGGAAGTAGCACATCTTGCACGGGGTAGGGTCCCACACTCGGGGCCTCGTCCACACGGATATCCGGACAAGAGACTAATCCATCGGTTCTTCCAAAACCGAACCTGAAAAAACTTCCCTTGCCCAGAAAGCACGAGCAATTCCTCGAGGATAAATTTTTCTCTAACGTAGTCAAAAGCCTTAACTAACTGAACTGATTTGACTGAACCCGTAAGTTCCATAGTCAGATTAGGAAAAAGATTGCACTTGGATCATAGAGACCAACGCTTTTTTTCTCATTGAGAGGCACAACCATTGATTCTTTTCAATAGAACAATTTTTGTCCGGGACTTACTTCATCCATCGTACTATAACAGAATTGAGTCTCAATTTAGGGATCCATCAGTCCAGCCTAACACCATCCAAACCCGTGGGTTAGCCAACCGCCCAACCACTGTAGTGATGGGATCCAATTAAGAATTTGGTTAGGTTTAGTCCTGGGTACCAGGGAAAAGAGTTCCCAGGCCCCCTAGCCGGATATTCATGAAAACTTAAAACTAGTCACACCACTTACACACCCAATATGAAATTGCCTTTTTCACAGAACCAGCTATCTTTAAAAATACATCTTTTAATGAAACCGTTGTGTCACTGATCATAATCCTCAAAATCTCCGGTTGAATCCTTATTTCCAATCATTCCTTCATCGGTGTACCTATGGCATCATTGGCAACCAGAACGCTCATCACCTATCCACTCAGGGGCCTTTTCGATAGTTCCTAGCTCATAGTAACCGGCAATATATTCACATATTAAAAATGGAATCTTCGTTGAAAGAGCCATGGACTTATCCGTTGAGGACCAGCAAGGTTAATCAACCAGATCCATGCCCAAATTCAGAAAACAACTCTTACTCCTTGTTCCAATATCTTCCACGATGCACGTGTGGGTATCGTCGGCGACCCAGAGCCCAAGCACCATATGGTCAGCACCCTCTAGGATCCTTCACAAAGGTGACCTAGCGCTTCACTCATAGGCCGCTTCCTTGATCCCTCATCCACCGTACCAGAAGCCCACCATTTTAATCTAACCGAGGCTGGTCAAGACCTTGGCCGACCTTGCTACGCAAGACATCCTCCAATGACTCTCCATCAGCTGTTGCAACTTTATCAGATTAGGTCTCCATGACCTCATTCACAAGATGGTCAAAATGCTTCTCCAGCATTCTTGACATAAAACAATCATTTAAACACAGTTCAAAAATACAGTTTCTATAACAAACTCTCGTCTTTCCACATTGCTCCACATCAAACCACATTAATTAATTCCACAGCCATTTCATAAGTATTCCTATTCTCATCCAATCACATCATTTTCATCTCATCACATCTTTCCTCAATTTATCCTCATCAGATCTCATCCACTCGCATCTACCCATATCCACATCTCATCACATCACATTCATTCACATCTCATCCATTCTCAGACCACATCACATTCACTCACATCTCATCCATTCAGACCACATCACATTCACTCACATCACATCTCATTCATTTTACCTCACATCTCATTCATTCACATCTATCCCGATTCACATCCCATCACATCACGTTCATTCATATCCATCACATTCACTTTCATTCATATCCATCACATTCATTCTCATCACCATTATATCACATCACTTCTATCCACATCATATCTCATTCATACACATATCATCTCATTCATTCACATCTCATATCTCATTCATACATATTCACTTTCATTCATATCCATCACATTCATTCTCATCACCATTATATTACATCACTTCTATCCACATCATATCTCATTCATACACATCTCATCTCATTCATCCACATCCATCCAATCGTTCACATGTACGACTACTCGCATCTATCCATACATTCATATCTATCACTTCACATCCACATATATTCATGTCACATATCTCTTTACATCACATCACATTCTTTCACATACACATCTATATCCATTCTTTCACATACATCCACATCCATTCTTCTCATACACATTCACATCCATTCTTCACATACACATCCTTATCCATTCTTTCACATACTCATTCACATCCATTCTTCACATACACATTCACTCACATCTCATATCATTCATTTACATTTTGATTCACATGACATCACATCTCATCCATTCATTCACATTTATTTCATTCACATCACATCTCATCACATCTATTCACCTCACATCTCATCACCTCTATTCACATCACATCCATCCGTCCATTCATTCCCATCTATCTGATTCACAACACATCTATTCACCTCACATTCTCATCATCTCTATTCACATCACATCCATCCATTCATTCATTCCCAATTATCTAATTCTCATCACATCCATCCATCCAATCATCATCTATCTAATTCTCATCACATCCATCCATCCAATCATCATCTATCTCATTCACATCTTATCTCATCACATCTATTCACCTCATATTCTCATCACCTCTATTCACACCACATCCATCCATCCATTCTTCTCATCTATCTAATTCCCATCACATCTCATCACCTCTATTCACACCACGTCCATCCATCCATTCTTCTCATCTATCTAATTCCCATCACATCTCATCACATCTATTCACCTCATATTCTCATCACTTCTATTCACATCACATCCATCCATCCATCCATTCTTCTCATCTATCTAATTCCCATCACATCTCATCCATTCATCTCATCTATCTAATTCCCATCACATCTCATCCATTCTTCTCATCTATCTAATTCCCATCACATCTATTCACCTCATATTCTCATCACTTCTATTCACATCACATCCATCCATCCATTCTTCTCATCTATCTGATTCCCATCACATCTCAGCACATCTATTCACCTCATATTCTCATCACTTCTATTCACATCACATCCATCCATCCATTCTTCTAATCTATCTAATTTCCATCACATCTCATTACATCTTTTCACCTCATATTCTCATCACTTCTATTCACATCATATCACATCACACCCATCCATCCAATCATCTATCTGATTCACATCTTATCTCATCACATCTATTCACCTCACATCTCATCACCTCTATTCACATCACACCCATCATCTCATCACCTCTCATCACCTCTATTCACATCACACCCATCCATCCAATCATCTATTCACCTCACATCTCATCACCTCTATTCACATCTTATCTCATCACATCTATTCTCACATCTCATCACCTCTATTCACATCACACCCATCCATCCAATCATCTATCTGATTCACATCTTATCTCATCATCATCTATTCGCCTCATTTTGTCATCACTTCTATTCACAGAATTTAAACATAGAATTTAAGAGGATTCTAATTTTTGATATAAAGATTCTTTACACATCTATTTATGCATAATTCAATTTTAAGGAAAATAACACTTTTAAAATAAAATTAAATCCTTCATGCATCTTTATATGCATAAATTCAATTTTAATGAGAATAACTCTTTTGAAATAAGAATAAATCTTTTATGCATCTTTCTATACATAAATTCAATTTTAATGAGAATAACTCTTTTGAAATAAAAATAAATCTTTTATACATCTTTCTATGCATAAATTCAATTTTAATGAGAATTACACTTTTGAAATAAAAATAAATCTTTTATGCATCTTTCTATGCATAAATTCAATTTTAATGAGAATAGAACTTTTGATATAAAAATAAATCTTTTGTGCATCTTTCTATGCATAAATTCAATTTTAATGAGAATGACACTTTTGAAATAAAAATAAATCTTTTATGCATCTTTCTATGCATAAATTCAATTTTAATGAGAGTGAAACTTTTGAAATAAAAATAAATCTTTTATGTATCTTTCTATGCATAAATTCAATTTTAATGGGAATAGAGCTTTTGAAATAAAAATAAATCTTTTATGCATCTTTCTACGCATAAATTAAATTTTAATGAGAATAACACTTTTGAAATAAAAATAAATCTTTTAGAATGCACAAATGGAGGGAATTACTCTTTTAGAATAATCTAATGATAAAGTTTAGTTTCACAAAAATTAAGAAAGTTTTGCCATAGCCTCCTTTGTATGGCTGACCAATTTCTCAATTTTATCATTCAATTTATGACTTGAATTAATCCAATTTGAATTCTAATATCTCTAATCTACTCCATTTTCCAAAAATAAAGAGACTAAACAATGAAAAATGTTTAATCAATCTTTTAATTAAACTTTCTAGGACTGAGAAGGGCTAAATTGTGAAGAAGAGAAGGGGGTGGCCTTTCCATCAAGGCATGCATCAGATTTTAATTCAACATTTACAAAGCATAAAATTTATTTGTGAGTTTAAAACCCATCCACACATGTAAAATAGGCACCTCCTTCATGAGGGGAATTCCCCACACTGAGGTGTCAAAAATGCATCATTTCCTCTAAATATCTCTTCTTTTTTAACTAATAAACCTTGTCCTTTAGTCAACTCTTCATCTTATGTGAGTATTTACTCATTTTTGGGAGATTTTCTTTTATTCTTCAATTTATCTCCTCCCTACATTTGGATTAATCTTATTGGTCCATAGGAACCTTAATCTAAAATTTTTAAAAAATCAGGACCCTCAGGATAAGGTCCTTTTTACCTATTTTTAATTAATTCCAATTGCACATCAGAAAGTTCTTTTTGAATTTCTATTTGAGGAAAAATCATTTTAAACACTAGGATTATTTTTATATTCAAAAATATCTCGATTTTGAATTACCTCTTTCTAGACATTTTCTCTCTCGAGGCCAAAATAGGATCTTTCTTTTATTTCAGAGTAGAGAATAATTATAAGATCAAAAGGGGAGGTTCTTACACCTGTACATCTCAAAAGCTGGAGGGAGGAATCTTACATCCTACCCCACTTAAAAAACGCGAGATGTCCTCATCTCGCAAAATAAGAAAGGATAACTCTTTTCTTTAAGATCGAACTGATTCTGGGATTCCTTATAGTCTGGTGAACCCAACAGAATCCTGGGATAAAGATCCCTTATATAGAACTCATCATTAGATAACAATTCACTCAGATTATAACATTCAAATCCTTATCACAATAATGGTCCATTAGACACCGAACTTTCTATCTGAGCAGTCCTCCATGGGAGTTTTCAATTATACAGTTTTTTAATTTGACATCCCTTAACTTGATCTACTGGGTCAAGTGTTAACAGCAGCAATCTGTCAGCACAATCCACTAATCTCATAGTGATTTGTTGAAGTCATTAACGTCATTCCAGTTATGAACATCATCACACAGTGACTTGTCCCCATTCATCCTCATTATGGTTTTGCTTAGCTTATTACATTTCAATCAAAATTCAGGAATCATTATTTTTCAATCAAAATCCAAATCAACTCATCAATTCTCAACCAGAATTTAAAAATCATATCAACCACATTCAAATTCATCATCTGGATAGCATTTATGCTTATAATTTCAAGTCTTAGATTTACTCGTATATACTGCTAGTAAAGAGCTGCAATTATATCCTCGGTATATACGGGTAGTTACGATCCTTGGAATTATAAGGTAAATACCATCATGTCTAGGCCTCAAGCAAGTCAGGGATTCCATACAATTGTGGTACTTCCATTTGAAGACCCAATTACTAATTTATGAATTTCAGTGTGAATAACAATTTGTATGAATTTTATCACGCAATTACAATCTTTTACTCCTTCTTCATAAATTTTTGACATTTTTGTCTTCTCGGTTGATCCTCATTAGCCAATTCGCTCTAATACCAGCTGTAAGATCCCTATTCCCACTGCGCAATGAATTCAAGTGTGCTAGGAGGGAAGTAACACATCTTGCATGGGGTAGGGTCCCACACTTGGGGCCTCGTCCACCACGGATATCCGGACAAGAGACTAATCCATCGGTTCTTCCAAAACCGAACCCGAAAAAACTTCCCTTGCCCAAAAAGCATGGGCGATTTCTCGAGGATAAAAGTTTCTCTAACGTAGTCAAAAGCCTTAACTAACTGAACTGATTGGACCAAACCTGTAAGTCCCATAGTCACATTAGGAAAAATATTGCACTTGGATCGTAGAGAGACCAATGCTTTTTTCCTCATTGAGAGACATAGCCGTTGATAAAACAATTTTTGTCCAGGATTTACTTCATCTATCGTACTATAATAGAATTGAGTCTCAATTTAGGGATCCACCATCAGTCCAGCCTAACCCCATTCAGTCCCGTGGTTAGCCAACCACTAACCACTGTAGTGATGTGATCCAATTAAGAATTTGGTTAGGTTTTGACCTAGGTACCAGGGAAAAGAGTTCCCAGGCCCCCTAGCCGGATATTCATGCAAACTTAAAACTAGTCACACCACTTACACACCCAATATGAAATTGCCTTTTTCACAGAATCAGCTATCTTTAAAAACAAATCTTTTAATGAAACCATTGTGTCACTAATCATAATCCTCAAAATCTCCCGTTGAATCCTTATTTCCAATCACTTCTTCAAATCGGTGTACCTATGGCATCATTGGCAACCAGAACGCTCACCACCTATCCACTCAGGGGCCTTTTCGATAGTTCCTAGCTCATAGTAACCGGCAATATATTCACATATTAAAAATGGAATCTCCGTTGAAGATTAGCAAGATCAACCAACGGATCCATATAAAAGAGCCATGGACTCATCCGTTGAGGACCAGTAAGGTCAATCAACCAGATCCAATTCACAAGACGGTCAAAATGCTTCTCCAGCATTCTTGACATAAAACATTCATTTAAAATCAGTTCAAAAATACAGTTTCTATAACAAACTCTCGTCTTTCCACATTGCTCCACATCAAACGACATTAATTAATTCCACAACCATTTCATAACTATTCCTATTCTCATCCAATCACATCATTTTCATCTCATCACATCTTTCCTCAATTTAACCTCATCAGATCTCATCCACTCGCATCTACCCATATCCACATCTCATCACATCACATTCATTCACATCTCATCCATTCAGACCACATCTCATCACATCACATTCATTCACATCTCATCCATTCATCAGACCACATCACATTCACTCACATCTCATCCATTTAGACCACATCACATTCACTCACATCACATCTCATTCATTTTACCTCACATCTATCCCGATTCATTCACATCTCATCCATTCAGACCACATCACATTCACTCACATCTCATGCATTCACATCTATCCCGATTCACATCCCATCACATCACATTCATTCATATTCATCACATTCACTTTCATTCATATCCATCACATTCATTCTCATCACCATTATATCGCATTCACTTTCATTCATATCCATCACATTCATTCTCATCACCATTATATCGCATCACTTCTATCCACATCATATCTCATTCATACACATCTCATCTCATTCATCCACATCCATCCAATCGTTCAGATGTACGACTACTCGCATCTATCCATACATTCATATCTATCACTTTACATCCACATATATTCATGTCACATCTCATCTCTTTACATCACATCACATTCTTTCACATACACATCTATATTCATTCTTTCACATACATCCACATCCATTCTTCTCATACACATTCACATCCATTCTTCACATACACATCCTTATCCATTCTTTCACATACACATCCTTATCCATTCTTTCACATACTCATTCACATCCATTATTCACATATACATTCACTCACATCTCATATCATTCATTTACATTTTGATTCACATGACATCACATCTCATCCATTCATTCACATTTATTTCATTCACATCACATCTCATCACATCTATTCACCTCACATCTCATCACCTCTATTCACATCACATCCATCCATCCATCCATTCATTCCCATCTATTTGATTCACATCACATCTATTCACCTCACATTCTCATCATCTCTATTCACATCACATCCATCCATTCATTCATTTCCATCTATCTAATTCTCATCACATCCATCCATCCAATCATCATCTATCTGTTTCACCTCTTATCTCATCACATCCATGCACCTCATATTCTCATCACCTCTATTCACACCACATCCATCCATCCATTCTTCTCATCTATCTAATTCCCATCACATCTCATCACATCTATTCACCTCATATTCTCATCACTTCTATTCACATCACATCCATCCATCCATTCTTCTCATTTATCTAATTCCCATCACATCTCATCACATCTATTCACCTTATATTCTCATCACATCCATCCATCCATTCTTCTCATTTATCTAATTCCCATCACATCTCATCACATCTATTCACCTCATATTCTCATCACTTCTATTCACATCACATCCATCCATCCATTCGCATCTATCTAATTCACATCACATCCATCCATCCAATCATCATCTATCTAATCCACATCTTATCTCATCACATCTATTCACCTCATATTCTCATCACTTCTATTCACATCACATCTATCCAATCATCTATCTGATTCACATCTTATCTCATCACATCTATTCACCTCACATCTCATCACCTCTATTTACATCACATCACACCCATCCTCCAATCATCTATCTGATTCACATCTTATCTCATCACATCTATTTGCCTCATTTTCGCATCACTTCTATTCATAGAATTTAAACATAGAATTTAAGAGGATTCTTATTTTTGATATAAAGATTCTTTACGCATCTATTTATGCATAATTCAATTTTAAAGAAAATAACACTTTTGAAATAAAATTAAATTCTTTATGCATCTTTCTATGCATAAATTCAATTTTAATGAGGATAACTCTTTTGAAATAAAAATGCATCCTTCTATGCATAAATTCAATTTTAATGAGAATGACTCTTTTGAAATAAAAATAAAAATAAATCTTTTATGCATCCTTCTATGCATAAATTCAATTTTATTGAGAATGACTCTTTTCAAATAAAAATAAATCTTTTATGCATCTTTCTATGCATAAATTCAATTTTAATGAGAATGACACTTTTGAAATAAAAATAAATCTTTTATGCATCTTTCTATGCATGAATTCAATTTTAATGAGAATGACACTTTTGAAATAAAAATAAATCTTTTATGCATCTTTCTATGCATGAATTCAATTTTAATGAGAATGACACTTTTGAAATAAAAATAAATCTTTTATGCATCTTTCTATGCATAAATTCAATTTTAATGAGAATAGACTTTTTGATATAAAAATAAATCTTTTATGCATCTTTCTATGCATAAATTCAATTTTAATAAGAATAACACTTTTGAAATAAAAATAAATATTTTATGCATCTTTCTATGATAAATTCAAGTTTAATGAGAATAACACTTTTGAAATAAAAAAAAATCTTTTAGAATGCACAAATGGAGGGAATTACTCTTTTAGAATAACCTAATGATAAACTTTAGTTCCACAAAATTTAAGAAAAATTTGCCATAACCTCCTTTGTATGGCTGACCATTTCTCAATTTTACCATTCAATTTATGACTTGAATTAATCCAATTTGAATTCTAATATCTCTAATCTACTCAATTTTCTAAAATCCAAGAGAGTAAACAATGAAAAGAGTTTACTAAATCTTTTAATTAAACTTTCTAGGATTGAGAAGGGCTGAATTGTGAAGAAGAGAAGGGGGTGGCCTTTCCATCAAGGCATAGCATCAGATTTTAATTCAACATTTACAAAGAATAAAATTTGAGAAAATCATAGATTTAAAAATTCACAAATAAGTAAGAATTAAGCTTACATGGAGCTTGTAAGCTTTCCTTTGGCTTGAGGGATTGAGGGTTCTACTCTTGTTTGCAGCAAGAGTGGCCACCAAATTCACTTGGAGAGGATTAGGCAAAAAAAAGAACAATTGAATTATCAAGAAATCCAATGTTAAAATGGCTCTGGAGGACAGAAGAAGCAAAGTAACAGTGCATAAACATCATTAAGCTTTTACAAAGGGGGAGGCTTCTATTTATAGGAAAAAGTGAGCCTCTAACCAAGCAAACTGATTCTAGAATTTTCTAGATCAGTTTGGTCACTTTTTGACCATTTTTAGGTCAGTTTAGCTTACTTTTTGGATCTAGTTGAAACAAGAGAGAGGAGAGATAAAAATATCTCATTATTTGTGAGTTTAAAACTTATCCACACATGTGAAATAGGCACCTCCTTCATGAGGGGAATTCCCCACACTGAGGTGTCAAAAATGCATCATTTCCTCTAAATGTCTCTTCTTTTTTAACTAATAAACCTTGTTCTTAGTCAACTCTTCATCTTATGTGAGTATTTACTCATTTTTGGGGGATTTTCTTTTATTCTTCAATTTATCTCCTCTCTACATTTGGATTAATCTTATTGGTTTCATAGGAACCTTAATCCAAAATTTTCAAAAAATCTGGACCCTCAAGATAAGGTCCTTTTTACCTATTTTCAATTAATTCCAATTGCACATTGGAAAGTTCTTTTTGAATTTCTGTTTGAGGGGAAATCATTTTAAACACTAGGAGGGTTTTATATCCAAAAATATCTCAATTTTGAATTATCTCCCTCTAGACATTTTCTCTCTCGATGCCAAAACAGGGTAAAACAGGATCTTTCTTTTATTTCAAAGAGGGGAATAATTATAAGATCAAAAGGGGATGTTCTTACACCTGTACACCTCAAAAGCTGGAGGGAGGAATCTTACATCCTACCCCACCTAAAAAACGTGAGATGTCCTCATCTTGCAAAATTAGAGGATAACTCTTTTCCTTAAGATCCAACTGATTCTGGGGTTCCTTATAGTCTGGTGAACCCAACAGAATCCTGGGATAAATATCCCTTATATAGAACTCATCATTAGATAATAATTCACTCAGATTATAACATTCAAATCCTTATCACAATAATAGTCCATTAGATCGAACTTTCTATCTGAATAGTCTCCATGGGAATTTCCAATTATACAGTTTTTTAATGGTCCATTCGATCTAATGGTCCATTAGATCGAACTTTCTATCTGAACAGTCTCCATGGGAATTTTCAATTATACAGTTTTTTAATTTGACATCCCTTAACTTGATCTACTGGGTCAAGTGTTAACAGTAGCAATCTGTCAGCACAATCCACTAATCTTATAGTGTGGACAAAAATTGTTTTATGGAAAAGAATCAACGGCTGTGCCTCTCAATGAGGAAAAAAGCGTTGGTCTCTATGATCCAAGTGCAATCTTTTTCCTGATCTGACTATGGGACTTACGGGTTCGGTTAGATCAGTTCAGTTAGCTAAGGCTTTTGACTACGTTAGAGAAACATTTATCCTCGAGGAATCGCTCGTGCTTTCTGGGCAAGGAAAGTTTTTTCGGGTTCGGTTTTGGAAGAACCGATGGATTAGTCTCTTGTCCGGATATCCGTGGGCGAGGCCCCGAGTGTGGGACCCTGCCCCGTGCAAGATGTGCTACTTTCGCTGCTAGCACTCCTGAATTCATTGCGCATCATACTTCATCTATCGTACTATAACAGAATTGAGTCTCAATTTAGGGATCCACCATCAGTCCTCTTCTCATCTATCTAATTCCCATCACATCTATTCACCTCATATTCTCATTACTTCTATTCACATCACATCCATCCATCCATTCGCATCTATCTAATTCACATCACATCCATCCATCCAATCATCATCTATCTAATCCACATCTTATCTCATCACATCTATTCACCTCATATTCTCATCACTTCTATTCACATCACATCTATCTAATAATCTATCTGATTCACATCATATCTCATCACATCTATTCACCTCACACCCCATCACCTCTATTCACATCTCATCATCTCTATTCACATCACATCACATCACATCACACCCATCCATCCAATCATCTATCTGATTCACATCTTATCTCATCACATCTATTCGCCTCATTTTCTCATCACTTCTATTCATAGAGTTTAAACATAGAATTTAAGAGGATTCTAATTTTTGATATAAAGATTATTTACGCATCTATTTATGCATAATTTTATTTTAAGAAAAATAATATTTTTAAAATAAAATTAAATCCTTTATGCATCTTTCTATGCATAAATTCAATTTTAATGAGAATAACTCTTTTGAAATAAAAATAAATCTTTTATGCATCTTTCTATGCATAAATTCAATTTTAATGAGAATGACACTTTTGAAATAAAAATAAATCTTTTATGCATCTTTCTATGCATGAATTAAATTTTAATGAGAATAACTCTTTTGAAATAAAAATAAATCTTTTATGCATCTTTCTATGCATGAATTCAATTTTAATGAGAATAACTCTTTTGAAATAAAAATAAATCTTTTATGCATCTTTCTATGCATGAATTCAATTTTAATGAGAATGACACTTTTGAAATAAAAATAAATATTTTATGCATCTTTCTATGCATAAATTCAATTTTAATGAGAATGACACTTTTGAAATTTAAATAAATCCTTTATGCATCTTTCTATGCATAAATTCAATTTTAATGAGAATAGAACTTTTGATATAAAAATAAATCTTTTATGCATATTTCTATGCATAAATTCAATTTTAATGAGAATGATACTTTTGAAATAAAAATAATTCTTTTATGCATCTTTCTATGCATAAATTCACTTTAAATGAGAATAACACTTTTGAAATAAAAAGAAATCTTTTACGTATCTTTCTATGCATAAATTCAAGTTTAATGAGAATAACACTTTTGAAATAAAAATAAATCTTTTAGAATGCACAAATGGAGGGAATTACTCTTTCAGAATAACCTAATGATAAACTTTAGTTCCACAAAATTTAAGAAAATTTTACCATAACCTCCTTTGTATGGTTGGCCATTTCTCAATCATTCAATTTATAACTTGAATTAATCCAATTTGAATTCTAATATCTCTAATCTACTCCATTTTCCAAAATCCAAGAGAGTAAACAATGAAAAGAGTTTAATCAATCTTTTAATTAAACTTTCTAGGATTGAGAAGGGTTGAATTGTGAAGAAGAGAAGGGGGTGGCCTTTCCATCAAGGCATAGCATCAGATTTTAATTCAACATTTAAAAAGCATAAAATTTGAGAAAACCATAGATTTAAAAATTCACACAATAAGTAAGAATTAAGCTTACATGGAGCTTGTAAGCTTTCCTTTGGCTTGAGGGATTGAGGGTTCTACTCTTGTTTGCAGCAAGAGTCGCCACCAAATTCACTTGGAGAGGATTAGGCCAAAAAAAAAACAATTGAATTATCAAAAAATTCAATGTTAAATGGCTCAAGAGAGGAGAACAGAAGCAGAGTAACAATGCATAAACGCCATTAAGCTTTTACAAAGGGGGGGCTTCTATTTATAGGAAAACGTGAGCCTCTAACCAAGCAAACTGATTCTAGAATTTTCCAGATCAGTTTGGTCACTTTTTGACCATTTTTAGGTCAGTTTAGCTTACTTTTTGGATCTAGTTGAAACAAGAGAGAGGAGAGATGAAAATATCTCATTATTTGTGAGTTTAAAACTCATCCACACATGTGAAATAGGTGCCTCCTTCATGAGGGGAATTCCCCACACTGAGGTGTCAAAAATGCATCATTTTCTCTAAATATCTCTTCTTTTTTAACTAATAAACCTTGTCCTTAGCCAACTCTTCATCTTATGTGAGTATTTACTGATTTTTGGGAGATTTTCTTTTATTCTTTAATTTATCTCCTCCCTACATTTAGATTAATCTTATTGGTCCATAGGAACCTTAATCCAAAATTTTCAAAAAATCTGGACCCTTAGGATAAGGTCCTTTTTACCTATTTTCAATTAATTCCAATTGCACATTGGAAAGTTCTTTTTGAATTTCTCTTTCAAGGGAAATCATTTTAAACACTAGGAAGATTTTTATATCCAAAAATATCTCAATTTTGAATTACCTCCCTCTAGACATTTTCTCTCTCTAGGCCAAAAGAGGGTAAAACAAGATCTTTCTTTTATTTCAGAGAGGGGAATATTTATAAGATCAAAAGGGGAGGTTCTTACACCTGTGCAGCTCAAAAGCTGGAGGGAGGTTCCTCATCAAATGATAATGGGCCTAGGACCTATTTGACAAATAGCTAGAGAAGAACCCAAAGCTATAGTTTAACTTCCCATGGATACCTCCACCTCGACCACCCATCCTTCTCGAGGCCTGGATGCTCAGCCCCATGATCCAAGATTAAAGTTCTCAAATTGGTAAACAAACACTTTGGAGGTTTTCTTTGTCATCCCAGTGATCTATCTCAGTTGAATTCAATGGGCATTGACAATACGTGTAGATAGCTACAATATTTGCATTTTGTGTAAGATTTGTTATTTGTAGGCTAAAATGGAAGGTATTGATGTACTTGGGATGCTTTCCATTGAGGATCAGTTTGATGAGACCAACTACCTATTATGGTCCTATATGATGTGGTTGCCAAATGGATTTGGAATATTGTTATTAATAACGTTGAGACATGACTTGTCTTACTAGTATAGGATAGTATAAGTACTTTGGGGATAATGATACTTGTTGAGATGTAATTGTGGCATCTACCTTCGCACCTACCACAATGGAACAAGCTAGGTAGGATAGTAGGGAAACACACAGGAACATGTGGTGTTGGTGGTAATTTTTGTAAAAAGAAGCATTATTCCCCATATTCACTCGTGTAAAACTACCAACAAGTAACCTTGGGATGCACTTGTTGCACTTTACTAGGTGTGTGACAAGGCACAAGTGGCTTACTTCCGTAAGCACTTAGAGTCAAAATCATATGAATGAGGGAGATTTAATGGATGAATTCCTCAAAAGGATTAAAAATTGCAGAGCAACTTGCATATATTGATGAGGCCTATCTGGACAGTTCATTGGTGTCTATTGTTCTCATAGCTTTATAGTATTTATAAAGGGTTTTGCATCCACACTTTGGCTCATGATGGAGGGTAACCCTAATGCCCTTAAAATTGATGAGTTGGTTGTAGTGCTCTTGCAATAAGGGAAATCTTGATAAAATTGAACTAGTATGTGCGTGAGAGATTAAGCATTTTCTACTAGTCAAAAAGGTAAAGGCAAAGCCTTTTCTCAAGGGCGACTATAAGCCAAAGGTACAATCATCCCAATCTTTTGGCAAGAATGCCGAGAAGGGGGGTGATAAGCCTAAGAAGAAATAAAAATGTAACTATTGTCAAAAGATAAGCCATTATATGAATAAATACAGAAAAATTCTGGAGAAGGAGAAGAATAAAAAGTCAAGCATGGCTATGTGGCTGATGTATCAACACCACCAAGTGCTGAAAAGAATGCATTAGTGAACTATACACAGAATGATTGGGCATTCATTTTACACTATAGTTATGAACCTTCTGTCTAGGATATATACATGTGAGTGACAAATCAACATCATGTATGGTACTTTGATAGTGGTGATCATCATGATTTATTTTCCTCCCTTAAGTCTGTTCCTCAAGGAGGCACAATGACATGTGTAAACAACTCCTCATATTGAGTGAAAGGAGTTGGTAAGGTTGTTCTCACTATTGCAAATGGTGGGACAATCACTCTCTAAGAAGTCTTGTTTGTGCCAAGTATTAAAAAGAACTTTTTATCACTATCTACCATTGCTAGGATAGATCTAGTGGTCATATTTGTTGATGACACATGTACAATTCATGACCGGAGTGATGGAGAAATCTCTATGGTATCTGATACTCTAATGGGTTTTGCAAGCTAGACATGTGTGAAAGATGCTTATTTAGTTATTTCCACACATGCTATGAGTGATGTGAAGCTATGGCATGCTTGCTTCAGTCACTTGAATGTTGGAATTTTTTTGCATTTAAAAGGTAAGATATGGTGTTAGAGTTGTCAAATCTTAAGGACCAAATGGGTGCATTTTGGGCAAGATGTAATGAGCATCATTCTCGACGAAAGATGGATCAGTATGAGGAAATCATTAATCAAGGGATATGTCTACTTTGTGACTTTTATTGATGAATACTCCAAGCACACCTAGATGTATCCATGGAAAGGAAAGTCAAGAGTTTTTACATGCTTTAGACACTTTGGTTCTATGGGACTAAAAATGTGTCCCTTCATACAAATTGAGGATGGAGTATACGTCAAAGGAGTTTCATGTATATATGACTGAAAGAGACATAAAACATCAATGCACATTGTATATATGGTGGTTGAAAGAGGAACAGAACATCAACACATAGTGCCTTACACACCTCAACAAAATGGTGAGTTTGAGAGAATGAACAAATCTCTCATGGAGATGGCACATTTACCTCATGTTTTTTGGTTGGAGGTAATTATGTGTGCCCCTTATGTGCTAAATAGGTGCCCCACCAAGATCTTACAAACAGTTATCCCTTATAAAGCGTGGAATGGTAGGAAGCCCTTTGTGGCTCATTTGCATATTTTTGGTAGCCCTTTTGCTTATGATCCTATGCCTGAGTAGCACCACAATAATCTGGATAATAAGGTGGTAAAATATATTTTTAATGGGATGTGGCTCACAAAAGCAAAGGGTATAGATGGTATAGATTCTAGTATCTAGCCACAAAGTAGGTTTTGGTATAGATGGTACATACTCTACCATCTAGCCACAAAGTAGATTTTGGTGAGTAGAAATGTTTTCTTTGTTGAGAACTCAATTCAACACATGCTTTTATGTATTTAAAAAAATTAAAATGTATGCTCCTAGGACATCTTCTTTAATACACACCTACCTTTATAAAGTTCTAGGTAGCCATATGCGAAGTAAATGAATGCTCAACAAGGTGTTGTAAATTAGCCCATATTTGTTGTTAAAATTAGCTCAAGTTTCAATCCACAGATATGCATTGATGAGGAAATTATGGATTATACAGTGGATGGGGAATGGGCAACCATGCAGGTGTCCAAGTGTATGCCAAAATGGCTAGTGAAAATATTTCACGATAACAAATTAGCTACTTCTTTGCCTAGAAAGACATGTGTAGGTTCTCATCATCATGCATCTTATTCTTTTGTGGATCTTGCTCTCATTGCTAGTCTATATATATGTGTGTGTGTGTGTGTGTGAAATGAAGAGAAACCTATTTCCTTTGAGGAAGAACATGAAAATGATCATTGGATGTTGGCCATGCAGGATGAGTACGACTCAATCCTCAAAAGTGACCTTGGTATTTAGCAAATTTGCATATGATAAAAAGTGCACTGGTACAAAGTGGATTTATAAGCTTAAGCATAAAGGTGATGGTAGCATTGATGCTATAAGGCAAGAATTGTTGTAAAGGGTTATGCTCAAGAGAAGGGCATAGAATATGATGAGACATTTCCACCCATGTCTTGTGACTATAATTAGGGGTATTATTGCATTGACATTGAATCATGGGTGGAATGTACATCAATTGGATATTAAGACTTCCTTCTTGAATGGTGATTTTCATGAGAAGGTATATGTATCTCAGCTTCGTGGTGGTTATAGCTGATAAGGGTTAAGAGTCTAAAGTATACATGTTAAGGAAATCTCTATATAACCTTAAGCAGGCTCCTAGAGCATGGAATGAGAAAATAAATGCATACCTGGTTGCAAATGGTTTTTGTATAACAGTCCAAATGAGAGTACCCTCTATGAGAAGATAACTTGGTTGTAAATGAATCCAACTAAGAGTACCCTCTATATAAAGAGGAGTAAAGATTGTTTTTTGGTGATCATTCTCATAGGTCTTAATGAGAAGAAGATTTTATCCTTCAAGGCTAAATTACACATACTATTTAAGGTGATAGATTTAGTGTAAGATTCCTCCCCAGCCTCTTAAGAAGTCCAGTATCTTCCCCTGTAATCAAATCCCTCTTCAGAAATATAAAAGATCCTGCTTCTACTTGTTTTGGCCTAGAGAGAGAAAATCTTCTAGAGAGAGATGATTCAGTTTTTAAATATTTTTGGATGGAAAAATATCTTATCTTATTAAAATAAATTCCCCCAAAACAGAAGTTCAAAAAGAATTTCAAAAGGTGCATTAGAAATAAATTATAATTTGTTGAAAAGGCCTTATCCTAAGGGTCTAAATTTTTTGAAAATTTTAAATTAAGGTTCATATGGACCAATAAGCTTAATCCAAATGTAGGGAGAGGAGGTGAATTAAAGAAATAAAGAAAATCCCCCCAAAAATGAGTACATACTCATGTAAGATGAAGAGTGGACTAAGGACCAAAGGAAAGACTAAAAAAATGAATTTTTGACACCTCAGAGTGGGGATTCTCCCTCATGAAGTAGGAGCCTTTTTCCCATCATTCCTTTTGAATTTTAAATCAATAAAATTAGTTATTTCATCTCTCCTCTCTCCTAATTCAAAACTGGATCCAAAAAGTGAACTAAACTGACCTAAAAATGGTCAAAAATTGACCAAATTGATCTGGAAAATTCTAGAATCGGTTTTCTTGGTTAGAAGCTCACTTTTTCCTATAAATAGAAGCCTCTCTCTTTGGAGAAGCTTAATAGTGTTTTATGCACTACTACTCTACTCCTTCCCTAGAGCCAAAAACAGTTAATTTATTGATAATTCATTAGTTTTTGACCATTTCCTCTTCAAAAGAATTGGTGGCCACTCTTGTTGCAAACAAGAGTAGATCCCTCAAACAATCAAGCCAAAGGAAAGCTCACAAAAATTCATGTAAGCTAGAAATCTTACTTTTTCTTTATTCCATTTAATGGTTTTCTAATTTTTATTTTCTTTAAAATGAAAAATGATGTTATGCATTGTTGGAAAGGCTCATTCTTGAATTCAGCCTTTCTTTATCCTAGATATGTAATCAAATTCTTAGAATTAAACTTTTCATATTGTTTCTCTTCAAAAACTGGAATTTGATTAGGTTAGAATGCTTTAAAGCATTTGGGATAATTTCTAAGTAACTTGAGAATGAAAAAAATTGAAAAATGGTCAGCCATACAAAGGAGGTTATGGCAAAATTTTCTTAAATTTTGTGAAATAAGTTTTATCTTTTATTATTCAAAAAGAGTAATCCCCACCGTTTGTGTATTCTAAAAGTGTTATTTTCATTCTATGCATAGAAAAATGCATATTAGAAATATTTTTATTATAAAAGTGTTATTTCCATTAGAATTGATTTCTATGCATAGAAAGCTGCATATTGGAGATTTTTTTTAATTCTAAAAGTGTTACTTTCATCAAAATTGATTTTTATGCATAAAAGAATTTTTTTATTACAAAAGTGTTACTTTCATCAAAATTGATTTTTATGCATAAATAGATGCATAAAAGAAATTTTTTTATTATAAAAGTGTTACTTTCATCAAAATTGATTTTTATGCATAAAATCAAAATTTTATTATAAAAGTGTTACTTTCATCAAAATTAATTTTTATGCATAAAATACATTTTTTTATTATAAAAGTGTTACTTTCATCAAAATTAATTTTTATGCATAAATAGATGCATAAAAGAATTTTTTTATTATAAAAGTGTTACTTTCATCAAAATTGATTTTTATGCATAAATAGATGCATAAATTTTTTTTTAAATTATAAAAGTGTTACTTTCATCAAAATTGATTTTTATGCATAAATAGATGCATAAAAGAATTTTTTTATTATAAAAGTGTTACTTTCATCAAAATTGATTTTTATGCATAAAGGATTTTCTTTTATATAAAAGTGTTATTTCCATAGAAGTTGGATTTTATAAATAAATAGATGCATACAAATTTTTTATATCAAAATAAGAGTTCTCTTTAATCCTATGTTTAAATCCCATGAATATTGGTAAATGAATAAGTAAATACTCTGTGAGAGAAAATTCTACCGTTTTATATTCTCTAGGATGGTAATGAGAAAACTCAGAAAAACTATCGAAGTCAGAATTTTAGATAAATGATTAATTTATTCCTCATAGGAATTCATGAATTCAGTTAAGCAAATACTCAATGAATGAAATTCAGTAAAGTAGTAATTGAAATATTACCCTTCAAGAAAGATAGTTCATGGAGAACCTTTCCAGACTCAAACCTTGAATCAGACTATGACCAAGACATAACTCCTTTGTCAGTTTCAAGAAAAGACGATGTGACCAGTTTAGGAAAATTAACTTAAATCACCCACCGAATTTGAAATCAAGTTAAGACCCTTTGATTCGGATCTGAGGATTAAGGTTACAGAATTCATGAAATTCTGTCCGAATTCAGACCTGCGATTTAGAAGTATTGGGATACGGATTTAAGATATATTCATTATATTCAAAAGAAAATCAAAATTGAAAACTTGCATAGAAACCCTGTTTTCTTAAAGGACTATCTTATGCCAGAATGCTGGAGGGAGCATTTGGTATATGTGTTTTTCTAAGGGAAGTTGGATTGTTTTATAAGTTAAAGTTTAAAGAGGAGTGTGTGCGTATCTGTATTCGAAAGCAAAAGTTAAGAAAGACATTCAATTATGGGTGGGTGAGTACTTGTCTGGTTCTACCAATTCCAGTGGTTGGACGGTGGCTAACCCATTGGCCGGATGGGGTTAGGCTGGAATCAGTAGAGTTTTAATAATAAAATTGATTAATAGGAATATCCCATTTCTCCTTTGCATCGGAAGCTGATCCACATGGTGAATGAGAGCCTCATCAAGATGAAGCATGATGATGGCTTGGGCCCTCTCATCATCTTCAATATCTTCAACCTTAGTTCGATCAATAACCTTAGTGCCAGAGATGAATGGCCAAAAACCTTTGGACATCATCTTGTACTTGACAAGGACTTGCCAAGTGTGGAAGCCCTCTCCCGAGAACTTCTTGATTTGGGTGTTTTCCTTTGACATTGGTTATTGAAGGAGAATATTAGAGAGTAATGGGCTGATTTATGAAGAAGAAAAAACCAGAAATTTATGATATTTAGGCTTAATTAGAAAGAGAAAGGCTTATGAGAGTGCAACAACCCTAATCAAGTCAAGAATGTTGCATAAATAGGAGATTAAAATAGTAATTTTTATGGTTTAGCACTTAGGGTTTGTGCCCAATTACTAATTTTGATGGGGATTAGCTTCATTAGTGTTGAAGAACACTTTGTTTGGTAATTAAGATCACCATTAGTGTTTAAAAAATATGATTAGTGCTTAAGAGCACATTTCTAGCATCTAATGACACTTGTAGTGGTGATTAGATTCACCATTAATGTTTAATAACACTCTTAGTGTTTAAAAACACTTTGGAATAACTCCCCTTTGTTGGATTAGAAGCTTCATTAGTGTTAATCAACACTATTAGTGCTCATAAGCACACTGTGAAAAGCTTTGAGAACTTGAAGATGATGAGGAAGCTTGATGACGTGATGAATGAGACTTATGAATGCCTCATGTGGTTGGCCACCGCTTCAAAATCAAGAGAAAGATCAGCAACAAGCTCTCACAATATCACTTGGGTGATTAGAGCAAAGAGGGAAGGATTAGAGCAAAAAAAAAAGAGATTTTGAAGCTTTAATGGAGAGCTTCAATAGAAAAACTGCAGCCGCCTAGTTTTTTGCTTCCCACGGCCAATTCATGCCACCATTTGGAGTGAAAATTGAGCTGTAGAGTCCTCAGAGTGTGGTCTACAAAAGCCCTAAGGCAATGTTGCCTCTAATCAGCGGTGGCGTAATTGTGTACGGCCAGCTGTGCTGCAGAGAAACTGCGCTGAACTGCATAGGCGGCAATGCCGCAATGGAAAACGCCTAATCGAGCTGATGAATCGTACGACCACGTGCGCCCAGTTGCCTTCTACACTTCTCCAGTTGAAAGCACCTCAAGTTATGGCCTCTACAAGCTGCTAGAGCTCCTCCACCAGCAGGGGGTTGAGCTCCACACAAGAGAAGATAAGAAAAAATGAGAATTTTGACCTATTCTACACCACAAATGTGACCTACTCAACCAAAGCTCTAGATACCATGTTGAGAAAACATGGTACTCATGCTAGATCAAGTGTGTGGAGGAGAAGGACTCACAAAATACAAGAAAGATATCTTGTTTATTTAGTTGTTTATGAATACAACTAGGCCTTGCTCAATGCAAAATGCCTCCTAGCTTCACCTTTAAATAGGTGAGCTAGTGGACCTTAAGTCCCTTCACACACACACCCTTCTCCTACCCTTTTACATGACCTTAGTCTTTTAATAGGGGGGACCTCTAGCTATTTATACAGTAGTGTGGGGATTGATAAGCCATGTGATACTTTTACATGTTCACATCATCATCACTATAGGGAGGATTTGTAGCCATTTATATAGTAATGATATTGTATGGTAGTGTGAACATAGGCTAATAATGGACTCGAACACTTTTTCCATCCTTAGGAGGTTTTTTCCCTGAGCATGTGTACACACTCGGGGGAAGAAAATAAAAAAAGTGACCTTATCATGTGTGTATCTTATGAGTGTGTGTATAAGGGACCTTATCATGTCACTTCACTTGTACTTCACTTATTCTCATTGATATAATCTTTATATGAGAAAGAATGACAAGGGGATTGTGCTAGTGGTGGTCATCTATGCTGATGACGTAATTGTCACATAGGTGATAGTGATGATGACATTCATAATTAAAATGCTAAAATGTGCTTGCTTTATTTCTTGCATTTGAGAAGCTTCGAGGTTGGCAATGGCTAGTGGGAGACCTTTCCCAATATGAAATCTAATGAGTTAGGAAAGATCGACAGTTGGGCATTCTTAATCTTCATAGTTGTGGTTTTAATGGTGTGACGACAGGCCATCCAAGATATCGTTTCTTCATAGAATGATCATACATACTTGAGGTGTGTCTGTCTTTGCTATTGATGTAGAATTATAGGGATGATGAGGTACTTTCATTATTTAAGATATGAGATTTGTGATGCACTTAATGTTTGTATATAGTTTTCCATGATGACTAGTCCCTTTAGCTATAATCAAAGAGGAAGTCATCCTTAAGAAGCTAGGTGAGCAAAGTTGAATGCAAGATCAACTTGGATATTGATAACATGATGGTCAAGGCAATACTATTCTTATAAAAAGAGGAGAACACAACAAATCTAATATTTATATGTAAGAGAATATGTGTGGTGTATGCAAGAGAACACTTACAATAATAGAAGTAGGATCTTTCATAGCATCTCACGTTTTCTATGTGGGTTTCTCCAAGAGGGCCCAAACAAACAAAATCCAGGTTTTCTCAATCCCATCATGCCCGAACGATGTCCGATGATGGTGGTGGTCAAAATTGGCAAGGGGGTGTGGGGTACCCCTCCCCACACATTTGCTAAGTTTTGTCAACATCGTGCATGGTTCAAGCGAGATATGGTGCTCCATCTCATGTTTTCTATGTGGCTTTCTCAAATGTATAGAATTTGATTTTTCTCGATCTCATCATGCCCAAACAACATCCGATGGTGGTCAAACTATGTAAGTGTTTGTGGGGTACCCTCTCCACATATTTACAAAGTTTGGTCACCATCGAACATCATTTGGGTGAGATATAGTGCTTCATCGCATGTTTTCTACATGGGTTTCTCCAACTGACATGAGTGAACAACATTTGGTCAAACTTTGTAAGTTTGTGTGGATACCTCTCCCCACACACTTGCAAAGTTTGGGGTCACCAATGTCGTTCATGCGAGTTATGGTGCTTCACCTCACAATTTCTATGCAGCTTTCTCATAGGTTTTTTTGATCCCATCATGTTCAACAACATTAGATGGTGGTTAAAATTTGCAATTGTGTGTGGGGTACCTCTCCATGCACACTTTCAAAGTTTTTTCATCACCATTGCATCATTTAGGTGAGATATGGTGCTCCATCTCACGTTTTCTAGGTGGCTTTCTTCGAGAGGGCCCAAACACATAAAATATAGGTTTTCTCAATCTTACCATGCACGAATGACGTCCGATGGTTGTGAATTTTTACAAGTGTGTGTGGAGTACCCCTCTACACATACTTGCAAAGTTTGGTCACCATCGGACATCACAACACATGGTGCTCTATCTCTTGTTTTCTATTTGGCTTTCTCCAACAAGAGGGCCCAAACACACAAAATCTAGGTTTTCTTAATCCTGTCATCATGCCCAAATCATGTGTGATGGTGGTCTAACTTTACAAGTATGTGTCCCTCCTTACACACTTACAAATTTTGGTCATCATTCATTCGGGCAAGATATGGTGCTTCATCTCATGTCTTCTACATGGCTTTCTCTCCAAGAGGGCCCAAACGGACAAAATCTAGGTTTTCTTGATCTCATCATGCTCGAGTCCTATGGGTGGGAAAACTTTGCAACTATGTGTGGGATACCCCTCCCCACACACTTGCAAAGTTTGGTCACCATCGGTGTCATTTGGGTGAGATATGGTGTTCCATCTCCTATTTCTATGCGGGTTTCTCCAAGAAGATATAAACACACAAAATCTAGGTTTTCTTGATCCCATTATGCCTCAATGACAATGTCTTATGTTGGTATAACTTTGTAAGTATATGTGGGGAGCCCCTCCTTGTACACTTACAAATTTTGGTCCATCTCCCATCACACATTGTTCAGGCAAGATATGTTGCACCATCTCAAGTTTTCTATATAGGTTTCTCCAAAAGGGTCCAAATACATAAAATCTCGGTCTTCTCGATCTCTTCATGTTTGAATGACATCCAATGGTGTCCAAACTCTATATGTGTATGTGGGGTACCCCTCCCCACACACTTATAAAGTTTGGTCATGAAAGATCTCCACGATAGTTATAGCTTGCTAAGGTAATCTCTTGTGAATGTGTTAGAGAGGTTGTAGTGGGCAATAACATTTTTGATGCCACTATTGGGGAGAAATCCTTTAGATTTTTCTCTTGTTTTCTCTCTAAATCTAAGAATTACCAATTACCCATACTCTTTAGTAGTGGATTGTTAGAATTAGAGTTAAGGTTGCAACAATGCACACACACAAGATAGAGAACCTTGAGAGCACACAAACTCACTAGATTAGAATGAACAAATGTGTGCCAGATACAAAAGATAAGTACACACCCCTAAATGAGTAGATAAGAGGGTGTACATACGCACGGGGAAAAAACCTCCTAGTGAGAGAAAAAGTGCCCCGACGGTCCTAAGTGTGTTCACACACATCACTACCATATAATGCTACAAATTCCCCCTGAAGTGATGATGTGAACATGTACAGGGTATGGTCGATCGATCCTGAAAAGGCAGGAAGCCCAAAGCTTTACAAAAAGCTTCAAACTTTTCACAAAGAAGGGCCTTCATGAATAAATCTGCCATGTCATGTGTAGGCCCATATACCAAGCTAATCTCTGCTCTGCAAATAGTCTTTCCCTGACATAGTGGTAATGCACCTCAATGTGCTTAGTGTGAGAATGAAACACTGGGTTCCTCGCAACAACTGTTGCTGCGCTCTAGCTGTTAGTGAAAATCATAGTGCTAGCCAACACCCAAATCAGTCATAAGACGTTTGAGCCACACACACTCAACTATAGCTGTAAGCTACCCTGTACTCAGCTTCAGAGCTGGAAGTGGTCACTGTAGGCTGCTTCTTGCTGTGGACACTCGTGTGTCATAACATCCAACCCAATCAGAATCATTGAAAGCATGCAGCTATGACTCACCCCCCTTTGGATAAAATAATCCAAAATACTAAGTGCCTTATAAATAGCAAAAAACCCCCTTAACAGCCTGCCAAATCTTCCTACCTGGGCTATGCATAAATTTTCTCAACTGTGAGACCGCATATTGTATATCTGGCATCGTGTTGCACACATTAGGAAAATTCTGGACTCAAAAGAGGGCTGTTTCAACAATAATATAATAATAGACACATAGATTGAGTGACATGTAATCTACGAACGAGATTCACCGGTGGTGGGACCTCTGTACAAACCCACCCAAAACGTGGAGAAACTCTTATCTTCATGAAATATTAAAAAAAACCATCACCTTGTCTTAAAATAATCAAAACCGTTTTTTTGTCAGAAACTAACGCAATAAAAGAATGTTTTCCACATTCCTGTGTTAGACGTGGAGCACTAAAAAATTCTTTCCACCACCCCTAGAACTAATGAAGCTTGAATGCTTGGAATAGATAGATACACATTCTCCCGGTTATTCCCTCAACTTGGTTCCACTTTTGAATCTTGAAACATCTTTGGCGCCCAAAAGAACACACCGTCCCTCATTTCATCCTCCCTCCTTGATCCACAAAAGCGGTTAGCCCAGTCATCCACTTTCTGCTACTTCTTCTTTCTCATACGTCTGTTAATCTATCATGGCACCCGAAAGTGGACTGAAACGAGCAAGGAGCAGTATCTCATCTGTTGTGTTGTATAACATAAAAGACGAGAACGAAGAATGGATTCCCCAAGTATACAGGAAGTACTCTTGGGTCACTATGCAGCCAGGAAAACAAGGCCACTACCGAGTGAAGGGAAAGGCATCTGAAGACTTGGCCAAACATTGGAAAGGAAGGATCCTTGACTTTAAGATGGCACCAGGAGGGAAAACTGTCAAAGAAGTGTTGATCCAGCATGTATTCATGCAAAAAGAGATCAACGTGGGACCATTGGAAGGACTTCCAAGACACAGACCACATTGTAAGTGCTTGTGTTTTGTATTTCAATGTTACAAATAAGGTGATTGATATACATTTTTCTGCCTTGCACAGATTTGTACCCATCCAATCTTCAGGAGTGGGAGCCTGCACAATGCTTGACGGGGTTCTTGAATGTCGTACATGGTGAGGTGGGGGAACTTCAATATGAAGGTCGTGCACCAAGTGATCTCGCAAGAAGTAGAACATATTTCTATGACTCATTTTATACCTTGCCCACTCAATCGAGTCGACATGGAAAGTTGGAACGTATTCCGTTGCCCACACTTGATAGTCCGGAGTGGCCATTGCTTGACACAGAAGTGATAGAGTCATACAGGACCAAAATGTTTAATGATATTAAATGTGCTATGAAGCCTAGCATTGGTGCAAGAAATGTGCACTTAAGTTTGTTTGTTCCAATTGCATGCTTTGTTCATTTATTTTCTGATTGTAAACAATTGAGAAAAACTAGAACAACTTTTGTGTGCAAAGATGTAGATGAAGCCTGGCTTGATCATTTGTTTGACAAAGGTTGGAGAGTGAAATCATCAAAGGGAGATGATTTGATCGAATGTCGATTGAACACCTCCGACATTGCATTTCGGTGAGTGTTAAAACATTAAAATGTATTTTTGTGAAACAGTTACAACGCTTATTTGATTATACTCGGAAAATTATCCTAATGATATTTTGGAATCAGATACTATATTGCCAGGCAACATCTGTGCATGTCATTTACTTATAGAAGGTGGCGATGGATCAACAACAACTGGGAAAGCATGGACCAAGATACAAGAGATGGCAGCCACTCTTGCTTGATAGATATAGTTATGATTCGACAGGGTCACCCATCTTTGACATTGGAAGTGAAAGAGAATTGGACTCTCGAATATGTTAGGAAGGAATTAGAAGTAGCTATTCAGAATCCTCCAGATCAATTTTGCTTCAAGCTCGATGGTCGGAAGCTAAGTAAAAGAAGAGAGCATCAGATCATTTGTAAAGATGTTGCAGCCCCACATGAATTGGAGGCACTAGAAGATATATGATGTGACCATGTATACGGTGACAATGTATTTTCCATATGCAATAAACTTATCTATTCAGAACATTGCTTTTGTAATGCTTTACTGTTTAAAACAATGTAATGAAGGCAAGAATTCCCCAATTGAATTTTTATGTATACAAAAAAAGGCTTAAAGTAAGAAAGCAAGCAGTGAAGGAACACAGTAGCAAATTTGATCCTCTGATTTTCAAATGATAAGTGTATTTACATTTGATGTTCTCTCTCCAATACATGTATAGCTGCATATTTACAAACGTACATTTGTTGGAAGAAGGAAAAAACTATTTATTGCTGGAACCCATAGGTATCGGCTTCAGGATGGAGCCAGGGCTCTTCTCCCAAGTATGGAGCCCATGTAAGAGGCTCAGGGGGGCCTATCCCCCCTCGTGGATTGGGCAGGATGAAGTCCACTGGCCCGTCTGGAGGCATAACTTCAGCGACCTCGATCAATTTCGCAATCGTTTCCTCCCTAAACGTTTGGACGTCTAGGTCCACGTAGCGAGACATTGATGGAAACTGCCATCACAATTCATCAAGGCATAAATAAGATCAACATGACAATATATAAGAAGATAAACAAGAGCACAAATGCGTATGGGAGCTGAAAATGCTTACATCCTCTGAAGGGAGCTGAAAAATGCTTCGTAGCAGCAACATTGCATTAAGTGCAACCCTCCACCCACAGCTGTAGCCATCTTCTTGTTTGGGGACACTAACCCTTCGGATGGTCAATCGATCCAGGGTGTCGATGTCCATGCTGAGGCTCTCGTAAGCTGCCATTAGTTTCCTGACTCCACTGTAAACAGAGACCAATCATTATCCTGATCAATCCGGACTTCTAACTCAAACAATAATATGTATCTTAATGATTTTTACTTACAGCAAAACATTTCCATGGACACCAGATGTCGAATTTGCAAGGTAAATGACATTTTCTTGCACGTTGACTAGTAGAAGACTCCAATGGGAACTGCACAATAGAATTCTATTAGTTTCAATCCAAAGGAAGCACTATATAACTCGTGTACGGTGATTCCTATAAACATCATGCGATAGAGAGAGAGAGAGAGAGAGAGAGAGAGAGAGAGAGAGAGAGAGAGAGAGAGAGAGAGAGAGAGAGAGAGAGAGAGACAAACTCACTTTTCATGATATGCCAAAAAAAATACTCGGGCATCGTCCAGCTGGACCTCCCGAAACCAGTTCAGCACATCGAGGTACGGAACTGACTCTACTAGCAACAGTGTTGAGACCAGTGAATCAATCTGGAACACTCGTTGCTGTACATCCTCGGGCAATAGCGAAATAACAAAACTTCACAAGGAAACATATCAAGAGTGAGGCATCAACTTTAAGAGCCAAGAATGAAAAATTGTGGGAGGACAGAGAAAAGAGTATACCTTAAAACACATCTGAGCACTTTGTCGTTGACTTCAGTTTTGGGATCAAACAAAATGTTGATTTCTTCAGCATGAATCGGGAAATAACATCTATGCCCTCTAATATTAAAGGGTACATAGAACTCCGGCAACAAAAATTGAAGCGCCTCCCGATTCATGGCGTGGAGTGCGCGAACATTTTCCCTTTTTGTTTGCAATGCAAGCATTGCAGCTTGATGTTCCCTTTGAGCGCTTGTCATTAAATTTGCCCGAGTCTGATGCTCATGATCTGGACCTCCCTCGGTCACCTCTTCAATTCTCACTTTTTGTACAGGCCGGACATCCAAAATTTGTAACATTCGTTCATCAGTAAACGTAACTGGTCTAAGTGACTTATCGTATCTGAAACGAAGGGCTATTAGGCTGAAAAAATCTTTGTTCATTACTGTCACCCTGTGTGCGTGGGCAGCAAGAACGTAACTATCCAAAAAAAATTCGATCATCCAATCTTCTGTGGCCTCTTGCAAGCAAAACAAGGCCGATGCCTTCCACCTAAACAAAATTCCATTCTGCTCACAAATTCTCCTGGCAAGCCTCTGGAAAGGCAATCTGGGAATAGCAGCTGTCGGGTGCTTCATAAACTTTTTGATTTCTCGCAGGGCTGCCGAATGCTCTGCGAAACGCCTGAGTCTAGGCTGCGTTTTGGACAATCGGGAAGGACTGCTTGATTTTCTTGATCTTGAGGCTTTCAGAACGCCCATCTTCTTCCCAGTAGATGAGGGAGCTGCATTGTCAATGGGTCTAGCTGTATGCCTTACACGAGCCATCTGAAAACGCAAGAAAAAGCAGAAAACTTTGCTATTCAGTAGCACACGATTAACAATTCACCATAAAGCGAGAGAGGGGGGCCAAGTAAGCAATATGCACTTCCTCGCGTTATGGTGAATCCATTCACCATAACGAGAGATGAAGGTCCACAGAAACACAATAATCCTTCTCGCATTATGGTGAATTCATTGACAACAATAAGAGGCGGATTATCGTGCATTCTTTGAGCTTTGATCTTGCGTTACAGTGATTTGATTCACTATAACGCGAGACTAAGAGCCAGTCAAATCAAAACAATCCACCTCGCGTTATAGTGAATCGATCTACTACAACGGGAGGAGGGTTCTCCCGAATCTCTTACCATTCCGTCTTGCAGTTTGGTGAGTCGATTCACCATAACACATAGAGCAGTATTGAGATTCTAATGACTCGTTGTCTGCTTTACGGTGAATCGAATCACCATGACGGAGGGCAAACAGTCGAAGAGAAAACAATGGCAGGGGGCAAACAGTCGAAGGAAAAACAAATTAAATCAAGTATTATACAAGAAACACAAAACAATCAAGTAATACACTTTCATCACATTCTATGAGTGGGAATGGATGGAGACTGTCGTGTAGGAGGTGATTTAATTGACACCAATAAGAGGTGGATTATCGTGAATCCTTTGCCCCTTGGTCATGCGTTATGGTGAATTCACCATAACGCGAGTCTAAGGGCCAGTCAAAGCAAAACAATCCTCCTCGCGTTATAGTGAATCGATTTTCGCGAATCTCTTACGTTTGCCTTCTGCCATGGTGATTCGATCCACCATAAGACATGGAGCTTATTGAGATTTCAATGGCCCGTCGTGTGCTTTAAGGTGAATCGAATCACCACGGCAGAAGGCAAACAGTCGAAGAAGAAACAATGGCACAGGGCAAACAGTCGAAGAAAAAACAAAACAAACAAGCAATATACAAGAAACTTACAAAACAATCAAGTATTATACAAAAACTTACATTTCTTGCGTGTGAATGGATGGAGACTGTCGTGCAGGAGTTGGAAAGTCGGTTCAGTACTGTGGCGGTAGTCGGAAGTCACCTGGAGGCAAGCAGGAGGACGGACAAGGCAAAATCGATAAGAGGACGAAAAGGTGGCGTGATTAATGGCTTTGATTAGTCTTTAGAGCGAACACACGTGCTGGCGGGCTGCCAGGGCGACTAGGCGGCGCTGACGTGTCGTATAGCATTAAAAAGGGCTTTGATTAAACTTTATAGCTTGTACACGTGCTAGGTACACGGCGGGATGCCACGTGGCATTCATGTATTGGCGGGTGAAAACGCGGCGCTGACGTGTCGCGTAGCATTAAAAACGGATTTTCTAGGATACTCATCTCATTTATTGCCTCTCTTGGAGTTCGTATTCTCATTTATCTCCCCACCAACGGCCTTTATCTCCATCAACGACTGACTATCTCCTCCAACCCTCCTTCATCAATCATCCTCCTGTATCCAACGTCAAAGACAAACCTCCAACCTCCTTCATCTCCATTTCCTGCGACGATTGTATACAATTCGTTTTCCTGGTATTTTTATCTCCTTTGTGCTTTTTTCTTCTTTTGTTATTTCGTTGTTTTGGTTTCAGTCGTGGAGAAATTCTTGCTTTGTCTTTTCATCGCGTTAAGGTGAATTGAAAACCTATGACTCCTCGCCTTATGGTGAATTGACTGCGAAGAAGAGTATTTTAATTCGTTTGACACCTCCTCTCTCAGTATGGGTACTGGAGAACTATCTTTATTTTTAATTCACCATAACGTTAGAGGCGTTGCCAAAGGATGATAAAGTCGTCATATTGCGGTGAATCAATTCACCATAACGCGAGCGAAGGTCCCATAGGAAGCACAATACTCCTCCTCGCATTATGGTGAATCGATTCACCATAACGCGAGAAGAGGTCCTTGACTTAGCTGCAATTTTATTTGCGTTAGGGAAAATAGATTCACTACAACGCGAGGAGGAATACCTGGATTCCTCTGGCATCTCCTCTCGTGTTATGTTGAATCCATTTACACCACATAGAGATTTGTTGTTTAAGATCGACTGTCTCTTGATTCATTGCCTGAACTAATATTTTCCATGTCTTTTCTACAGACTTGAATTCAGCCATGGCGCAAGTTCAAGTCGAATTTGATATGGACGAAGAGATCAAAGAAACACCTGCAACTCTATTATATGACTTCCTGTACAAATGTCGACATCATGATTTGCACCCTGCAATTTCGTTGATGTTCAATAGCGATTTTTCTCTGGAGGATACATTGTCTAGCCATCATGGATACTTCGAAGAGGCAAAGCAAGAGTTTGACGAGCTCACAAATGAAGAACCAATGATGATTGATGGGAAAAGTCACATTCATTTTAATCTCAAGGTGTCGCCGGAGAAGAAGCAGAGGTTAAACAGGGATTGGCACAAGGTGCCATGTGATAAGAAGAGAGCCTTGCTATGCCCTTTTCACAAAAGAAAGTGCCGCTTGATGGAATACTCCTACGCCTTCTTATGCTTCTTGCACATGAACGTGCAATTAACAGATGAAGAATGTACAGAGCCGCCTGCAAAAATTGAAAGTGAAGACACGATTTCTCGTCAGGCAAGTCCCACCGTTGAGGATGCTGCTGAAGAGGAGGACACTCCTCATGTCATTGAGGAGTTCAATGTTGAAGAAGAGAGGAAGCTCAGTTCGGTGGTTGATATTGAGGCAGTTAGAGAACAAAACAGTGATGTAGGTCAGCTTGTTATTGAATCAGATGACTCCTCCCCCATTCCAACGCCATTACTCCCCTCCTACCAAGTAGGAGATTCAGAGTATATATTGCTGACAGACATACAACGTGTATTTAACTTAAGGGAGGATCATTGCATAGCTTTCATAGCCCAGAATCTGGAGGTCGATGACAATTTTGTAGATGATGATGGGATAGACAAGTACCTACTAGTGGATAGCCATGTGAAAGACACCGAGTTCCTTTCTGCTGCAGCAACACTAAATATGATCTATGCTGATGCCCTTAGATATGAAGGAAAAGATGCCACAGAGGAAGAGCTACAAGAAGCAAGGGACAGACTGAATATCACGAACATGGGAGGTTGTAGGGATGTGCCAAATAAGTCAGCGGAAACCGTTCCTAGTTCGAGCACTAATTTATGGCAAGACGCCTTGCTTGAAGCAGATGAGAACCAAGAGGTTAGTTTTTTTTTGTTGTGGATTTGGCTTTATCGACTTTGTCCTGAAATGTTTGGTGATGTTGTTTCTGGCTAATGCTCCTTTATTTTTTCAGTTGGAAATATATGAAGACACATTCCTCAAACGTGCTTCAGGCAAGCGTATGGCGGGATTGGGCCACGATTCGACACTAGGAACATATATACACCGCCTAAAATTCCCTCAAATTGTGATATTTCACGCTAGCTACTCCAAGGACAATGCCAGTTTTCCTCTGATGGCGATAAAGACTTTATCCAGGTATTTAGGTGGCTATCACTTAAGGCTGAATGCAAACAAGGCAATACTTCTGGAGCGGCAAGCAGCTGTTCGAATTTTTGGAGAGGGACCTGGAGTATATTCGTTAAGATGTAAATATTATTTAACATATGCTGCTTACGGGTTGGCATGTGGAATCACTGATCCTAATCTGTTGAGTGATTGCGGGAAGAAGCATCTTCTTAGAACAGCAAGGCCAAAGGTCCCTGTTGTGCCACTGATAGAGGATGAAGAAGATGATGCAGAAACGTCAACAAAAAAGGCTCGGCTGGGGGAAGTCTCTGTTCCAGATTAACAAATTTAGATTGTTCCAGTTGCTAAGAAGTTTCGTCATATTTCTCAATACTCTTCTTGTACCATTACAAACTATGAAATGTATATATATTGGAAACATTTATATGGGACATAGATGAAAGCTCTTGTTCTTTTAAAATCTTTCACAGTTACATCATTGTTTTACAATATATATTTCAATGATCAATTTTCTTCCACACTCTGCCCTGTCTTTGTCGTTGTCTTAGCCATTCAGCATGATTCTGCTTTCCCTGTGAGGAGACATATATTGAACGTCTCCGTTCAGCCTGAACCTTTCTTATTGCACATGACACAGCTGATTCAGCATGTTTGATCTTCACACGAGCCCTCACTTGAATCCGCCTATACCACCACTGACATAGTTGCTTCATGGGATTACTTTTCTTTATTCCTCCTCCATGTTGAGTGGCCCTTTGATAGGCACAACGTGCTTGCCAATGAGATCTTTCCATGCCTTGGGTAGACCAAATCCCAAGGCTTCCAAACTCTTCCGCAAAAAAGGTTCCATGTGCATGCAAAATGTGCTACAAATGCTCAACAACAACAAGACATTTAGTATCGTACAATATTTTTTGAACAACAAAAAATACTCAAAGCTGTAGGTTTTCAAGTAATTACCATGTATTGTGTCAAGTTTGTCGCACCCCATGCCTTTTCATAGCTAGTGTAGAACTCTGTCACAACTGCCTCAAATTTCTCAACATCCCCATCTTCAAACCTTGCTTTTTGCAACAAAGGTGCTAGGCGATCAAGTGCCAACCACGCTTTGGCCTTTGCCACCCTTGCTTGTCCTGAAGAGCCTCGGTCAGGTACAGCTGCATGAAGCTTCCTCCACACCTCAAAATCTGTACCCAGATGACCTCTCTGGGTATGATTAGATAAGAACTTTCTGGCTTTTGCACCTCCAAAACATGGTTTGCTAGGAACATTTCCGGTCTTCCCTGATCTTCTCAAGTCCTTCTCAATCTTCACTTGACCACAATGTAAACCTGCATCTGAAAGCACTTGCTCTATTTTTTTAATAGTTCTTTCACTCTCTACTGCTGGTTTCATATTCCATGAAAATTCGATGTACATGTAGACTAGTTTCTCAATTATTCTAACCAGCGCATGCAAAACACAAATATGAACTCTGATCAAAGGGATAAGAAGAATTGGATCCCAAGTAGGATCCACTCCTGGAGCATCACGATTTGGGGGTTCACGCCTATTACTGATTGCATTTGGGCATTTCCATTCTCTCTCTTTTCCTCCTTTGGAGACACCTCGTTCGGTCATACAATACAGGCAAGGATACTTGGCCATTGCTCCTTGGGAAATACCAAACATGCATTTCAAGGTTTTAAGATCTGCAGCCAGGTGCCATTCAACCTCATATTCACCATATCCTTCTACATAAAGCTTTTCGCCATTCGACTGCTGCTGGATAGTGGAAGGAAGCTCAGTCTGGTTGAAGTACCACTTCAGAATTTCATGGGTCTCTGTTAGAACCTGTTAACAACAACTATTAGATTGTCTACAACATCATAACAAGAGGATAGCAACATAATATTCTTTATTTAAAAATGGATAGCACGTCACCTCAAATGCAGCCAGCCACCAAATCTCATTTTCGGATTGTACACTAAAGTGCTTCTCATCAGCATTACTGATACTTGCATCCAAAGCTCTATTCATTAAAGTAATGCTAACCCTTTTCAGCTTCTGTCCTTTGATCACCTCACTCTCATCAAGTTTCAAAACAAATTTCAGCCTTCCATTGCACTCATGTACACTGATGTCATAAAATTTCACCATAGCCATTTGTAATTTCCGAACATCCATGATGAAATTGTTGAACTCTGTAAGCTCTATAATTTTCTGTTCCCCGCTCTTTTTAGTCACTGTCAATGTGCTAGACACGTGACAAGGCTCTCCAACAAGTTCGACCATTCCCAAGTTGAGAATATTTCGAGCTTTGTTTACGTGAAATGGTTTTGGAATGGGAATTACTGTTTTTTTTCCAAGCTTGCAATTGAAACCCTCTTTTACTTTATTAAACAACATCCTGTAAGACTTTGTGCTTATACCAGCCATGTCACATATACCTTGTGCATCTGCAGGCGTGAATGCTTCACTCACCTCCTGCAAGGATTGCTTTGCTATGTCTGATCGAAGTCTTGCAAACTTAGGATGCTGTATTGCTGACTCCACGATGTCTTTTGTCAGAACTTTGCCAAATATATCAGAACCTTGCTCTTTTGGACCCACAACATCTGTGACCATCCTGAAGCAACAACGATAGCTATTTCAGTCCACCATTCATCTAACTATACCACCCCCACACCCAATCCCCCATCTCCAAGAAAGGAACTAAAGATGAAAATGAAAGTGAGTGCTCAAAGAAATTTAAGCTCAAAGAAATTATAGATCCCAATACCTGCAAGCTTTTACACGACGCTTCCATTGGCCACCTCCAACATTGAGTTCTTCCAATGGTTTGATCTGTCTCTTGCGTAATCGAGCACCTAATGGCGTGTCTTTCAAATATTGCAATTTTCTGTTGAACTTTTCAAGTTGTTTTCGAAGGTGTGCATTCTCACTCTCCAATGTGAAATTGTTGATTTCTCGAACTGCCAAAATTTCATTCTTCTCCTTAATAGTGTCCTGCATCTTACAAATAGTCTGCTGCAAATGATCAAACTCTTTTTGTAACCCAGCACAAACTTTTGCCTTGTCCTCGTTTGAAGCTTGCAAAGCTGTTGTGATCGATGCCAAGTAAAAATTCGCACCTTCAAGCATTTTTATCCTGGCATCTCTATCACTCAAATGTCTTTCAAAGATACTTTGACATTGGCCAAACAGTCTTTTGCAATACCCAAGCAATCCATTTTCACCCTCACACACAAACTTGAAGAAACTTGTCAACCCAAAGAATGATGGAGATTGAGAGGAGGTTGGATCTGGTGGGTAAATACTACCATCCAACCAAAGGTCCATATTTTTCTTTCCTTCATTTCGAAGCTCAGTAATGCGGGCTTCGCATGCTGGCCTAGACCAGTTTCTCTTACAGCAGGGAGCATAATCGGGTTCTACTTGGAAGTGGATGTCCACCTTTTTCCTCTTTTGCTGCACAGGTTCCATTGCATTGTTCTGTGCTTTAACAACACCAAAAAGCATAATGAACTCACACTTTAACCAAAAAAAACCCAAAGATATTACACTTATCTCCCGTGAAGAAGATTGCTTCATTAAAACCAAAAGACAACATCACTAAATAATACCTCCTTGTCCATCAAACAAACTTGTTGGTATCCTGGATGAACCAAAATGTACAGAGTACTTGTAAGCACAACCCTCACTTGAAAAAGGTAAGAAATGGGATTGTTATTCATGCACAAGCAGGTATGGCGCATGAAGAACAAATACTTTTCCATCCTTTTTCAAAACTTGCCGCCTTGAGAAGAAGAGAAAATCAAAAACCTCCCGCTCAAAAAAACTCGAATTTGGAGTGGTAGTGGTTGTGCAATCGGGAAGACAATGAGGGAGACAATGCAAGATGATGGGTTGCAGGGACGAAGTTCGGTTAGCAGAGTTGGATTCGTTACATTCAAAAGTGTAATGAAGAAAGAGAGTGGTGTCTTTTTTCAATAAAATAAGGCACCATAGTGGGAATAAAAAACTATACTCAAGATGCATTGTTTTGAATTAAAAAACACCCTACATGTCAGTTAATGGAATAAAGAACTCAAAAACGACGCACGTGCCCTCCAATATTATATGTGGATTTATTGGCTTGCTTTGTCCACATCACCATCCCAAGGGATCTCTTACAAGGCCCCTTTTTGAGTCCAAATTTTCCCTAATGCATAAAGAAGGGATCCAACAACCTATTGTTATATAAACTAGCATCAAAAGAGTCTCCTTGCATCTTGAAGACTAAGTCGAGTACGTGTCTCCATAGGTGTAGCCACCACAGGTTTACAGTCTTTAAGATTAAACCTCTTCAATAGCTTCGGTACATATATTTAGATTGCATCATAGCAATGCCATCATTGCGATGCTGCATAAACTGAATCCCCAAATAGTAATGCAAGGGCCCCAAATCTGACATCTCAAATGATGATTGTTGCAAATAAGCCTTAAAGGCTGAAATCAGATCTATATCGGGTCCCGTGAGAAGTATGTCATCAACGTGTAGAATGATGACCAAAAATGTGTCCTGACTCCTCTTCACATAGAGGGTACTCTTTGTTGGACTGTTGCAAAAATCATTTGCAACCAAGTATGCATGAATCTTCTCATACCATGCTTAGGAGCCTGCTTAAGGCCATAAAGAGTCTTTTTCAACCTGCATAGTTTAGACTCTTTTCCTTTCATATAGCAAAACCAGGAGGCTACGATACATACACCTCCTCATATAAATCACCATTCAAGAATGCAGTCTTAATGTCCAACTGATGTACATTCTACCCATGATGTGCTACCAAAGCAATGAGACACCTAATACGAGATGTGGGTGCAAAGGTCTCATCATCATAATCAATGCTCTTTTATTGGGCATACCCCTTTGCAACAAGTTTGGCCTTGTAGTGATCAATGCTACCATCTGCTTTGCATTTTAACTTGTAAACCCACTTAGTACCAATGGCCTTCTTGCTATGAGGTAGATCTATCAAATACCAGGTGTCATTCTTGAGTATAGAGTTATACTCATCCTGCATAGCATGCATCCAATGATCATCATCCTGTGCTTCCTCAAAGGAAACAAGTTCCTCCTCATAACATAAAGTAGAAATGAGAACATGATCCACATGAGAATAATCTGCATAATGAGAACCTGCACGAGTTTTGCTAGGTAAAGGAGGTGCCAACTTGCTATTGCTCAATGTCTGCACAAGCCATTTTGGCATACGCCTGGATTCTTTTATGGATGCTCTCTCCTTATCCACTACATTCTCAATAATTGCCTCATGAAAAGGCTGATTTGTAGGCTGATTTTGCACTCGCAAAGGCTGTGTGAGCATACATTCTACTGTTTTTTTGCATGAAAGCATGGGCTGAACTGAGTTCTCGACAAAAACATCTCTACTTAGCAAAATCTGCTTTGAGGACGGAGAGTCTATATCCCTTTGCTTTCTGAACTGTATATACATTTAATTGCCTTATCATCAAGCTTACTGTGTTGTTGCTCAGGCACAAGAGCATAAGCAAGACAACCAAAAACATGTAAATGAGCCACATAAGGCTTCCTTCCATGCCAAGCTTCATAAGGAGTTTTAGAATGCAAGGCATTGGTAGGGCATTTGTTCAACACAGTTTGTGCACATAGTTGCCTCTAACCAAAAACCATGAGGTAAATCTTAGGATTTCACCATACATCGTGCCATCTCCATGAGAGACCTATTCTTTCTCTCAGCCACACCATTTTGTTGAGATGTGTATGACATTGTACATTAATGCCTTATGCGTTTTTCAGTCATATATGCAGGAAATTTCTTGGACATATACTCCCCCCCTCGATCTGAACGAAGGGTGCCAAATTTACATTCGCATGCATTTTCAGCCATGGATACGACGTGGCTAAAGCACATAAAAACCTTTGACTTCTTCTTTAATAGATACACCCAGCTATATTTGGAGTAATCATAAAAGTGACGAAGTAGAGATATCCCCCAATAGATGGTGTCCTCATAGGACCACATATATCACTATGTGTTAACCTGTAATTTCTTAACAGCTCTCACAGATCCATCCTTTGGAAATGATACCCGTCACATTTTACCAAGAACACACTCCTCAAATACATGTCTAGTAGGGGTCTCAAGAGTTGGCAACTTAGACACCATATTATGCCTTTGAAGGCATAACAAACTGCCATAATTCAAATGGCCAAATTGTGCATGCCATAATTCTGCATCACTCATAGCACGAGTTATAGAGATTGAGCAAGCATCATGCTACAACTTCTCAAATACATCCATCTTGTATAGGCCATGAAACAAGGTACCTAAGGAAATGATAGAATAACCACATTTCTATTCTGAACTATAAATCTGTCATCCACAAATTTCACCAGCAAGCCTGACAAGGCTAAGGCTGAAACTGATAGCAACAAGTTCTTCTTAATGCCTGGCACATATAAATCTTTAGAAAGAGTAAATGTGTCCCCATTTGCAGTGAGTGCAACTCTACCAACTCTTTTGACAGGATAGGAGGAACCATTTGCACATGTGACGGTTCTTGCACTTGGGACAGATTCTAGAGATAACAAATTTTCTTTTGAAGTAATGTGCTTACTAGCACCACTGTCAAAGTACCAAGCATCCGATTCTGCCACCACTGACATGCATACATCATGAACAAAAGGGTCATAACTGCAATGTATAGTCCATGCCCAATCATCTTGAGCAAAACTTGCAGATTCCTTCTTCTCTGCACTTGGTGCAGATGCATCAGCCATAGCCATGCCCAATTCTTTCTTTTTCTCCTTCTCTAGCCTTTTCTTGCGCTCATGTATGTAGTGCCCTGGTTTCCTACAATAGTGACACTTGCCCTTCTTTTTAGGCTTATCACCTTCTTTCTTTGCATCCTTACCTGAGGATTCTGATTTTGGCTTATAGCCACCATGCGAAGAAGCTTACCTGAGGATTCTGATTTTGTCTTATAGCCACCATGCGAAGAAGCTTAACCTTTGCCTTTCTGATTGGCAACAAAAGCTTGCTCACCAACTCGCATAACAGATCTGTTTTGCCTAGACTTCTCTTCTTGCAAGAGTACTGAAACCATCTCATCAAATGTAAGGGCATTTGGATTTCCCTTCATCATACTAAGGGTAGAGGTCTGATAAGAATTCGGCAATGCATTGAGAACTGTGGGCACCAATGTACTATCAGGATATATCTCATCCACACTAGCAAGCTGCTCCTTAAAATCTTTGATCTTGGTCAAGAAGCTGTCCATTGAGTCTCCCTCATTCATGTGCTCAGACTCCAATTGTTTGTGTAGATATGCAACACATGCTTCATTGTGCACCTGGTATAATGCAGCAAGTGAATCCCATGCCTATTTTGAAGTCTTACATGATCGAATATGAGGAATAATGCTTCGCTTCACAGAAAGTGCAAGCAATGCATATGCATGTGCATCTCTTCCATCTCATCTCGTTTGAGCAGTAGTCGGAGGTACTGGTGGTGCAGGTGGAGGAGCCACATCTATCTTAGATTTTAGTTCAAATGTATCCGTAGCACCTGGCTGCATTGGTAGTTATGAAACATGATGAGTTTCACTATCAGTGACCACATTCCAAAGGCCTTTATCAACCAATACATGCCTCGATATATAGGACCACAATGGATAGTTAGTTCCATCAAGTTTGTCCTCAGTAGACAACATGTTGGATACATCACTACTACCAGCCATGACTTTCTACCAAATGCAAAATCTTTCAATACACTGCAAGTACTCAGTATTCACTGAATACAATCTTGGATGGCTGCCAAACAATTGACAAAATCACCCTTCAAAGCATATGAAAAATAACACAGAGTAGAGAATAGAGTGTTACTGCGAAATTATGATAGTCGACGTTGTTGAAGAAATTGTAGATGCTGTTGCACACCAAATCTTTGCCGCTACACAGCCCAAAGACCCAAAATCGAGCAGAACCAATCCAAAATGACACCTCTTTCAAAACGTCTGCAGAAACCTTGCGGTCCCAAAACTCGAATCGTACCGTGAACCCCGAAAATTTTGTATACTTTGTATACAGCACACTACAGTATATACATTCTTCTCCTAAGAGGGTATCTCAATCGGAGACAGAAAAATAGGGTTGTGAGGAGGGAGGCAAACTACTAGATCAAGTGTCAAGGAAGCTAGCTCTGATACGAATGGCTAGAATTAGGGTTAAGGTTGCAACAATGCACACACACAAGATAGAGAAGCTTGAGAGCACACAAACTCACTAGATTAGAATGAACAAATGTGTGCCAGATACAAAAGATAAGTACACACCACCCCAAAATGAGTAGATAAGAGGGTGTACATATACACGAGGGAAAAAACCTCCTAGTGAGGGAAAAAGTGCCTCGACGGTCCTAAGTGTATTCACACATCACTACCATATAAAACTACAATCCCCACAAAAAGAGGTGGAGATTTGTGGTGATTTTGTTTGCTTTTTAATCTCTTTTTTGTTTTAAAAAGAATCATGTGTTTTAGATTATTTTTTGGTTTAATTTGTTATTTTTGTTGTATTTAGATCAATTTAAATAGTTCATTTAGTATCCACATAGGTTAATCTAGGCTTAGAATGCATCACTTGCATTACATTAAGCATAAAGAAGCATTTTAGTGAAATTTTTATTCTCTTTTATATTTTTTACAAACTTTAGATGCTAACTATTGTACTTTTGATGATTTTTTGTTGTATTTAAGTATATTAAAGTGTTAGCATCTATTTTATTTAGCTCAATCATCAAAATAAATCCCAAAAATCTATTTTTATAAAAAAACTCTTAATTTTTACTAATTTCACTACTTGGACTGGTTTTTTGCATTAGAAAAGTGATTAGTGAAGAGAAAGAGTGGAAAAAACCAAAAAAATAGAGGTTTTAGTGGCTAATGAATTAATGTGAGCTTAGGAAAAGAGATTGAGTGTATGGAGTGCATGTTGATGCATGAGGATTTAGTGGATATTAGATTAATGTGAGCTTAGAAAAAGATATTAGGAGTGCATAGAGTGTATGTTGATGCATTAATGCACCAAATCAACACACAAAACTCACAAAATTAAGGATCCTAGCTCTCTTTTGCATAAGAGAATAGCCCATTATCAGAACTCACTCAATTAATCTTTAATTATTTATTAATTCCCACATTAGGTAATGCAAATTTCCACATTAGGCACCGGAGATACTGGAGATCAATCTGACTGCTCTGCAGATATGAAAGAGTTCAAGGATTGGAACCAAGGGGCCACAAAAGTTATGTATTGGCTCTCTATCAATATACAGGACACCATGATTGGGCACATATAGGATGCCAAGTCTCCCAAGGAGGCGTGGGACACCTTGGTAAAACTCTATGAAACGAATACCAAGGCACGAAAGATACAGTTGAAGAATGAACTTCATACTGTGGAGAAAAAGAGTATGTCTGTGAATGACTATGCATTGAAGATCAAGGGTATTGTGGAATCCCTTACATCTATTAGCGTTTCAGTAGATGATGATGATAAGGTGGAAGTCTGTCTACGTGGTCTCGGGCCACAATACAAGGCATTCAAAACGTCTATTCAGACTCGAAAAAACATTCCCAATTTCATAGATTTGGTGTCTATGTTGATTATAGAAGAGAAGAGCTTGGGTGAAGACCAAGGGTCTTCACAAAACAAAAACAGCTCAGAGCAACAGGCCTTCTACACAAGTTTAGGAAGAGGACGAGGTAGAGGAGACCGTGGATGCGGCAAAGGAGGTGGCCGAACAGGTAATCAGAATTATGGCCAGTAGCAACAACAACAACAGTCTCAGAATTCACAACAACAACAACATGCAGTTGGAAGAGGCCAATTCAGAGGCAAGGGGAGTCAAAGAGGTTGTGGAATTGGCAAAGGCAGTATAATGATACACATGGATGCTTTTATTGTGGTAAGCCTGGACATGTGCAGGCAGATTATTATAAGAAGCAGGCTGACATGCAAAATGGAAAATTGCAGCAAAACAACTATGCATCCTCAAGCAAAAACAATGAGGATAATGAAAGGTTGTTTGTTATGCAGCATGTAGTTAATGCCATGTCTGAAAATGTTGAAGCAGCACATAAAGATGATGTATGGTACGTTGATTCAGGTGCTTCGAACCACATGACAAGTTATGGGGAGTGGTTCAAGGAGATGAAAAACCTTGAAAGACCAGGTTTTGTGGAAACAGGGGATGACACTACTCATCCAATTGCCCATGTTGGAGAAGTGCCATTGTCTTTGCAGGATGGCAAAGTGAAGTACCTTGTAGATGTACTTCATGTTCCGAACATAACAAAAAATCTGGTTTCAGTTGGCCAGATGATTGAGGCGGTTTAACCCTGATGGTTATTATGTTGAAGACTTTAAAGACAAGTGCAAGTTGGTTGCAAAAGGCAATAGAGTGGGCAGAATGTTTACATTAAATGTAAACATACTTGAAGTGAGTGCTGCGATGTTTGCAAATGGTTCAGGAATTGTTGCAGACAGACATTTGGCATAAAAGAATTGGACATTAGAATGTGCAGAGAATGAAGTCTATGCAGACTAAAGAAATTGTGACAGGGCTGCAAAAGTTTAAAGTTGAAGGTATGCAAAAAATATGTGAAGCATGACAATTTGGAAAGCAAACAAAGCATGTATTTCCACGTGATAGAAATGTGAGTAGAAATGCACTAGATGTTGTGCATTCAGATGTATGGGGTCCTACGAAGACCATGTCTATGGGAGGCTATAGGTATTATGTGACATTTACTGATGATGACCACACAAGGAAAGTGTGGGTATACTTCATGAAGGAGAAGGGTGAGGTGTTCACTCATTTTCAGAATTTCAGAGTTATGGTTGAAAAGCAAACAGGGAAATATGTAAAGTGCCTAAGGTCAGATGGAGGGGGAGAGTACTTCTCCAATGAGTTCTTTGAATTTTTGAAGAAGAATGGTATTCGGAGACAGTTTACATGCAGATACACTCCACAGCAAAATGGAGTTGCTGAGCAGAAAAACACTCACATTGCTGAGATTGCGCGAGCATTGATGGGAGAGAAGAATATGCCGCATAGCTATTGGGCTGAGGCTGTTTCTACAGCAGTTTACATCATGAAAAGGACTCCAACTGCAGTCAACCAACTGCAGCCAAAACATGATGTAACTCCAGAGGAGAGGTTTACTGGTAGAAAACCTGATTGATCTCATCTGAAAGTCTTTGGATGCATTGCATATGTGCATGTGCCAGATGAGCTGAGAACTAAGCTGGATCCAAAAGCTGAAAAATGTGTGTTTATTGGATATTCCCTTGAGCAAAAGGGATACAGGTGTTATAACCGTGCTACAGGTGAGTTGAGGGTAAGCAGGGATGTTTTTGATGAGATGAGCAGCTGGTATGCTGCTGAAAAAGAAACTGTTGGGGCTGATGTGAGTGGAAATGTGGTAACACATAATGCAAGTCAGCAATCACAGTATTTGATTGGACCAGGAGAGTCCTCATCTAGTGGTTCAGTTGGAGTGGCACGCTGCATCATAATACCAGTCCTGCAAATGTGATTAGTACATTACATAAAGGCAAAGAGAAAGTGATTGAGCCCCTCAATATGCCTGACATTTTTGCAGGGCATTCTCATGTTGATGGAGAGTCTAGTGGCTCAGAGATGAGCCTTGATGAGGATCTTGGGATACCAACTATGAGAATACCTGGTGTAAAGAAGGCTATGGAAGCCATGAATGCAAAGCTGCAAAGATTTGGGGGGAAGAGTGAAGAATCCTGTGCAAAGGTTTACCTATGTTATGTGGCACATCACTATGCATACATGGCAAAAGTTGTACAGGTTGTAGAGCCCACATGCATTGATGAGGCTATTGGAAATGTGTGTTGGGAGAAAGCTATGGATGAGGAGATGGATGCACTATATGGAAATGAGGCTTAGGATTTAGTGCAATTGCTTGAAGGCAAGAAAGCCATTGGATGCAAGTGGGTGTACAAAGTAAAACAAAACAGTGATGGAAGCATAAGCAAGTACAAGGCAAGATTGGTAGCCAAAGGATATGCACAGACATATGGCATTGATATTATGAGGAAACTTTCAGCCCAATTGCCAAGATGGCAATAGTGAGAGTTGTGATAACAGTGGCTGCATCAAAGCAATGGTCTTTACATCAGATGTATGTAAAGAATGCATTCTTGCATGGGGATTTGTAGGAAGAGGTGTATATGTTGCAGCCACCTGGTTATGAGGATGTAAGTCACCCCGAGCATGTTTTCAGGTTGAAGAAAGCCTTGTATGGCTTAAAACAAGCACCAATAGCATGGTCTGACAAGATTTTTGAATATCTTGTCACTATTGGCTTTCATGTAGCCAATGCAGATTTCTCGCTGTATGTGAGACACGGTGATAGAGGGGTTGTGCTTGCTGTCATCATCTATGTAGATGACTTAATCATTACGGGATACCATGATGCAGAGATCTTTGATGTAAAGATCTTGCTTAGACAGAAGTTTGAGATGAAGGATCTGGGGGAGCTCAGATATTTCTTGGGCATTGAGGTGATTAGGTCACCACATGGTATTGGATTACTGCAGAGACAGTATGGCTTGGACATGTTGTCCAAGTATGGTATGACAGGCTGTAAGCCTATCTCAGAGCCATTGGATCAGAATGGCAAGTTGAGTACAGATTCAGGAGAGATTTTGGAGGATCCTACTATGTATAGGCGCATAGTAGGAAGCTTGATCTACATGACGATCACTAGGCCAGATTTGAGCTATGCTGTTAGGTTGGTGAGTCAGTTTATACAGGTTTCTCATTAGAAGCCCCATTTGGATGCATTGAGACACATACTGAGGTATGTGAGGTCTACTTTGCATTGTGGACTATTTTATGAAACTGCGACAGAGATATGTGTACATGGGTACACAGATGCCGATTGGGCTGGGAGTATCTCAGATAGAAGATCTACTAGTGGCTTCATGTTTTCTTTGGGGAGTGCTGCTATGACTTGGAGCAGCAAGAAGCAGCCTACGATTGCTCTATCCAGTACAGAGGCCGAGTACAGAGGTGCCGCTATGGCAGCATGTGAGGTAGCTTGGTTGAGAAAGCTACTTGCAGATTTGGGTCTATCAGTGGGGATAGACAAGTTGTCATTTTCTGTGACAACATTAGCAGTATACAGTCGGCCAGGAACCCAGTTTTTCATGCTCGCATGAAGCATATAGAGGTCCACTACCATTTTGTCAGAGAGAAGGTTTTGGCAGGAGACGTTGACCTTGTTTATGTCAGCACACACAGGATCAGGTCGCTGACATCTTCACCAAAGCATTGGGTACAGAGAAGCTCCACAGGATCAGGGCTTCGCTTGGTGTACATGAGATGGAAGTTGAGCTCGAGGGGGAGTGTTGAGATATCGAGCTCATCTAGTGAGGCGGTGGACACTGATGACCCGCCTGAGGAATAGGCCCCACACTTACACCACTGGCATGGTTGGTGAGATCATGGGTGATAGATATGCGGCTAGTGGGATGACAGGCTATGTGACAGCCATTCTAGAGACTGGCATAGTTATAGCGCCAACTCATTTAGTTGGGTTCACACTATAGAGAACCCTAGTATGTATTTGGTTGTGTACTCTTATCTTTGTATATGGTGTGTTGAGTGTTGTGTGAAGAAGAAGAAGATTTTCAGCCTCTCATCTTGTGTGTTCTCTTTTAGGGTTTTGTGAGTGTGTGTGTGTGTGCTTGCAAGAGCTCAAGCTCTCTTCTCCCCTGCATCTTTTCAGGTCATACATGTTTTCACCTCAACCCACACTCGGTAGAGTACCTTTATCTTGCGGAGAGCTAGGGTCCGCAACCTTGTCTCCTTTGTTGTTATTACAAAGGATCTTTGAAAATGGGTGGGGAGAAGAGAGAGAGAGAGAGAGAGAGAGAGCTATGGAAAGCTCAACCTCTACTTCTATGCCATGGTGAGTGAAAGCATGTAAGAGAAGACAAGAGAAGGAGAGAGGGAGAAGAGAGCATACATCAACACCATCACTCACCCACACAATTCCTAAGCATATATGCAACAAAGAAAAAGAGAAAAGTATACAAGCAACTCAATCACAAGAGAAAGAAGAATCAAACTCAATTGTGAGAATGGGATTATGTCTTTACTCATTAGTCAAAATGTCTTATATATATTACTCATTTATACAATGCCCGATTGCCCAACTAATGTCCAGGACCTAATAAGCTAGTCTAGGCTAATTTCCTTGCCTAAATATACATCACCAGCATTATACAAGTTGTAAGCTCAGTGTTTATCTACCTTACAGAATTACACAACTTGTAAGCTCAGATATTTTCCATAATTATTTTACATGTAGCACATTGCATGGTATAAAAATATGTCTTAAAGAAGTTGCCATGCGTGGAGTAATGTTAGCCAATGTGGTTAACAATATCTTATTTTAATTTAAGAATGCAACTGATCATGAAAAGAATGTTCGAAAAGTTATGGATATCTAAGGAAGCACAAACTCTTTGCTAAGAAAACTAAATGCATTTTTTTCTCTCATTGCATAGAATACTTGAGGTTTATTATGTCTAAGGATGTTATCTTAGCTGACCCTACCAAATTATAGGGGTTTATTATGTCTAAGGATGTTCTCTTAGCTAACCTTGCCAAAGTATAGGGAGTTATAAATTGGACCAAACCAAAAATTGTAAAGGAAGTTTGCGGACTTCTTGGATTGATAGGGTGGTATTGCATATCGACTAACCACATCACACCTACATAATCATGCCCAAAATTTATAAAACAATTGGAGCATGATCATGGCTTGCATCACGCGTGAAAAAAACCAAGGGTAGGAAAAAAAGTATCCGTGTTCATAAGCTTGTATCTCCCCAAACCGTGAGGCCAGTGAATGTGCTTGAGTCCTCATCTCGAAGATCTTTCCGGGCTCTTTAAATCTGTCCTTGACCAGACCAAGCCGATTTCCATCATTTTGGCCTTTGACCAACTATCAAAAAAGTTGACCTGGAAAGTGAGGCAAAAAACATGCTAAAAATAGCAAAATCAAGCTTGTGAACTGCTTTTGAACTATTATTTGGGGTGCCAAACGCAATAATTTTAATAGGGTCACGGTAGCGAAGTTGTAATATCCAAAAAATACTTGGAGCACACTCAAAAAGGGTTGCAAATTTTGAAAAAGTCATTTTGACATTTTTTGGAAAAACATGCATGATTTGACAATGATGAAAAATAGGTTTTGAGACCTTTTCTACCGTCTGGGACGCTATTGGCATGAGCACATTTCAAAATAATATTTCTTAAAGGGTGTTCCCATGCCCTAGCGCATAAGAGGAAATTCATGCAAACAAACCCTAACAGATCCTCATTTGATACATAAAGGGTAGACCAAGCATACAAAGGTCGTTTCGAGCTACAAGGAAACAAAAAAAAAAACAAAGAACCAAAAAAGGAGAACGGTGGCCATAATGGCTAACCTAGGGGGTTAAACATGCCAATATCGAAACTTAATCCAATAGTTGAAACCAACCAGTCCATGCCTCAAGTACAACCCCAAATCATATCTACTATGCATTCAACCAATCTTGCACAAACTATGCCACTAGGTTTCAAACCCTTAGTGATGCTAATCCCCATGGTGATGAGACTAATTCTATGCCAACAAACACAACAATGGGTCTAGACAATCTAGGAAGGGGGTTTACGTGAGGATTTCATGATGGTGCTTTAACCAAAGGACCTACACATGACCTAAAGGAATCATCTAGAGTCATATCCATAAAAAATTTCAAGCTTATGGGCAAATATGATGGATCTATCGATCTTGTTAGTCTAAATTTTCAAGCTCATGGGAAAATATGAGGGATCTACCAATCTTTTTCAACTCATGCAAATGTTTAAGCAACAATTTGAAGCATTTGGAAATATGAATTGACCAACCAAGGTGCGTGCACTTCATCTATGCTTAGTGGGTAAGGCAAGTAGATGGGTCATTACGTTGATGCTTATGATTAAGGTGCATCCACCATAAAGGTTTACGGATGAGAAGGGCCAATGGTGAATCCTACCTTATATACTAAGGATTAGGGATCCAAGCCCCCAATGATGAGCCACCCTGTGTGTCTACCCTGTGTGCAATAACGTCCCACCCCCAGCACAAGCTTGATGACGAGCTTCACCACCATTGATCTCAACAGCCACGTCTGCTGACAACTCTACGCCGCCAGCTTTGTGCTTGATGACCAAGCCCAACTAGGTTTATGTTCACCCAGCTTTGCCTAGACAACAACCTACATGAGCACAGACCACCAGTACGCTTTGATAGCGTATTGGACACCACAGACATATGCGCAAGGCACAAACTCATTAGGAGTTCACAATCACACGTCGCGAGCACAATAACATTTTTTTAGTAGTGTTTCAATAGTGTTTTTGCAATGGGGGATGTCAGGACCTTTTAACGTTGTGTAGACGTATATCTATTCTACCTCTCCCATCCTATGCGCAAGCAAGATATATGATGTTCATCTCCCTCTCCTATGCATACAAGCTTTCCATGAAAGCTTCATCTCCATCTCCATCTTCCTCTCCTATGCAAACTAGCTTTCCATGAAAGCTTCTCTTTCCTCTCTCTCTTATAAGTTATACCCCTCTCTCTTGAAATAGCTCCTACATAGAAACCCTAATAGAGAGCTTCTGCATGAAATCTCTCTATTCTGGTTTTTATTTAGAAGCTAGGATTAGGGCTTTTCATAATAGAAGAAGAGAAGTCTCTCTAACCACAAACCTAATAGAAAGCTCTCTATTAGGGTTTTTATTTAGAAGCTAGGGTTAGGGTTTTACATAAGCCATAAGCTTTCTATTAGGGTTACGAATAGAGAGACTTCTCCGCTTGCTCTTCTCCTCTTCCACTTCTCATGTAATAAAATGTTATTTACTACTAATTTAATGTTGTATACTCATTTTTTCATCTTGGTTTGATTTTAAGAGTCTCCTTCTACATCTTCAAGTGAAGATTTACAAGCCTCATAAGGTAGGAGATCTCACTCTTTTATCGTGTTTTTTTTATTTTAATTTTTTATATATTTTAGGATTTATTTATGTTTTAGGGCTTATGCATAAGGCTTAACCTCATGCATGGGGCTCATGTATTAATCTAATACATGTGGCTTAGGCTTATGCATGAGGCTTAAGCTTATGCATTAACCTCATGCATAATGAGGCTCATGGATTAGCCTAATGCATGTGGCCTAGGCTAATGCATGAGGCTTAAGCTTATGCATTAGCCTAATGCATGAGGCTCATGGATTAGCATGATGCATGAGGCTTAGGCTTATGCATGAGGCTCATGCACTCCTCATGGATAAGCCTAAGCATGAGGCTCATGCATTAGCCTAATGCATGAGGCTCATGCATAAGCATCATGCCTACATGAGGCCATGCATAATGCATGAGGCTCATGCATAAGCCTCATGCATGCATGAGGCCATGCATAATACATGAGGCTAATGCTTATATAAGCCTCATGTAGTAACCTAATGCATGAGACTTATGCAGGCATTAGCCTCATTTATGCATTAACCTAATGCATGAGGCTTATGCATGGCATTAACCTCATGCATAAAGGCTATGTATAGAATTATGTATAGCCTTTATGCATAGAATCTAATATCAAGCCTTTAGAGGAGGCTATTCACACACATAACACATACTCATACATAAGCAAGACCTTGATCCCAACAAACCCCCCTCAAGAGAGATTGCCTCATACTGTGTGTCAAGGATAAATCTAAACTCATGGCTCTAGTTTCTCATGCCAGTAATGGGTTTCCAAGGGTAGAGACAAACAAAGGATTAAGTCTCACACACACGCAAATGACATAGACCAAATTATTACATCTCATTTTAGGGGACATCTCGAGAAGAGTACCCCACACAAATATCTTGGACTAAAAGGTCCATTCATCATAACAATAGTTAGCTTTCTCTTTGGAAAGCTCTTTCCTCTTCAGCAACATTTACAGTGATCTTTTTGGAATAATAATCTTTCTCAAGATGATTGTTCTTACCACAAATACCACAATATTTAATGCCAAAGCAATCATTTTCTAATAGATTACTTTTACCACACAATTTGCAGGGTTTAACTTTGGAAGATCCCTTGAACTTTGCAGGAAACCCTTGGTCAGTGTGATAGCTTCAGTTGATCTTTGCTGCTTCTTTCTTTCTTCTTCCTGCAAGGCACTGATAATTCCTTCCAGGGTTGGATCGTGTAAATTCTTCAAGGTTGTGACTAGGTTGTCATATTCTTCAGGCATGCTTTTGAGAGACACTGCCATGGCATCATCATTGGTCACTAGCGACTGAACTGCAGCTAGTTGAGTCATAAGACTCCTCATCTTGTTGACGTGAGTAGCAAGAGATTCACTTGTTCTCAATTATAGCCCAAAGAAAGTAATCTTCAAAGAAAGCTTAGAGTTTTTAGAACTAGCTCCAAATAGTATATCAAGTTTGGCTCATGCTTCAGAAGGTGATTCAAGATTAGAAATGTGATGAAGGTAATCATCACCAAGACCAAGAGCAATTATGGCATAAGCCTTTTCTTCTCTAGCACTCTCTTGAGATGACTTCCCCCTAGTAGATTCTCCTTCATTGGATGCACTAGAAGAAGTACCTTCATTGGTTTTAACCAATTTCCATAAGTTCTCTCTCATCAAGTGAAACTTGATTTCCATTTGCCAAGTGTGAAAACCTTGGCCATTGAACTTGTCTATAAGCATATGAGAGCTCATGGCTATGAGGAAGGGTCTTGCCTCTTTGACTGAAAGGGCATCTTCCTTACAAGATAATTAGGAGTGGAAATGCAAGAAAATGCACAAATATTTTGAAAAGCCCCAGAATTTTGATGAACTATAGAATCTTTAATTAAACGATTTTACCATTCTCTTCCAAAAACCTTAAATTTGCTGATGATAAGGATGTGAGCTGCCCTTGTAAAAGTCATTGTGTAAAGAAATAATTGAAGATTGAACTTCACCAACTCAGCACACTGCTTGGAGAGCTTCGAGAACTTTGATGATGGTATAGTAATTGCAATGCTTCACCACAAAATAATTGTGATGCTCACGACCGCTAGACTATTGGAAAGGAGATCATAGACCATTGCCTCGACCACATTAGAAAGGTTACATATAGCTGATGATGCATTGAACTTGTCTCACAAGTCAACTTGAGAAGATAGTGACGATTAAGAGATGGTGTTGGATGGAGGTAGAACGGCACGGCGAGGAGACTGATAGCAACAGATGGTGCTGGACGGAGGTAGGTGAGGATGAGTCGATGGCGGTAGAACGGCACGAGACAAGGAGCCTAACAAACTTGAGGTCGAAGAGCAACATAAATGGAGAGCCAATCACCAAAGAGGTGACCCAAAGGGCGGCTGAAAATTGAGGTTTAGCAAGAGAATTCATGAGCAGATGGCTACAGTGGGCAGAGTAAGACATGGGCGGAGTGCAGAGAGCCTAGCTCTGATACCAATTGTGATTGCAAATCAGCAGTACCAGCTATGGAGGTTGGAAGATGTCCATAGCTATGGATAAGAGAGAGAGATGTAACAAAGATCAAAGGAGAGACAGTGCGATTGCACGACGCAATGATTATAGATTTGATTGAGATGATAATCCTTTACCACATACATTGCTTTTGTAGGCATAAATGCCGTATCTTTGGCTCATTCACACATAATAGGGTAATGACACATGGCATGACCTATGACATCATCGCTTACTATATACACACATAATATCTAGCCTTTAGAGGCTGTTCACACACATAATACATACTCAGACATAAGCAAGCCCTTGATCCCAACAAGGTTGCTTGTATACTATCTAAGCCTAAGGTGCTTGTTCACACGTGGATGGCCATGGTAAAAAACCCAGTGAGACAAAAGTACCCTTGGCATAAGTGTATGATCTCACAGTATAGTACTACTAAATATCTAGCATAGTCAGTACCCACACCTACAAGAAAAAATTTAATTTTTATAAGTGTTACCATCCACATGCTTAAATAGCTTTTAAGATTGAGACAATATGACGACCATATTCCTATTTAATTATCACTTGACATTAGTGATGCTTTGCTTAATGGTGTTTATGCACTGTTACTCTACTCCTACCCTGAGCCGTCTACATTGAATTTCTTAATAATTCAATTGTTTTTGGCCTAATCCTCTCCAAAGTGAATTGGTGGCCACTCTTGCTTCAAACAAGAGTAGAACCCTCAATCCCTCAAGCCAAAGGAGAGCTTACAAGCTCTATGTAAGTTAATTTTCTTACTTATTTACAAATTTTAAATCTATGGTTTTCTTGATTTTTATGTTTTGCAGTTAATTGAATTAAATTCAAATGCTATGCCTTGATGAAAAGGCCACCCCCTTCTCTTCTTTACATTCTAGCCTTTCTTAATCCTAGAAAGATTAACTAAGGGATTAATTAAACTCTTCTTATTGTTTACTCTCTTGAAATTTAGAAAATTATGTAGATTAGAGTTCTATGAATCTAATTTGGGTTAATTTAAGTTAAAATAGAATGATAAAAATGAGAAATGGTCAGCCATACAAAGGAGGTTATAGCAAAATTTTCTAGAATTTTGTGGAAAAGAAAGTTTGTTTTATGTTATTCCAAAAGAGTAATTCCCACCATTTTTGCATCTAAAAGAAATATTCTAATTACTCCATGTACATATTCACCTATGAATATGCATGGATATCACTGATATTAATTTTTAAATTTGATTTTTATGCATAGAAAGATGCATAAAGAATTTTTTAATTATAAAAGTGTTATTCTCATTAAATTTGATTTTTATGCATAGAAAGACGCATAAAGGAATTTTTTTATTACAAAAGTGTTATTCTTATTGGAGGGTTCCTTGACTAACATGTGGTCGTTGTGCGCTCTTGCCACACGTGTCAGAGCTAGGGACTTGCCAAGCACCGTGTGCGAGCCAGGAATGGCTGCAAGCACACAACGAGGAAACCAGCAAGCTCAAAATAGGGAGCAATGGTGTGTCACTCACCGCTCAAACCGCCGTCGTGAAGGATTCTTGCGCCGCGATGAAGAAGGAGCTGCCGCCTGCGATGAAGAAGGAGCAATGGTGTGTCACTCACCGCTCAAACCGCCGTCGTGAAGGATTCTTGCGCCGCGATGAAGAAGGAGCTGTCGCCGCCGCTCTACCGCCTCGCCATCGCTGTGCCGCCATGCAATGCTCGATCGCTACACTCTCTCTCTCTCTCTCTCTCTCTCTCTCTCTCTCTCTCTCTCTCACACACACACACACTGGAGAAGGAGATGGAGAAGATGAAGCAAGAGCATTCCTTGTATTCACCACTCAGAGAATGAGAGGTTTTAGGTTACATTTGATTTTTATATGTGACCTGGCCGTTCACACATGGGCGCCCACACATGGCCGATCGATCCTAACCCTTATCTTGATGAAATTTGAGGTGCGCCTCTCATCAGTGAATCACCCAATCCCCTTACCCTTTACATGTGGTGCCGACAAGCCCGACCCATAACTCATAATACGTAAAGTAATTATATGACGTAAAAAATAATACGTCTCAATGTCTGCCCCATAGGTTAACATGCCCCCCTTCCTCATGTAGATTCCGTCCTCGGAGTTATGGTATGGTAAGCTTGACAGGGTTTGTTGTGGTAGACTGTATCTGCAAAACAGGGAAGTAGAGTGAAAATATGCTTAGTCTTCGAAAGATATAGAGTGTATCACAAATAAAATCAAGCATGTTAGACCACAATGAAAGTATGCCATGAGAACCTAGTTTAAAAGGTCACATTAAGGAGCTAGCGTAGCAAATTAACAGGAGTTTAAAACTATTGAAAGTAATTCAAGAGTTAGCAAGGTATTGAAGGTTAATCAAGGTCTACAACTAGCCTAAGTCAAGGAAAATTACCAAGCTTAGTAAATAAATAGATGACCACAATGTGTCTATTCTAAGAACAAGCTAATCCCAAGAGCCTAAGGACACAAGAAACATCAGAGTCATAGGAGTCTTTTGCCTTTATTTCTTTTATGCACGTGATAATTTTTACAAACAATGGCGACCTCCCTAAAGCAAAACTAGCATCGACCCTGGTGCCATATTTACGACAAGGCCTTCTCCAGGAATCTACTAGCTCACCTTAGGCAAGGCTACCCCCTACCAACCCAGGGCATCGGTCTAGAGTGGAATACTCCTCACCTACCAAGTGTCAATAGGGCGATAGGCCGACATGAAAGCACATAATAGACATGCATTACCATTTTTTGTAGGCCTTTCTTTTTATTTTTTATTTATCTCTTTGGATTTTTGCTCCCAAATTATCATGCGTTCTTACATCCTTTCAATAAAGGGGTAGAAGCTATGTCTTAGAGGTCAACACACACGGCCAGGTTGTTCAAGCATTAAGATGATGTTAACCCTAGACCTAAGACAACCATATTCCAAGGTTAACTAAAGACATCATGCATTCTCAAGAATATCTAAAATAAGGTTAAATTCAATTCATGATTTACACTAACACCTTATGCAACTTCAAACTAATTAGTGCTTGACAAATTCCATGTGGTCATGCATTATAGTTCATGCAATTAATTGAACAATAAAAATGAAAGAGAGTGGGCATGGAAGAATTACACCTGTATTTTGGAGATCTCCTTGATTCGATGAGAAATGCCCGTAATTAGATGTAGATATCCATGTATGAACATTGCGGCAATCCCAGGACTATGAAAGTAAACCCACCTCAAACTTTTCAACCTGTACAATTAACTAACGACAAGCACTATACTTCGAGAGGCACATCAGTGGAAAAAAATAAGGACTCATTTAAGGACACAAAACTAGAAACAACTTGAAAACACTAACCTACCTACTACCAGTCATCACCACACTAATACTGAGGATCAAGGTAAGAGGATGTTGTATAGTTCTGGCTGTAGCCCTAAGGCTAAGCCTCTATCCGCATTATCCAAATAAATAAAATTAGCCTTGGTAGTGCCATGAGTCTGTCCATTCATCGTAAGATATATCTTCTTCATCCTCCCATCCACATAGACTCGTCAAGCATGTAACTATGTGAGGATAGTCATCCTGTGAAAAAGTAAAGACTTGGGCTATCGGGGATACATCCTCTACGGAGTAGGGGTCAGTCGTGGTCAATAGGCAAATTAGCCATTCTAATTCCTCAACATTTCCCTCGTTGGTGGCTAGTACATCTATATGACCCAATTCGGTTTTAATTACAGAATAGTACATGTGAAATATCTGAGAAAGGTACAGATGATACCTCTCACCAAAGGTGGGAGTGGATGAAGTGTGTGATGCTCGTGAATCTGCCATATCTGCAAACACAGATATAGCATCAGTAGGTTCATGAAGACAGGTCAATCTTCTTTCTAATTGTGTGCGGATAACTCTCCTCTTAATGTGCTCTTGCTCTTTTTACTTTTCTTTTCTTTTCTTTTCTTTTTTGTGTATGAAGCTATATATATACATTCCCTCAAATTTGGGAGTTACATGGTAATGGGAGAAGGTTAGGGAGAAAGCAATAGAATGTCGAACGTGAGTACATGCTTCCCCTTCCTTGGGTAGATCATTTTTTTTGCAGGCATAACCAAAATCCTTTAAACCACAGTCCCCTTGTCATAGGCAAATAGGAGTGTGCAAAATTCTCAAGATAGTGGTTTTCTTCTTATTGATACCCTTAACTTGGATGGTACTCTTGGATAAGGGTGGTTTTTCAAGTTAACACCACACTCCATATGACAGTAAATTGTGTTGAGCTCCTGTATTCAATAATGCATTATATAGCACCTTCCCGTAAGGACTTTGTAGCTCAATTGGGTATCATAGAGGCGGGTCAGATTCTAGTGAATCCTCCTCTACCTCCTTGAAAAATGCTTGCGTAATCCCCAAGTTGGCCTCTCGTTGGTGCCTAACACGTTGCTGACGTTCTTTAGCTTCAACTCTCACTTGTATCTTCTTAAGCTCTTTAGCTGCCTTCTTCTGATGGATTGCATGTAATTCCTCTTGGCTTAGGGGGTCATAGTATCTTTTGAATTTACTCCCATTGAGGAATCCAACGGTTTCAACTCCATCAAGAGTCTCCACTCGGATGGTACCTTGCGGGGTAATTTCACATATTCTGTACGGTCCCTTACCAGCATATTTTAGCTTCTTCTTTTCGTTACGCACTCCATACATCAGGACTTTATCCCCAACTTTGATGTCCTTGTTTTTCATGTGGCGATCAAACCATTTTTTCCTTCTATCCTTCTCTACAAGGACATTGTACACTGCCATCATCTTTCTTCGTCAAACCGCTCAAGGATATACAAACGCTATACTAAGGGATTACCATCCCATCCCTCTTGAGTAGCAACACGAAGACTAGGAATGAAAAATTCCCACCGCATGACTGCTTCTTGGCCATATACCATCTTGAATGGTGTGCAAGTAATAGCCACTTTGTACGCATTACGATAGGCCCATAAAGCTGACGTAAGCTTTAGATCCCAATCCGTGCGATGAGCCTCAACTGTCTTTGTCAGAATAGAGATTAAGGTCTTGTTGGTACTCTCGGCTTGGCCATTCGCTTGCGGATAATAAGGAGTAGATTTATAATGGGATATCATGAAATTTGTTGTGAGCTCCTTAATCACTTCATTTATAAAATGCGTACCATTGTCGCTCACAAGTTCAAAAGGACAACCGAAGCGTGTGATTATATTTTCAAAGAGGAACTTAGCTGTTGTCCTCGCATCTGCCTTACGTGTCACTTTCACTTCAGCCCATTTGGTCACATAGTCAGTGGCCACAATAATATAGCAAGATTGTGTGTTATGGGCCGCTGGGCTGATTGGACCTACAAAGTCTAAACCCCACTTTTCAAACAGTTGGTTTACTTTAATTGGATGTAGGGACATCTAATCTTTTCGCTGGGGTTTCTTGTAGCATTGGCATTCATCACAACCCTTCACAAAAAGTGATGCATCTTGGAACATAGTGGGCCACAAATACCCTGATTGCAATATCTTTCGCGCAGTTAAGTCTCCTGAAAGTGACCACTGGCTATGCACATATGTGCCTCTTCCAAAATATATAGATACTCATCCTCTCGGGCACAATGCGTAAGAACGTCATCCTTTCCTCTTTTATAAAGAGTCCCAACCATTAGGCAATAGGGTTCACATTCCTTTATGTGCCTCTTCCAAAATATATAGATACTCATCCTCTCGGGCATAATGCATAAGAACGTCATCCTTTCCTCTTTTATAAAGAGTCCCAGCCATTAGGCAATAGGGTTCACATTCCTTGATCAGCTTTCGAGCTAGATCTTTTTTTACGAAGCTCTTTGGGTGGAAAACCATTAACCAAGAAGTTAACAATCTTCTCACTCCATTTAGGCATTGTCTCCACCATGAACAAGGAAGTGTCAGGTAAGTCATCAACTCCCGTAGGAGCTTCACCATTAGGTATGCGAGACAAATGATCAGCCATGATAATTTTTTTGCCAGGTCTCACAACAATAGTGAAATCAAACTCAAGAAGAATCAATAACCGTCATGTGATTCTTCGTGTGGAGCATGGTTTGTTCACCAGATACAACAATGCTTGATGTTCTACATAGAAAACAAACTTGGTGGCAAGAAGGTAATAACAAAATTTCTTTACTGCATATATCATTGCCAACCCTTCTCGCTCCGTAGTGGTGTAGTTCATTTCAACATCGTTCAACTGGCGACTGGCAAAGCTAATGTGGGGTAGTCTAGTTTATGTTCTCCAGGTTGAGTTAGTACACACCCAATAGCAAAGTTTGATGCATCAATATGCACATGGAAGATTAAATCCCAGCTAGGCATTCACAATATTGGAGCACTCGCTAGGGCCTTATTTAATAACTCATATGCACGGTCACAATCTTCGGTCCAAATAAACTCAATGAGAAGCTTGTACAATGGTCGAGCTATCTCAGCGCGCGAAGAATAAGATAAACCTTCGATAATAACCAACATGGCCCATAAAGTGCTGGACTCCCTTATAGTTGGTGGGTAGGGGCAATTCCAGAATGACCTTGATTTTACTTTGGTCAGTGAAAATCTCATTTTTGGACACTATATGCCCTAGAATAACTCCGTGTTTAACCCAGAATTAGCATTTGAAAGGATTCAATGAGATGCGATATAATCTACACCTTTCAAATACTTTTCGTAAAACACATCAAGTGCTCGTCCCAAGAGGAATGAACACAAAGATCATCTAAGAAGGCTTAACAAAAGTTCCTTAGATATTCCTTAAAGGCTGTGTTTATCAATCGTTGGAATGTTGCAGGTGCATTGGTTAAGCCAAAGGCCATGACACGAAAGGCAAACACTCCAAACTCTGTTATAAAAGCTGTTTTAGCTTGGTCCTCTACTGCAATTGTGATCTCATTATAACGAGAGTACCCGTCGTCTAAAAAGCTATAAGCCTCCTTGCCTGCAAATATTTCAAGCACATGTTCCGAATATGGCAAGGGGTAATGATCTCTTCTGGTGGTGCATTAAACACACACTTTGAGTTTCCCATTCTTCTTTGGTACAATGACTATCGGAGAAACCCATTCTGAGTGCTCAATAGGGTATATGAATCCACCTTTTATCAGCTTTTCAATTTCCTCTTGTACAATCTTTGCATACTTAGGATTCATTGGGTAGGGACATTGCTGGGACTGGTTTAGCAGTGCTAATCATTGGAATTGTGTGTTGCAACACAGAGGGTGGAACTCCCTTCATATCATGGTATGTCCAAGCAAATATGTCCTTGAATTCTTTAAGAAGCATCTTAAGCGTAGCTTCTTCCGTCTTGGTGAGGTCTTGAGCAATAAAAACTGGTTTAGACTCCTCACCTGGATCTGCTAGTTCTATCTCCTTAACTACCGTCGGGCCATCGTAGACACTGCTACTCCCATTGGTAGGTGTTCGTTGGGCTTTTGTGTAGACGACTTTACGTTCCCCTGTGGTAAAAGATTTGAAATACTTGGGTGCAGGGTTTAAGTCTACTGGTTCTTGTTGTGCCATGCTTTTTTCTTTAAACTCCGCTTCCTTTTGTTGCTGAGCTAACTCTCGGTTTTGACGCCTTCTCGTAATATGACTTAGTTTTGGCTTCTCTTCGATTTCTAATTGGGCGATGTCATGAGGTTGTGGACTACACCACATGACACTTTGGAGGTATTCTCCCCAGTTATCCACTAACTTTCGCGATGAGCGTCATATACTCCTACTACATAACTAAGCCATTCTGTAGTGGATCTCTCTTTGTTTATTCTAGCTCGTACATTAGCTCAATAGCATTGTCGCTTATGTCTCGTCTTCTTCTTACCTAGTTTCTTATTTTTGTTTATATCAGATTCAGACTCACTTGATCAATCTTCACTTGTGTCCCCCTCACTCTCAGATGAACTACAAGAGGTTATTGTCCTAGGCCTTGAGCACCTGGCTTCCACACTTGGGTGAATATTCAATTCATACCCCCTATCAAGCTCAGAGTCAGTTTCTTCTTGAGATTTAGACTCGGAGTCGCATTGGTCAGAGTCTTCGCTACTTTCAGTGTCAAGGGAGTTTGCCACTTTCTTTTCTTGCCATCAGAAGTCAAGTGCATAACACCTATCATGTTTACTAGCACTAACAGTGGCATGTCTTTCCCCTTAGGTGTTACCCAACTTGTGCCTCTATTTCCCCATGTGTCTATAGTTGCTGCTAGGTGTACCCAATCTACGTTATCTAACTCAGTCATCATGCCTGGTAGGACATCCATATAAGGAGAATCTTTCCCATCATTGGTCTCTTTTTTGCATGTATAGCAATACTTTAATGGGGCCGAGTGAATAGTGGTATCCGATCGATTATCAATGATAACCTTGCTTCCTAAAGGATGCGCGTGACCATTTTCAAGATCAACTCGAATGATAGAGTCCTGGAATTGTAAGTAGACATGGTTTTTGACTAGTCATGCACCATTTGTGCTTTCCTCATGAAAGGACGTCCTAAGATCATTTGATATGACATAGGATGCTCAGAGAAATCCATTACAATAAAGGTATGCCTTACCTTGTATCCCAGAACCTTGATCTTAAGGTCCCTTAGCATTCCAATAGGTTTAGCTATAGTTCTATTTGCCATCTTAACCACTATGTTTGTGACTTCTAGGTGAGGTCTTTCCATAGATTCCCAGCAGTTTTTAGTCACAATGCTCACTCCAACATCACCGTCAAGGATTCCCTTTAGAGCTAATCCTTTGGTAGTAATGGGGAGGATTGCATTAGATTCGTCACCTTCAAAAGTACTGTCCCAACTTGTTAACAGGTATTTCAACGACACCGAGTCTTCATCTAGGTTGGGCTATAGATCCAAATGTTCCTCCACATCTTGAAGCGTGTCGGGTCTATCCATATTTGCAAATTGTGGTAACCCCACCTTCAGTTCTACATTGAGAAATGCCCAAAGAGCTAAGAATAGCTCAGGATCTCTGTATAACTTGGATATGATCGTGGTTCTGATTTCAGAGGGCCATGAAATCCATTAGTTTGGACACATTCAACGATACTTTTTGAGATATCGGCCCTTGACTAGGGACTGGTGAAGATGGAATCACTTCCTCTTCAATGGGGTCAGGCATTCCCTCACTAAACATTCTTTCAAGCAAGAAGGGTGTCTACCCACTTCTTGATGTCCTATCCTCACTTTCTTCCCGAATGATACCAGGTATAGCTAACGGTTTATGGCTCCTATGAGGCTGAACTTGTGTAGGAAACACTGTGTCTTGGATCTTGATTTTTCTAGGTTCTGGCTCCAGTTCTCTTTGTGTTTCTTCCACCAAACCCCTTAAGTGTTGCACTCATTCAATCTCCTCTACTAGGTTTGGGTAAGTCCCAATCTTTTTCTTGAGGGTTTTTGGCCCACGTGGCTTGTCTTTGAGAGTCTCAGTCAGTCTGGGTAGCCAAGAGGGCATTAGCTGACTTGGTTGTGGGGCAGGAGGAGTTTCCTTTTGTTTCCCCCGATTTATGTCTTTGCTTGATTCTCCTTCGTTGCGCTCCCGAGACAAGTGGGTTCCTCCCTAAAGTAGTGGCTTTGGTCTCCATGGTTTCTATTGAATCAGAATCATCTTCAAGATCATTCATATACACAGGGTCGTCTCCTGTCCCTATATTAGTCTTTGAACTAGGTTTGGAGCTTGTGGCATTAAGCGATCTCTTCCGTCATGTTTTCTTTTTCTTTGCTCAAGCAATTGATGCAGTATCCCTCTCTTCAAGAATGTAGTTTTGATTTTGAAGCATTGACAGTGTGACTACATTTGCGGGTACAACAGGTGTGGTTCCTAGTGCCTCATTGGTGACCTCAAACAAATTCAATGGCGTAATCTTGGGTGCACTTGGATTATGTGGACATTAAGCAATCAAATGATCGATGCCACAACGATTACATGTAAGTACCGGCATTCCCGACATGCTTCCTTGATTTGGTTGCATTTGAGTAGCGATCTTCTATAGCCTATCAGGGCACTCCGCTACATGATGATGCGGTCCACCACAATCGTAGCATTGAAGAGGTGGTCTCCTGGTGGGTGGCAAAGGTATTAAGCTTTTGCTGCTTGATATACAGTCTTGACTTGCCCGAAATGATCCTCCATGTAGTACTAGGGAGTCATTTCAAACGTATCAATACTATATGAAACAGTGGGGTCTATATCCTCTTCATCATAATCCCCACACGCACTATGTGACTCACAACCCATCTGGTTTATAGGGGTAACCCTCGGATGCGAGGTTGTGGTCCTAGCACTGGCGGTGGTAACGGCACAGACTGGACTAAATTTGGGTTCCTTGGAACTATGTGTTGTGAGACAGTTGCTCTTCGACAAGTGGTGCAAGCATCAGTGCGGTACTTGAGGTGTGTTTGACCATGCTAGTGGTGCCTGATTTGCTAATATATGCTTAAGTACTAGGTAATCCTTAGATTGATGGCTGTACTTACCACATGTATTGCAAGTCCCATTGAATTTAACTCTGAATGTGGGACATTCACTCGTGCTATGTGGTCCTAAGAAAACCCAACACCATTGTTGCTCTCTTCTTGGGTACATATGGCTATTTTTTAAGGAGCTCGATTACCCCTAAATTATTCTTGGAGAGCCTTCGTAAGGTCAACTATAGACATTTCGGATATCTTGGGCTCCTTGTTGGCAATAGGTTTTACAGTCATTGGCTCGTGCCCAAATACTTGCGAACTAACAGACTTTGTCTCCAAAGACACCTTTTTACCTGCAATCATCAAGTTGTCTTCTAACTGGATTGCATTGGCAGTGACTGCTTCCCACGTCGTAAGACCTCTAATGACTAGGCCATTGTATATGTCCTCGTGGCGTAATCCTCGGATGATGAATCTATCAAGAAGTTGGTTGTTATTGAAGCGCTCATCTTGGGAGTACAGTGAGAATTTAGATGCTTTAGTCGACTAATAAAGTCTCTCACTGACTCTCCTTCCTCGCGTTCAACTTTTTGGAGTTGAGATGCTACACCCCAAAGCACACCCTCACGTATGTATTCTTTCAAGAACAATCTCTTGAGAGTGGGATAGTGTGAACGCTCTTCAACCCTTAAAGTTCGATATACCAATCTCCGGCTTTTCCACTCAAGGGTTAAGCTTAAGGCTCAGGGGGTGCACTATATGGAAGCCCCTCCTACGACGTGCATTCAAGGGGTATTTAAAAAACCCCTTATCTGTGAATTTTGAGCTGATAAAACTACCCCTTTTTCTTTATAGACTTACGGATTTTTTTCCAAAGTACAATTAAAATACCCCTCTTGTAATTGTATTTCTGTAAATTTACCCAATATTTTGGATTAAAAAAACCCCACCTGATGATCGCACGTGGTAGACTTACATTTTTTGAGGTGCACCCCCCGAGGCTTAAGGCTTTACACTTATGTAGCTCATTGTGCTCTTCCAAGGAATCACACACGTGTTCAAAAACTTCAATATGCTTCCTAACATCTTCGTTACCACACTAAAGTTTTGAGTGAGATTGGCAACTTGTACCGCCTTGCTTTTAGGCTCTCTCTCAGGTATGCCACGCATGTTTTCCGCAATAGATTGTCCGATCGTTTGAGCAAACGCTGCTAGATCACCTAAGTAAGCAGGCATAGCTGGTGGAGGCACTTCTTGGATGGCTTGGTTGTGACAGGAGTTGGCATTGGTCTTGGTATGTATGCAGCTGACGCAAGATATGATATGTGACTAGGCATAGCTCCTCTTGGATAAGGGTTCTGATAAGGCATTCGTGGAGCATACGCCATTGGCATAATAGGAGGCGTAGGAGCTACATGAGCATGAGTAGCGATAGGTACATATGGTCGATATGCACTAGTACACACTGTTGTAGGTACTGTACCACTAGGTAGCGGTGTTGTAGCAACTACAGTGGTAACGGGTGCACTTTTCGTCATGCTCATCATTGGAGTAGGCATTGTGGATTCCCTAATGTAAAATTGAGCCAAAGTTGGAAAGCTGAAGTTACTGCTCGTGGGCTCAACTTGCATTGAGACTCCAGACAAAACAACATACGAAGGATCTACGGGACTCACCGAGGGAGTCTCCAATTGCGACAGGGTTGGTTGTTTAGCTGTGAGATCCCTCTGCCCCCTCCGCGCATCAGATTCCCGGTAGCTGGTAGGCGGAAGTAGCCCCCTCATGCACGGGGCAGGGTTTCTCACTCAGGGCCTCGCCCTCGAATGTTCGGGCACGAGACTAGGCTGGCGGTCACTCTGAAAACCGAAACCGAGAAAAATTCCCATGCCCGGAAAGCGGGGACGATTCCACCTTTTTGAATTTTTCTTAACGAGTTTTCTAACGAGATCAAAATCTAAACTATCCTCCACCTGAATTAAACCAGACAGAAGGAAACTATCACTGATATAAATTGATCATCTGAGCAATTCAACGCTTTTTTCCTAATCAAGATTAGGCACAGCCGTTGATCCACTCAATCGAGAATTTTATCAGGGAATTAACTATCTACTCGAATCCTAGCGTAATCCTAAGATTTTTTAGTTTGATTATTAAAACTCCATGATTCCAGCCTAACCCCATCCGGCCCATAGGTTAGCCACCACCCTACCACTGGAATCGGTGGAACCAAACAAGTACTCACCCACCCATAATTGAAATGCCTTTCTTAACTTTAGCTTTAGAAACAGATACGCACACACTCCTCTTTAAAACTTTAATAAAAACAATCCATTGACAAACAATTTACTGGTTACACATGTCATACTTCAAAATTTTTGTTGAGTCTGTTTCTCACAAAACAGTATCATTCTGGACTCTCCCCGTTGAGACCAGTGAGTCAACAACGAGATCCAGTGATAGATTACAATAACATTGGTCTGTCATACAATATCTTCCTCGACATACGAATGGGTGTCCTCGGCACCGCGAGCCCATGCATCGCCTAGTCAGAACCCTCCAGGATCCTCCTTAGGTGTCCTGGCACTTCACTTAAGGACCGCTTCGTCGGCCCTCGTCCACCGTACCGGAAGCGCACCATTTTAACCATACCTAGGCTGGTCAAGACCTCGGCAGGCTTTACCGCCGCGTGAGCTGTCCCTCGAACAATCCCCGCCAGCTGTTGCAATCGAACTTCCCTTAGATAAACATATATGCCAAATGCTCCCTCCAGCATTCTCGCGTAAGACAGTCTTTTAAGAAAACAGGGTTTCTATGCAAGTTTTGTTTTGATTTTTGTTTGAAAACCATGAATAATCTTAAATCCGTATCTCAATACTTCTAGATCCAGGTCTAAATTCCAAACAGAATTCCTCGAATTCTGTTAACTTGATCCTCAAATCAAAATCAAAAGTCTTAACTTAGTTTCAGATTCGGTGGGGGATTTGAGTACATTTTTCCTGAACTGGGCACATCGTCATTGGTTGAATTTGACGAAGGAATTAGGTCTTGGTCAATAGTCTGAATCTCAGTTTGGGTCTGGAAAGGTTCTTCTTAAACTATCTCTCTCGAAGGTACTATTTCAATTTCTCTTTTTCTAAATTTCGTTCGACGAATATTTGCTTACAGGTTTCTAAAACATGAATTTCTTATGAGAAATAAGATAGTCATTTATCTCGATCTTTGACTTTGATAGTTTTATTGAATTTTTTTCATTACGGTAGCATTTCTTCTCATCACAGATTATCTACTTATTCATTTTTCTAATTTTTGTGAAAATTAAATAGAGGATTAAGGAGAACCCTTATTTAATTATAAAGATTATATATGCATCTAATTATGCATAAAATCCAATTCTGATGAAAGTCACACTTTTATCATCATAAAAAAATCATTTATGGTGAAAATCACTCTTTTAATAAAAAATAACTTTTATGCACCCATTTATGCATAAAAAAACCATTTATGATGAAAATCACACTTTTAATAAAAAAATATCTTTTATGCACCCATTTATGCATAAAAATCATTTATGATGAAAATCACACTTTTAATATATAAAAATATCTTTTATGCACCCATTTATGCATAAAAACCATTTATGATGAAAATCACACTTTTAATATAAAAAATATCTTTTATGCATACTTCTATGCATGAAAATCAAATATGATAAAAGTAACACTTTTATAATAAAAATTAATCTTTTATGCATACTTCTATGCATGAAAATCAAATATGATAAAAGTAACACTTTTATAATTAAAAAATTAATAATCTTTTATGCATACTTCTATGCATGAAAATCAATTATGATAAAAGTAACACTTTTATAATTAAAAAATAACCTTTTATGCATACTTCTATGCATGAAAATCAAATATGATAGAAGTAAAACTTTTATAATAAAAAAATAATCTTTTATGCATACTTCTATGCATGAAAATCAAATATGATAGAAGTAACACTTTTATAATAAAAAATAATCTTTTATGCATGAAAATCAAATATGATAAAAGTAACACTTTTAAAATATCTTTTATGCATACTTCTATGCATGAAACTCAAATATAATAAAAGTAAGTTAAACACTTTTATAATAAAAAATATCTTTTATGCATGATATTCAAATATGATAAAAGTAACAATTTTATAATTAAAAAAATATCTTTTAGGCATACTTCTATGCATGAAATTCAAATATGATAAAAGTAACACTTTTATAATAAAAAAATATCTTTTATGCATACTTTTATGCATGAAAATCAAATATGATAAAAGTAACACTTTTATAATTAAAAAAATATCTTTCATGCATACTTTTATGCATAAAAATCAAATATAATGGAACTAACACTTTTATAATAAAAAAATAATCTTTTATGCATACTTCTATGCATGAAAATCAAATATGATAGAAGTAACACTTTTATAATAAAAAATAATCTTTTATGCATAATTCTATGCATGAAAAATCAAATATGATAAAAGTAACACTTTTAAAATATTTTTTATGCATACTTCTATGCATGAAATTCAAATATTATAAAAGTAAGTTAAACACTTTTATAATAAAAAAATATCTTTTATGCATACTTTTATGCATGATATTTAAATATGATAAAAGTAACACTTTTATAATTTAAAAAAAATATCTTTTATGCATAATTCTATGCATGAAATTTAAATATGATAAAAGTAACACTTTTATAATAAAAAAATATCTTTTATGCATACTTCTATGCATGAAAATCAAATATGATAAAAGTAACACTTTTATAATTAAAAAATATCTTTTATGCATACTTTTATGCATAAAAATCAAATATAATGAAAGTAATACTTTTATAATAATATTAATTTTCTTTTATACAAATAATCAAAATGCATCTTCTATGCATGAAAATGATACTTTAGAACATAGAAACCATAAGGATTACTCTTTTAGAATAATAAAAGATGAAATTTATTTCATTAATTTCTAAAAATTTTACCATAACCTCCTTTGTATGGCTAACCATTTTTCAATTTTTAAGTCTCTAAAAAAAATGAATTAAAAGTGCACCAAGAATATTGAAATTATTCTAAAGTAAATATTTTTCTACTTATTTAAGACAAACATTATAAAAACTTGACTTTAATCATTAATCATTCACCTAGGATAGAGAATGGTTGGGTTTACTAGAGAAGAGAGGGGAATGCCTTTTGCAATGAGACATAACATCACTTGCAATTTTAGAGAAGACAAAAAGCATAAAAAACCATAAAAACCATAAAATAAATGGAAAAGAGAAGAATCACCAACTTGCTAATGAATTTTGAGAGCTTTCCTTTGGCTTGATGGTTTGAGGGTTCAACTCTTGTTTGAGACAAGAGTGGCCACCAATCTTTTGGAAGAGGGAAGGTCAAAAACTAATGAATTATGAATATAATTCACTGTTTTTGTTGGCACTTGGGAGAGACAAGGTATCCGTGCAAAAACACTTAACTTTCAACAAAGGGGAGGGCTTCTATTTATAGGAAAAAGTGAGCTTCTAACCAAGCCAACTAATTCTAGAATTTTGGGGTTGGTCTCTGAATTTGGGGTCCTTGACTTCCCTGTCCCCTTGACATGGCAGGAGTCGGGCAGTCTTTTAACTGGTGACCAAAACCCTGGCATCCAAAACATCGGTTTTTAGTTCTGAGCTCATCCCTCTGATTTCTTGAAAGAGGTGGGACTCCTGAGAAAGTATTCTGGGAGAAGGTTCTTCCTTCACTTCAGAATCTTCCTGCATCCTGATTCTGATTCAGGCCTTGCTGCCTCTTTGGGGGTGGAAAGTTTGAAGGACTTCCCCCTGGGCTGGGAATCTTTTAAAGTTAGAGGGTACAGGCTTTGGCAAAATGGTGGGACCTTTACTACAAAGGCTTTGGCAAAATCCTTTGCCATTCTTACTGCTTCAGCCATGGACACTGGCTTGGCATTTTTGACCAGTGTGTCCAAGGGTTCATTCATTCCCCGAATGAACCTGGCCATGAGTTGCTCTTCATCTAGAGGTGGTGAATATTTGAGTAGAAGAGCAAAGGCCTGGTGATATTCCTCGATGGTTTCCGTTGATCCAACTATCTACTCGAATGCTAGTGTAATCCTAAGATTTTTCAATTTGATTATTAAAACTCCATGATTCAAGCCTAACCCCATCCGGTCCATGGGTTAGCCACCACCATCCTACCACTGGAATCGGTGGAACCAAACAAGTACTCACCCACCCATAATTAAAATGCCTTTCTTAACTTTAGCTTTAGAAAACAGATACGCACACACTCCTCTTTAAAACTTTAATAAAAACAATCCATTGACAAACAATTTACTGGTTACACATGCCATACTTCAAAATTTCTGTTGAGTCTTTGTTTCTCACAAAACAGTATCATTCTCGACTCTCCGTTTGAGACCAGCAAGTCAACAACGAGATCCAGTGATAGATTACAATAACATTGGTCTGTCATACAATATCTTCCTCGACATACGAATGGGTGTCCTCGGCACCGGGAGCTCGTGCATTGCCTGATTAGAACCCTCCAGGATCCTCCTAAAGTGTGTCCTGGCACTTCACTCAGGGACCGCTTTGTCGGCCCTCGTCCACCGTACACCGGAAGCGCACCATTTGAACCATACCAAGGCTAGTCAAGACCTCGGTAGGCTTTGCCGCGTGAGCTGTCCCTCGAACACTCCCCGCCAGCTGTTGCAACCGAACTTCCCTTAGATAAACATATATGCCAAATGCTCCCTCCAGCATTCTCGCGTAAGACAGTCTTTTAAGAAAACAGGGTTTCTATTTTGATTTTTATTTGAAAACCATGAATAATCTTAAATCCGTATCTCAATACTTCTAGATCCAAGTCTGAATTCCAAACAGAATTCCTCGAATTCTGTTAACTTGATCCTCAGATCTAAATCAAAAGTCTTAACTTAGTTTTAGATTTGGTGGGGGATTTGAGTACATTTTTCTTGAACTGGGCACATCGTCATTGGTTGAATTTAACAAAGGAATTAGGTCTTGGTCAATAGTCTGAATCTGAGTTTGGGTCTAGAAAGGTTCTTCTTAAACTATCTCTCTCGAAGGTACTATTTCAATTTCTCTTTTTCTAAATTTCATTCGACGAATATTTGCTTACGAGTTTCTAGAACATGAATTTCTTATGAGGAATAGGATAGTCATTTATCTCGATCTCTGACTTCGATAGTTTTATTGAATTGTTTTCATTACGGTAGCATTTCTTCTCACAGATTATCTACTTATTCATTTTTTCAATTTTTGTGAAAATTAAATAGAGAATTAAGGAGAACCCTTATTTAATTATAAAGATTCTATATACATCTAATTATGCATAAAATCCAATTCTGATGAAAGTCACATTTTTATCATCATTAAAAAAATCATTTATGGTGAAAATCACACTTTTAATATAAAAAAATATCTTTTATGCACCCATTTATGCATAAAAATCATTTATGATAAAAATCACACTTTTAATATAAAAAATATCTTTTATGCACCCATTTATGCATAAAAACCATTCATGATGAAAATCACACTTTTAATATAAAAAATATCTTTTATGCATACTTCTATGCATGAAAATCAAATATGATAAAAGTAAGACTTTTATAATAAAAATTAATCTTTTATGCATACTTCTATGCATGAAAATCAAATATGATAAAAGTAACACTTTTATAATTAAAAATTTAATAATCTTTTTGCATACTTCTATGCATGAAAATTAATTATGATAAAAGTAACACTTTTATAATTAAAAAAATAATCTTTTATGCATACTTCTATGCATGAAAATCAAATATAATAGAAGTAACACTTTTATAATAAAAAAATAATCTTTTATGCATACTTCTATGCATGAAAATCAAATATAATAGAAGTAACACTTTTATAATAAAACATAATCTTTTATGCATAATTCTATGCATGAAAATCAAATATGATAAAAGTAACACTTTTAAAATATCTTTTATGCATACTTCTATGCATGAAATTCAAATATGATAAAAGTAAGTTAAACACTTTGATAATAAAAAAATATCTTTTATGCATGATATTCAAATATGATAAAAGTAACACTTTTATAATTACAAAAATATCTTTTATACATACTTCTATGCATGAAATTTAAATATGATAAAAGTAACACTTTTATAATTAAAAAATATCTTTTATGCATACTTCTATGCATGAAAATAAAATATGATAAAAGTAACACTTTTATAATTAAAAAAATATCTTTTATGCATACGTTTATGCATAAAATCAAATATGATAGAAGTAACACTTTTATAATAAAAAAATAATCTTTTATGCATACTTCTATGCATGAAAATCAAATATGATAGAAGTAACACTTTTATAATAAAAAATAATCTTTTATGCATAATTCTATGCATGAAAATAAAATATGATAAAAGTATCACTTTTAAAATATCTTTTATGCATACTTCTATATGCATGAAATTCAAATATGATAAAAGTAAGTTAAACACTTTTATAATAAAAAAATATCTTTTATGCATACTTTTATGCATGATATTCAAATATGATAAAAGTAACACTTTTATAATTAAAAAATATATCTTTTATGCATACTTCTATGCATGAAATTCAAATATGATAAAAGTAACACCTTTATAATAAAAAAATATCTTTTATGCATACTTCTATGTATGAAAATCAAATATGATAAAAGTAACACTTTTATAATAAAAAAAGTATCTTTTATGCATACTTTTATGCATAAAAATCAAATATAATGAAAGTAATACTTTTATAATAATACTAATTTTCTTTTATACAAATAATCAAAATGCATCTTCTATGCATGAAAATGATACTTTAGAATATAGAAACCATAAGGATTACTCTTTTAGAATAATAAAAGATGAAATTTATTTCACTAATTTCCAAAAATTTTGCCATAACCTCCTTTGCATGGCTGATCATTTTTTAATTTTTAAGTCTCTAAAATTAATTAAAAGTGCACCAAGAATATTGAAATTATTCTAAAGTAAACATTTTTCTACAAACATTATAAAAACTTGACTTTAATCATTAATCGTTCACCTAGGATAGAGAATGGTTGGGTTTACTAGAGAAGAGAGGGGAATGCCTTTTGCAAATGAGGCATAACATCACTTGCAATTTTAGAGAAGACAAAAAGCATAAAAAACCATAAAACCATAAAATAAATGGAAAAGAGAAGAATCGCCAACTTACTAATGAATTTTGAGAGCTTTCCTTTGGCTTGATGGTTTGAGGGTTCAACTCTTGTTTGAGACAAGAGTGGCCACCAATCTTTTGGAAGAGGGAAGGTCAAAAACTAATGAATTATGAATACAATTCACTGTTTTTGGCACTTGGGAGAGACTGGGTAACAGTGCAAAAACACTATTAAGTTTCAACAAAGGGAAGGGCTTCTATTTATAGGAAAAAGTGAGCTTCTAACCAAGCCAACTGATTCTAGAATTTTCCAGATCAGTTTGGTCAATTTTTGACCATTTTTAGGTCAGTTTTGCTCACTTTTTGGATCTAGTTGAAACAGGAGAGAGGAGAGATAAAAATATCCCATTATTTGGGAGTTTAGAACTCATTCAAGCATGTGAAATAGGTGCCTCCTTCATGAGGGGAATTCCCCCATGCAGAGGTGTCAAAAATGCATCATTTCACCTAAATATCTCTCTTTTTGAACTATTAACCTTGTCCTTAGTCAACTCTTCATCTTATGTGAGTATTTACTCATTTTTGGAGGATTTTTCTTTTATTTCTTCATTTATCTCCTCCCTACATTTGGATGAATCTTATTGGTTCATAGGAACCTTAATTTAAAATTTCAAAAAAATCTTCACCCCCCCCAGGATAATACCTCTTGAACAGATTATACTTAATTTCTAATGTACCTTCTCAAAATCTTTTTGAACTTCTATTTCAGGGAAACTTATTTTAATAAGATGAGATATTTTTCTATCCAAAAATATTTAAAATCTGAATATTCTCTTTCTATAACATTTTCTCTCTCTAGGCTAAAACTGGTAGAAACAAGATCTTTTATATTTCTGAAGAGGGATTTGATTACATGGAAAAATGCTGGACATCTTGAGAGGCTGGGGAGGAATCTTACATTAGCCTTGCCCGTATCCAAAAATCTCATAGGGCCAGTTGAAACTCGGTTCACTCCCTTATTCTACCTCTCGAATTGGATAATTCTATGGATAACTTCACATATCATTTGTTGTTGTTCATCTAGATTGGTGGCACTAGATGTAGATCATATAACTTCTAACCAACCTACATGGTATGTATAACCCATGTATAGAGTCTCCGTGTGTAGGTCATATTTCCAATTTACATTGAGAAATATCCCATCTAAACTTGGCATGCCAAAAGGTTCTCTCGAAGTGGACGCAATGTCACTTCTTGTGGTTTGACTTCTAGGGACCTCTACTTTAGTAGGAAGAGCGTCAGAAGGTGGTAGCTCAGTAGGGCCTTCATTACATGAAGTGGGTAGAATATCCACATGGACACTCTTTGGGAGGGTAGGGTCTACATGAGATGTGAATGGCGAATCTACTTCCCCACCTCCTTTATTTACTTCACTTTAAACATGCTAGATCTAGGTTGTGGGGCCCAAATTGGGGCATGTTTTGGCTTGCTTATTCAAAGTTCTGGATTGGATGCCCTTCCATGACTTCAGAGTCAAAGGACGACTCACTAGCCGCTATTCGTGGATCTTGGGTTGCACTTCCTTGGGTTCCAACTGAAGGCCAAGATGCTAACGTGGAGGGATGGTGTGAGCTTGCGTAAACTGAAACGCATTCTAGTTGCTCAGACTCTAGCACCCGCCGCCGACCAGAGCGTAGATGCATGTAACGTGGGTATCCTACGGGCATTGGTAACTACCCTTGAAGCCCACACAAGTGGTTTCTCAGGTGTTTCGCACCTCATTTTTACTTGTTTTTGTCTTGTTTTCAACCCATTTTTACCCCCTTACTTATGGTCGAAACTGGACTAAGGCATGTGATAGCTCGAGACAAGCATATCATTCAAGGGATCCTAGCATGCTTTACAGCACAGTGTTCGCCTATCCGGAGCTCCCGTGGCCCTCAGAACACTCTATTTGTGCCTAGGTGTGAGGCTTAAATTAGAAAGTCCAAGGGTGCCTGTGGGGGGAAAGGTGAAGGGTAGACTATATATAGAGCTTCACTCCCCTTAAGCTTTCACTTGAGAGAAAGCTATAGAGGCTCACTCTCCTATATATATATATATATATATATATATATATATCAAAAGACCGAGACCGAGATCGGGGTCGATTGGGGGTTTTTTTTACACTCTGTCTACACGCGCACACGCACACACTGACAGCTAACACAGAACTAAAAAATGACTGAAGAATAGTAGCAAACACACACACAGCTCCACAAACCTGTTTTTTCTTTTACCCTCTGTCTACACGCGCGCACGCGCACATGCACACACTGACAGCTAACACATAGAACTGAAAAATGACTCAAGAATAGCAGCAAACACACACACAGTTCCACAAACCTGCACACAGCAGCATACACACAAACACGCCTCTCTTTGCCTTTCCTGCAGGATAAAATAGACTTCAAACACAGCAGCCCGAGCTTGGTGCAGAGCAATTCCCCAACAGCGATGCCAAAAATGTGCGCTCTTGTGCAGGTGGTGGAGCTAGGGACTTTCCAAGCACCATGTGCAAGCCAGAATGGCTGCAAGCACACCACTAGGAAACCAGCAAGCTCAAAACAGGGAGCAATGGTGTGTCACTCACCGCTCAGATCACCGTCTCGTGAAGGATTCTCGTGCCGCGATGAAGGATTCTCATGCCGCGATCACTAGACACTCTCTCTCTCTCTCTCTCTCTCTCTCTCTCTCTCTATCTATCTCTCTCTCTCTCTCTCTCTCTCTCTCTCTCTCTCTCTCTCTCTCTCACACACACACACACACATACACGCTGGAGAAGGAGATGAAGAAGATGAAGCAAGAGCACTCCTGAGAATGAGAGGTTTTAGGTTACATTTGACTTTTATATGTAACCTGGACGTTCACACATGGCTGGTCGATCTTAGCCCTTATCCTGATGAAATTCGAGGTGCGCCTCTCATCGGCGATCACCCAATCCCCTTACCCTTTACATGTGGTGCCGACAAGCCCAGCCCATGACTCAGAATACGTAAAATAATTATATGACATAAAAAGTAATACGTCTCAATGTCCGCCATAGGTTAACACTCGTGAAGCCTTGGATTGTGCAAGCCCAAGAGGAAACGGTCCATTAATTTCTTATCAGACAATTTTTCCCTCTCTTCACAACAACGTGAATCAAGGTACTTGATGTGTGCAATAATGTTTCCTCTGGTTTTTGTTCCAATCAGAAAAGTCTGATGACGGGGCTCCATTTGGGCCCGTAGGGTGCAAATCCGTGAATGAATGCCTCCCTCACTGCGTTAAAAGTGCTTTTGTGCTGAGGGTCCAAGGATTGGAACCATTGCCCGGCCTTGCCTTCAAGGCTGAGTCCAAGTAAATGGACTTTGGTTGCATCATCAAAAATTTCAAATGCTTGAAAGATTTGGTTAAAGACCTCAATGTGGAATACAGGGTCTCCAACTCCGTGGAATTTGGACAGAAGTATGAAAATTTTTTGCCCACATAGGTTTTGTATGTGATGTTTGTGGGTGCAAGTGTTGTGACACTCCCTTCCTAGAGCTTGTGCTAAGCTTGGAATGTCAAGTTGTGGTGTAAGGGGAGGCGTTGCAAGGGTGGGGGGTGGAAATAGATTCGTGGTGGATAGAGAAGAGGGTATGTGAATGTGCTCAGGGCATCTATCCACGCTAGGGTGCATGTCTGGAGGGGCCCCACTAGATGAGGGCTCTTCAAAGATCGTTTTGCCCTCTCGGCCAAGCATGTGGGGCATGGCGACCACATGTGAATAAGAAATTGAGGCCAGGGTGCTGCCGAATGGAATGGAGGCATTGGGGGCATGAACCATGACCAAAAGGTATCCATGGTGTATGGGGAAGCTACTTGAACATCATTCTTTGAGGGCTCACATGGATGTAAGATGAAGCTATGGTGGATGAAATGTGAAGGGAGCCATGGATTTGGTGATAGGGGTGAAGATATTAGTGAAGATAATCAACTTGTGGAATCATAAACACATGACCACAACTTGGATTAGCCAAAATGAGTGTGACCCCTCATTTTCATGTGGCTCTTAATATAGCGAGGAGATTACAAAAGATGTGGACACAAGTGATGCCACCTCAACTCTGAAATATCCCCAAATATCTCCTCTCCATAAGAGGCCGTTCACACACCTTCACACACCCCCCCTTGATACATACTCCTTGTGCATCTAGGCACCACATTTTCAACACCCCCCCTTGGCACCATCTAGGACACATCTAGGTGTGAGGTACACATCATAGGCAACTTGACCTAACATACAACTAGTCATCTTGGCCTTACACAATTTATCATGGCTACATCATCGGTGCCAGTAGGTACAAACAATACACATAGTACAAGGGGTAGGTGAAAACTCCATAGCTTCAAAAAAGTGCTTCCATATCCTCCTTTGGAAAGGAGTCCTCCTGTTAAGGTTGATTCTTTGACGAGCAATTGCTTTCTGAGTGTTCGAGTTTCCCACACACCATACATTCAAGCTTTGGTTTATCTTTGAATTTGCATGTGCTGAATGTGTGGCCTAACTTGCCCGCATCCAGGCTTGAATTCCCTTTTACCAGCATAAAGTGCCAAGTCCTTTGATGAGGACACTCCATTTTGATATTTTCTTTTCATCTTTTACTCAAGTTCAAGCAATGAGGCTTGTACATCATTCAAGGTTAGAGTAGAGTTGTTAGACAAGATTTCAACTATGTTGGCATACTCTTCTTTCCTTTGACAACTAGCAAGCAAAACAGCCGTAGCTTCATCATCAAGCATCTTACCACTGGTGGCAAGCTGTTGCTTAATGCTTTTATACTTGTTGATGTGACTTGTCAGATCATGGCTAGTACCTAGGTTGAGTTGATACAATTGCATGAGTAAATGAACTTTGGAGTGTTTTGCATGTTTACCAAACAACTTGTTTAACTCTTCCCATGCATCCTTTGCCTTCTCAATCCCAGTGATATGATGAATGACATCATCATCCAATGCAAGTTCTATGAGTCCCAAGGCTCTCTCATTCTTCTCATTCCATGCAATTCCTAGGCTTGCTCGAGTGCCCCTCCCTTGAATCATTCCCTATAAATTTTTCTTCATGAGTTCTGGTTGGCAGTGTCTACCCTTTATATGATTAGCACACATAGACTCATGACCACTTTCCTTAATGTGAAAGATGCTTACATACATGCCATATCCATTATGATGAGTAGGGGGTCTTACCAAAGTCCCCGTCTATGCGGTGTTTGGCAGTGTCTACCCTTTATATGATTAGCACACATAGACTCATGACCACTTGCCTTAATGTGAAAGATGCTTACATACATGCCATATCCATTACTGATTTGTAGGATGTTTCAACTTGGTAGCATCCACATCAATGAAGGAGTGTACAACACTCATTAATGAAAAGGTCCACTAGTGAAGGTTAGGCATTACATGACAACTTAACCATGATTTCTCATGGGTTCATGGAAGCAAAGAAGTATTTGAGCAAGCCCTCCACCAAACACTTTAGAAAGATTCAAGAAAACATGTGTACTTGTGCCTGGATTAGTCCTTAATACTATGATTAAGGTTTATAATTAAAAATGTTCACAATACCTCAAGCTTTTTAGCTATGGTAGCAGGGATGGGTCTGATTTTTCAATTCAGTGTGAGCAGCTCCTTGAGCCTTTTGAGAAGCCCTCTCTGGTGAGATTCTAGAGCACTCCTAGGCACACCTCTGTGTCAAAGGAATTAGGGTGAAATAGTATATACAACGGGTATAAGGTAGAATGGCAGAGACCTGTTGTGGCGATGGGTTCTCGAGACAAAATGGTGCCCAATTTTGTAGCTTTGCCCTCAAATTGGTTTAGGGATTTTGAAGCCTCAGTTGTTGAGAGTACTCCTTTCAAATCCTATGCCAAATGGTTGGCTATAGCATCTACATGACTCAGACAACCAGGTTGGGGTGGGGCTTCCATGGAAGCTTGGAGAGAAGATAAGCTTGTGATTAAGAAGGAATTAGTGGATGATTAGTGCCAAGGATTCAAGAAATGGTTTGGGGGAATGATGGAGGATGTTCTAGGATAAAAAATGCTCTGATACCAACTTGAACATCATGCTTTGAGGGCTCACATGGATGCAAGATGAAGCTATGGTGGATGAAATGTGAAGGAAGCCATGGATTCGGTGATAGAGGTGAAGACATTAGTGAAGATAATCAACTTGTGGAATCATAAACACATGATCACGACTTGGATTAGCCAAAGTGAGTGTGAACCTTCATTTTCATGTGGCTCTTAATATAGCCACGAGATTACAAAAGATGTGGACACAAGTGATGCTACCTCAACTCCAAAATATCCCCAAATATCTCCTCTCCATACGAGGCCATTCACACACCCCCCCTTGATACATACTCCTTGTGCATCTAGGCACCACATTTCAACAGAAGAAGCTTCAACGATGCACGCGTAGGCCCAAAATAGGAGTTTTAGCTCACTTTTGCCTTGTGCGTGAATGCACCCTGAAGGTGAAAAGTGGTCTTTTGAGGCGTTTTATGCATGTAAAAATGACCCAAGTGAGTCGGGGACGTACACCAAAAGCACCTCAAAAGATTTGGAAATTTTAAATTTTTTTATTTTTTTTAACAAAATTTGGAAGGAACATCCATAGCACTTGGAAGGAACGTCCATGGCACTTGGAAGAAACAGTCGGCACTTGGAAGAAACATCCACGACACTTGGGAAGGAATAGTCGCGGCACTTAGGAAGGAACGGCCGAGAAGGAACGTCCACGGCACTTGGGAAGGAACGTCCATGGCACTTGAAGGAATGGGAGGAATGGTCCTAGCACTTGGGAAGGAACGGCCACGGCACTTGGAGGGACGGCCACAGCACTTGGGAAGGAACGGCTGGGAAGGAACATCCACAACACTTGGGAAGGAACGGCTGGGAAGGAACATCCACAACACTTGGGAAGGAATGGCCACGGCACTTGGAAGGAACATCCACAACACTTGGGAAGGAATGGCCACGACACTTGGAAGGAACGTCCACGACACTTGGAAGGAACGTCCCACAGCACTTGGAAGAAGGAACGCACACAACACTTTCAAGAAGGAACGTCCCGCAGCACTTGGAAGGAACATCCACGAACGTCACTTGGGAAGAAACGGACGCAACACTTGGGAAAGAACGGCCGGGAAGGTACATCCACGGCACTTAGGAAGGAACCATCACGGCACTTGGAATGGCCGGGAAGGTACTTGGGAAGGAAAGGCTACGGCGCTTGGAAGGAACGGCTGCGGTACATGGAAGGAATGTTGGGGTAAAGGCATAATGCCCACCCTTATAGTGTGTACAAGCCCATAAGTTATAGTACATAGTACACTTAGTACTTTTAATGTACTAAGTGCACTATGTGTACTAGTGCAATATACATGTGTGATAGGGGAGTCACACACTCATTCCCATGAGTTGACTTATCCCCACAACTCTCTCTCTCTCTCTCTCCCTTGCTTCTCTGTGTATGTCTCCCACATGAATTAACCTAAACCTAATTCTAATCCTCCCACACAACTGGTATCAGAGCCTTCAACTAGAGCTATGGTCATTCTGCTGGTCGTACCCTGTGCTGGTTGTACCCTGTGACTGCTATCAGCTGGCTGTCACCCTCATTAGTCTACAGCGCTCGTGTGTTGGGTGCAGCCTGTGTGTAAAGAGGCCAGAAGCGACCAGCTAGGCAGGCAGCGCAACAGGCAGCAACCAGCGCTGCCCAGCTATTCAGACCCAGCCAGGCGTCGAGCGTGGAGCGAACAGCAGCTAGGCAGGCGAGCGAAGAAGAAGGTGGCGGGTGTTGAATCGGGCGCCGTGCTAGAACCTTCGCGTAACCGGGGAAGTCGAGCGCCGACTCGTTAGTATTCGAAAAAAAAAATTCGTACGCTACGCTCCACGTCACCTTCTCCTTTAGCGTTGAGGCGCCGGGCGTGACTAGCAAACAGGAGACAAGGGCTGCCCAGCAGCAGCCACGCTGCCCAACCAGGCAGTGCATAGGGCTGCCCAGCAGCCACGCTGCCCAACCAGGCAGCGCATAGGGCTACCCAGCCACCCACAAGATATTATATGGTTTTTTGTTTGATTAGTGTTATATCTAGTAATGCTAACTTACCTATGCAAAGAGATTAAGAGAAAGAAGAAAGATTAAGCCAAAAATAAAAGAAAATGGTCTATGTTTAAGCAAAAACCCTATTGATTAGGCTCTCTAATCACCCAAATCACAAGTTTTTTTAACTCAAACAAGTGATAATTCTACTCTAAGCACAAAGATATACATGAATCTTAACAAAAACATCAAAATACAAAAGAAAATCAAAAAATCACATGCCAAAGAGCTACCTGGCACCGGGCTATGGGGGCTCTGTCGGATTCGGATTCGGATCAAAGATGGCATAGACAAGTAACGGATGGCGCTCCTCAGCAGGAGCACCAAAAATGTTAAGAAAATCCTACCCTAATCGTGTCATGGAAAGTTTCCTATCCGTCGAGCTAGAGCATGGCTCAAGAGCTCCACCATAGCCGCTCGTCATCACTGTCATCCTCCCGCACTCGTTTTGTCACACCGAGGCAGGTGCTCTAATCCAACGGGTGATGCAAGCTCTCTCACGAAGATCGTGTGGGATCTCTGTGGAAGAGGATCGTGTTGTTAGTTAGCCTAATTGAGAGAGAGAGAGAGAGAGAGAGAGAGAGAGAGAGAGAGAGAGAGAGAGAGAGAGAGAGGAAGCAAGAGGAAACAAGTGATTAGCACTAATCACTCCCAAACCCTAACCCTAAGCACACCACACATGCTAGATTAGAGTTGCAAGAGAGAGGGAGAGAGAGAACACTTCACTTATTTGCACAAATGGGAGAATGAGTTGCAAACAAGAGAAATTGGCTTTTATAATTCCAAGCTTTTTCCCACTAGGCCGCCTGAGAGTAAGTGACCCGGAGGGCCCAAAACATAGTTACAAGGCTTTTCTCTATGGTTTGGCAACTGAACAAGATCCACTTCTATGTCCTTTGAAGCTCAATACTTAGGAGTGTCTTTAGGGTGTTCTCCTCATCAAATGATGGAATTTACAATATAGCATGGGTGCCCATTACATAAGTGTGCGAATATAGTTGTCATAGAAATGTGTTAACCAATATGTGGTTAACAGAGTGAAGTCGTTAAGGGCCAAAAGCTTAAATGTATTAGCTTGACACATGAATAGGGTGTTGGATTCCAAGATCAATTCAAAACATCCAAAATATTTCAGTGTGCGATCGAAGGATAAAATATGCTGGCTTGCTGCATTTGAGGTACCAAAGGAGGACCATGAAGTACTTAAGATTTTTTTTAACTTAACAGAGATTCCATATATGGTATGACGACAAAAAAATGGTGAAGTTTTGCATGTCGATGGATTTGGTGAATATGAGGTAGAATGACATCTTGCTGGGCGATTTGAAAACATTAAATTGTATTTTTGGTGTTTGAAATTCAGCATATATTGCATGCAATCTAGAAAGATGGGCAATGGACTGCAAGGACAGGGAAATGTGGTGCTCCAACACGTGACTAGAATGTTGAAAGGAATGGAATGTTGGTGCCATTAGATCCTAAGTGGAATCCAATTTTTAAAAAAACCCTTAACAAGGTTCCACTTTTGCACCTTGCATTGCATAGTAAGGATAATAGAAAAGTTAGTGTTTGAGTACGTGTGTTTTGCCTACAAGATGTAGCTTGATCTAGATGCTCATGCAACATGTAAGAAGGTAAAACAAGTCTTATCTGATATTGGATTGCACCGAGGCCAAGTAGAAATAAAAAAGGATGAGAAAAAGTCAAGAAAAAGTGGAAATTTGCCATGCGTGCCATGTTTTGGGGGAGCGAAGGCTAGAAAATTCTTATCTCCACCACGATATAAAGATGCTAAGTTGCTTGTAAAACAACCAAAGAAGTACAAAGCATGGAAAAAACTACACATGGTTGTTCTTGATCAGAGCAATGAGGGACGGACGTGGATAGCAAAGGAAAATGTGTGGATATAAATTAGCACCACTTTTACAAAAGATGACATTCAATTTTGATGATGCCAATGTATTTAAAGAGGTAGTTCTTGTAAACTTTAATAACTCAATGACAGAGGCATGGACTTCAAATTGCATTACACAAAATATGGTCAGAGTGGTCTCCATTTTGTTTTTACAATTAAAATGAGAATGTAATATTTTGAGTTTAATTGTGGATCCTGTGTTTTTGAATGCAGCACATACTTGAGGCTCATGGTCGATACTTTGCTGAACAAGGAAGTTTGGCGATATGGTCCACACAAGGCATGGAGAGATCTAATTGGCAAGCTTGATGCGAATTCCAAAAAGTAATGGCACATGGAGGTGGAATCAATGATTCCAATCCTATGAGGCAGTTACTCCAATGGTGGTATAGGAGAACAGAGATAAGGTATGATGACAAATTACTAAAGTCCAAATCCAATGATATAGAAGCTATTCGCAGGGCAATATATGAAGTGAGGAAAGCAAGATATGAAAATAGCATGGGCATCGTACAAAATGGTTGACAACCCAAGAGAGAATTGGTAGCAAATGGAAACATCGAACACAAAGTGGTGAATCAGATGGTAGTGATTTAGAATTGTGATTAAGAAATAACATTTTATGTTTATGAGAGTATTGCAGAAATCTAATGTTTTAACAAAATAGGTGTTTTATGTTTATAAGACTACTAAAGCAATCCAATGTTTTAAAGAAATAGGTGTTTGCTAAAGTCAACATGGATAACTTTTTCAAAATAAGTGTTTCCTAATATCAACATGGATAATTTTTTCAAAGTGTTGATATTTTTTAAAAGTGAGTGTGTCAATAACTTATAGCAAGTTCCATTTATAAATGAAGGCAATTCTTTCATTTCTCTCCATTCCTTCTAGCTTGTGAGTATGGCACGTCCTAAGCAAAGAGCAAACAAGATGCCTACCAAGACACCGGTTCATTCATCCAAACCTAGTGAACGTACTAACACTGAAAATGATGAAGGTTAAGCTGCTCCTACCGTTGCTCCAGCTAGTAATGTTCGTCTACTGACACACAAGAAGAGAAGATGGAGACCATGAACCTTTTCTCTTTGTGAAATTATGAGGTTCCATAAGAGTCTTGAGTTAACTATACCCAAGGAGCCTTTCTTGAGGTTGGTGTGAGAAATATTTCAAGATCTACAAAGGGGAAATCACTACAGTACTTTTCAAGAGATCAAGCCGTAATGTGGAGCGATGGTCAAACCAAGTGTTGATTGCTCTTCAAGAAGCGACTAAAAGTTACTTGGTGGACCTCAAGCGTGATGGTCAACTGTTAGCCATCCATACTCGTTGCATCACTCTCAAGCCCTCAGATCTCTATCTTGTTCGTAGGATTCGTAAAATAATTGTTATGCATTCAACCTTAACCATGACATGGTTTGAAGAGCTATGTAAATGCTCGTGTATCATTTTATGTTTTTGTTCAGTTCTACTCAAATAGTTGTACTTAATGCAATGTACCGGATGTACCGGATTTGGATATTTTAAGTTTTCTTTATTTCCAATGTTGTGTCCTTGATGTGATGTATCGGATTTGCCCATTGATTTGGATATTTTAAGTTTTCTTCATTTCCAATGTTAGTATATATATATATTCTTATATTTTCATGGAAAAAAATTACATGTGCATGTGTAGGTGCTTCTTTATTTGCATGTGCATGTGCACGTGTATATTCTTAAATTTTTCGAGAAAAAATCAATGCATATAGTGTAGTGATCATAATGGGCTAAAATTTTTCTACGCATAGATCATGTGGCTTACATCCTATGCTCAAGCAAGATATATGATGTTCATCTCCCTCTCCTATGCATACAAGCTTTCCATGAAAGCTTCATCTCCATCTCCATCTCCATCTTCCTCTCCTAAGCAAACTAGATTTCCATGAAAGCTTCTCTTTCCTCTCTCTCTTATAAGTTATCCCCCTCTCTCTTGAAGTAGCTCCTACATAAAAACCCTAATCAAGAGCTTCTGCATGAAATCTCTCTACTAGGGTTTTTATTTAGAAGCTAGCATTCTAGGGATTTGCATAATAGAAGAGGAGAAGTCTCTCTAACCACAACCCTAATAGAAAGCTCTCTATTAGGGCTTTTATTTAGAAGCTAGTGTTAGGGTTTTACATAAGCAATAAGCTTTCTATTAGGGTTACGAATAGAGAGACCTCCTCTTTTTCTCTTCTCCTCTTCCACTTCTCATGTAATAAAATGTTATTTACTACTTATTTAATGTTGTATACTCATTTTTTCATCTTGGTTTGATTTTAAGAGTCTACTTCTACATCTTCAAGTGAAGAATTGCAAGCCTCATAAGGTAAGAGATCTCTCTCTTTTATCTTGTGTTTTTTTTTTTTAAATATACATTTTAGGATTTCTTTATGTTTTAGGGCTTATGCATAAGGCTTAACCTCATGCATGAGGCTTATGCATTAACCTAATACATGTGGCTTAGGCTAATGCATGAGGCTTAAGCTTATGCATTAACCTCATGCATGATGAGGCTCATGGATTAGCCTAATGCATGTGGCTTATTAAGCTAATGCATGTGGCTTAGGCTAATGCATGAGGCTTAAGCTTATGATTTAGCCTGATGCATGAGGCTCATGGATTAGCCTGATGCATGAGGCTTAGGCTTATGCGCATGAGGCTCATACATTCCTCATGGATAAGCCTAAGCATGAGGCTCATGCATTAGCCTAATGCATGATGCTTAGGCTTATGCATGATGCTCATGCATAAGCGTCATGCATGCATGAGGCCATGCATAATGCATGAGGCTAATGCTTGTATAAGCCTCATGCAGTAACCTAATGCATGAGATTTATGCAGGCATTAGCCTCATTTATGCTTTAACCTAATGCATGAGGCTTATGCAAGCATTAGCCTCGTGCATAAAGGCTATGTATAGACTTATGCATAGCCTTTATGCATAGAAGCTCATGCTCATGCATAAGCCTCTATACATGGAAACTCATGAGGCTCTATGCATAAGCCTCTATGCATGAGCTTCCATGCATAGAGCCTCATCATTTTCTATGTATAGAAGCTCATGCAAATGCCTCATGAGTTCCTATGTATACTTCTATGCATAGAGGCTTATACATAAAGCCTCAAGGGTTTCTATGCATAGAGTCTTATGCATGAGCTTCTATGCATATAGGCAAGCATTAGCCTCATGTATTATGCATAAGCCTCATGCATGGGTATCATGCCAGACCCATGCCTAATGCATATGGCCTCATGTATATGCATGAGCCTTTTCCATTAGTCTAATTTGTATAAGGCTAATGCATAAGCATAATGCATGATGTTAATGCATAAGTCTTATGCTTAGTCTAATTCCCCCAACAAAGTGTTGTAGTGTCTTTACTAATAAGTAGGGCATATGTAAGTTTATGTTTTATCTCACCTAATATTTAAAAAATTTTATTTTTACATGGTATTTTCACATAAGGTGAGCAACTCTCTCTCTAATTTTTTTGTAAATAAGCTTTATGTTTATGGTTTATGGTATATGGTTCATGTAGTTTCTAAATATGTGACAAAGCTTCCATCGATTTTTTGCATAATACATCAAGGCATAAGTCTATGATTTCTTACATAGTTTCTATAAGACTCATTGGATAAGGTTTTATTACATAAGATTTCAAGAAATTGAACAATTTAGGATTGAAGGAAATCTAAATGGAACCAACTACTTTTTGGAAGTTCAAGATAAAGTTAATGTTATCATTGTATGAGCAATGGAATAACACTATTGAAATTGATAGGATTTCGTAGCAATCCCAGATTGAGTTGTTCCTCTAGACACCTGAGAATTCTACCAAATCCTACTCTTGTTTTTTCTTAGAGAAGAAATGTAGATTCTATGTTTTATCATTAATGTCACTAATTCTATTATATGACTTTGATCAGCATGATGTCACAATAGCTACTGAAGCTTTGGCGGTTCTAAAGAACCACTAAAAATCAAACCAGAATCGTTAAATTTGAGAATTAACCACGGAGAAATTGTTTGAAGGCATAGTAATTCCTCAAAAAGATTAAAGATATTTGATAATAATGGTGGTTATTGAGATCACGGTAATAACTGAATATCTAGTAAGGAGGTACAATAGTCTTGTAACATCACTGAAAGGTGAGGGACCCTTCTCCTATTTTTTAGGAGTTTAGTGTTATAATTTTGGAGATGAAGATGCATCATGCAACAACTCACACTCTAAAGATATGAAAGGGTAAAGGCAAGATAATAAGAGCATGCTTAAAACTTAAATAACATAAGATCACTAAATGCATGCTTTAAGCTTAATGTATTAAGCATGCATTAAGCTTTAAGCTCTATGCATGCATTAAGCTTTAAGCTCTACGTATAAGTCATGCATTAAGCTCTATGCATAAAGCTTTATGCATAAGCTTAAAGCATATATTAAGCTCTATGCATAAGGCCTTATGCATAAGCTCTATGCATGCTTTAAGCTCTATGCATAAACTTTAAGCATGCATTAAGCTTTATGCATAAGCTCTATGCATGCTTTAAGCTAAATACATTAAGCATGCATTAAGCTTTAAGCTCTATGCATAAAGCTTTATGCATAAGCTTAAACCATATATTAAGCTCTATGCATAAGCTCTATGGATGCTTTAATCTTTATGCATAAGCTGTATGCATGCTTTAAGCTAAATGCACTAAGCATGCTTTAAGCTCTATGCATAAGACATGCATTAAGCTCTATGTATAAGCTTAGGCATACATAAGCTTAAAGAATGTATTAAGCTCTATACATGCTTTAAGATCTATGCATAATCTTTAAGCATACATTAAGCTTTATGCATAAGCTCTATGCATGCTTTAAGCTTAATGCATAAAGCTTAATGCATAGAGCTTAAAGCATGCATAGATCATCTCTATGCATAAGCGTTTATACATAAGCTTAAAGCATACAAAAGCTTTATGCATAAGCTTTAAGCATGCATTAAGCCCTATGCATAAAGCTTAGGCAAAACTTTATGCACTAAGCTAAACCTAAACTTGGTACCCAAGGGTGCAATAAACATAGAGCTTGCATTAACGATTACGAGAAAAAGAGGGGTTACAAGGGCTTACCTCTCTATTGTCAAGTCGAAGGAGAGGATTAGTGCAAGACCTATAAGATATAAAATTAAAAAAAGTGATTAGTAATACATTTAATAAACTTTACCTACCTAAGCTTTGTGCATGCTTTAAGCTAAATGCATTAAACATGCATTAATCTCTATGCATAAGCTTAGGCATGCACAAAGCTTTATGCATAAGCTTAAAGCATACTTTAAGCGAGTCTATGCATAAGCTCTATGCATAAGTCTTTAAGCTTTAAGCATGTATAAAGCTTTATGCATAAGGATTTATAGCTTTATACATAAGCTCTATACATGTTTTAAGCTAATTTGCATTACACATGCATTAAGCTCTATGCATAAGCTTTATACATAAGCTTAAAGCATGCATAAGCTTTAGCGTGTTAAGCTTTAAGCATGCATTAAGCTTTATGTTTTATGCATAAGCTCTATGCATAAGGCTTTAAGCATGCATGCGGCTTTATATATGAGCTCTATGCATGCTTTATGCATAAGCATTATGCACTAAGCTAAGACATCCAAGGTGCAATAAACATAGGGCTTACCTCTTTATTGTCAAGCAGAAGGAGAGGATTAGTGCAAGACCTACAAAACATAAAATTAAAAAAAGTGATTAATAATGCATTTAATTAACTCTACCTATCAAAAATAAGAGACATAGAAAAGACCAACACACATTAAGCATGCTCACAAAAAAGAGAAGGAGAAGAAGCTAAAAGAAGATTAGCACTCTAAACTTTTATCCTAATCTCATTATGTACTCTATTAATCATTCGCGTTAAGCAATAACAGAAGAATACCTTCATTAGGCTTTCGTCACACCATAGCCATGTAGTGATGAATAAGGAGAAAGAGAAAGAGGAAGAGGAAGGAAGTACAAATACATGGCATAGAGGTAGATTGATGGAGTAGATGGAGCAGATGTAGTCCTTCAAAGAAAGGAGTGGAGGGAATTTTTTTTTAGGAAAAAGAACTACGTTAACGGCGCGAAAGTTATTTTTCTAACATTGCTATAAGTGACGATGTAAACAACGCCCAGCAGTGCTTATAGTGGTTACATATCATAAAACACTGCAAATAAGTGCTGCTATTGCTTGCTTTTGTTTTGGTGGTTGTGGTTATCGAAGAGATTTTTACAAAAATAGTCCACTCATGCGGACAATGGACATGATGGATCTTAGATCATCACAATAGTAGAGAGTCAAGGAATATGGAGAGTCAAAAGGATTGCTTTACATATGTATATGTTGGGATAACCCCCCCCCCCCCCCCCCCAAAACTCATGTAGACTTAGATCATCACAATAGTGGAGAGTCAAGCAATATGACCAGTCAACAGCAAAAGCCTTTTAATGCTGTTTTATTACATATGTTGGGATACAAACCCCCACCCCAAAAAAAAAAGTGAGATGGAAAGCAAGGGCACTATGAAGCCAACGAGACTGTCTTGTGATATCAATGCCGGGGGGGGGGGGGTGATGGCGGAGGAGGTGAGAGCAAAGAGCAGCGATGATAGAGGGAGGGAAAGGTGCAGCAAACGTAAAGGTTGTAGGCACGAGAGACGTGACCGTGAGCAGAGAAGACGGTTTGTGGAGGAAAAGGGCCAATATTGCAGGATAAGTAGGCAAACAGAAGAACGTGATCACCTGCAGGGAAAAAGGGGGTCGAAGCCCTCACGATGAGAAGAGTCTCGATCGCATTGGCCTTGCCTTTGTCAATCTTTTGTTGGTGTATCTTCCTTGATCTCGACGATTATTTTTGATGCACTTTGGTTCTCATACTCTGTTGGTTGCACCCCTAAGCTATGGTTTCATCTTGGTATAGTCTATTAGTTGCACCCTTGAGCTGGCTTCATCTTTGGTATCCAAATTAGTATGTCCTTGGTAGCATCCTTAGGATTTTAAGAAGAATTCTATGGTCAACCAATCTTGTGCAGCTGGATCACTCTTAACTTGTGGTTTCTCCCTCTTGTTTGGGATCCATATCAACTTATCACTCGTCATCCATTGTTTTGCAGGCTTGGTATAATGGCTTTTGGGATCCAGAGGTGCTTTAGCCTTTTAACCTTGGTTTTTGGATAAGTAAAGGGTATTGTTAGTGGGGTTAGTGAGGCTTTTGGTACCCACAATCGGCATATTTTATGCTTTGGGATCCTTTGTCAAGTGGAGGTAGCAAGGATTAATCCTTGGTAGTTCTTTGGTTCCTCTTGGCAATTCCTCCTTAGTTTTGTCTTGGGCTTCTTCACTTTTTGAGGCTCGACATTTGACTTGTTGCTCGTGGCTCCTAATAAGGGCTATTTTAATGTGGCTTAAATGTTACAGATAATTGAACTTACCGACTTAATAGGACTTGTTTTTGTAATGAAAAGAATAATTTTTAGATCTTCAAGGATATTTGTTTAGGTTCCCCGAGAAGAACATTCATGGTTTGTTGCTCAAGTTTGATGTATTGTGGTCCTTGCCACCTAGTTAATGTTGTAGTCATGTTTAGCAATCCATCCTCTTCCAAGGATAATGTCTTCTGGCATTGTTCATATAGACATGACAAGATACCTTCCACAGGATAAGAGTTTATGTGGAAATAAAGCATCACAAATCCTTCACAATCATTCTACGCTCCTAAAATAGTTTGCACTAATACCTTTATGGGCTCAAGGATAGGTTTTCTACTAAGATCAAAGTCTCATAGGATATCATGTTTCTAAATGCCCCAATGTCTAGCCTTGGCTTCTCCTTGAGCTTATTTATTCTTTTTGATCTTCTTTCTCTTGTTTCCTAAGCTAGGTGGTGATGGCTTCTAGTTGTTTATAGGAAAGAGCTCCATTGACATTTCTAAGTTTGCTCTCATTGAGGAATCCTTCAATTTTTACTCCATCCAATGTTTCTTAGCATGCCCCACCCTCCCCCCGTGTTTCCTATAGCATCTGTGTCCGCACACTTATGTAATGGACACCCATGCTATATTGTAAATCCTGTCATTTGATGAGAGAAACACCCTAAAGATGCTCCCAAGTTTTGAGCTTCAAAGGATAGACAAGAGGATCTTGGTTAATTGGCCAAACCATAGAGAAAAGCCTTGTAACTATGTTTTGGGCAACTTGGCTCACTTACTCTTGGGCGACGTAGTGGGAAAAGGCTTGGAACTATAAAAGCCAATTTCTCTTATTTGTAACTCATTCTCCCATTTGTGCAATAGAAGTGGAGTGTTCTCTCTCTCTCTCTTTTTTGTAACTCTAATCTTATTTTTTGTAACTCATTCTCCCATTTGTGCAATAGAAGTGGAGTGTTCTCTCTCTCCCTCTTTCTTGTAACTCTAATCTTGGCATGTGTGGTGTGCTTAGGGCTAGGGTTAGGGAGTGATTACTGCTAATCACCACATGTTCCCTGTTGCTTCCTCTCTCTCTCTCTCTCTCTCTCTCTCTCTCTCTCTCTCTCTCTCTCTCTCGCGTAATTAGGCTAACCATCGTGTGATCCTCTTCCATGGAGATCCCACACAATCTTCGCGAGAGAGCTTGCATCTCCCGTAGGATTAGAGCAACCGCCTCGGTGTGTCAATGAGTGCGGGAGGACGGTGGTAATGAGCAGGAGCTCTTGAGCCATGCTCAAGCTCACTGGATAGGCAACTTCCCATGACATGTTAGCGTAGGGTTTCCTTAACATCATTGGTGCCTTGATGACAAGCATCACAAACCAAGAGATCATTGCTCCAGGCAGTGGTCATAGACTTCTCAACAAAGGGAGCATAGGCCATGAGATGTGCACATAAATTGACCTTAAGCGTTTGAGACTGTTTGTCTCATGAAGGTCAACCCAAGATGGCATCACAGGCAGCATTACAAAAGTTCATGACCACAAATGTGAGGTGGAATGTCATGTCACACAGACTTTGACCTTGAGGTCATGTACTAGGCCCAGGGGTTTTGCATAGTTTCCGTCCACAAGCTTGATAACCAATGTGGTGGGATCAAGGTGTGGTTGGTCCCAGTTTTCCCAACATGTTTGTATGAGGATGATTACACCAACACCTCCATCTAGGATGCCTTTGACCACATGTCCGTTATAGGAAATGGACAATGCTGCGTTTGTGCCATCACCTCCAAAGTATTGTCCTAGCGCATTGACATGAATTGTTGGTGTGCCTTTGGGTTGTGGGTGGTGGTGATGGAGTAAGTCTGGATGATGGGGCTCAGATTTTTTCGAGGAATCTGAGGGAGCTTCCTCCTCCATAGAAGCATGTAGTTTGTGTTCCATCCAATCTCGAAGATTATTCCATAAATTTGGACTACCTTTTAACAAGGTTCCTATGGGCATGTGGATTTGGGAGGAAAGGAAGGTAGAGAGGCCAACCAGGTCGCGTTGATGAGTAGGGGTTTCTTGAGGGGTAGGGCCTTGATCATAGGGTGGACCAAAAATAGTATATGGGAGTTCAATTTGGTCCTTATTTGACAGGTGCGGAGGTCGAGAGGTGGTTGTAGTAGGAGGATAAAATACCTAAACAAATTTGGTGTGAGGATCTTGTGAGTTGTTGTCAGACTTTGTGTCAGTATTTGCATTCGAGTTGTTCGATGTGAACGTGGGATTTGGGTTGGGCCGTTTGTGGAATAGGCATTGGAGGACGCACAGTCGCATGAGGAAAAAAAATCATCATTTGTCAACTTCATGTTGGCGAATGGATGGTGGTCCTCGGCCTTGAGCATTTGTAGGGGCTCCTGCCTTACTTGGTGCGGAAGTTCAGGTTCAATGGGGGACAACGCGCACTCAGGTATAGGGTCAAAGGTTTACAAAAATAGGTGCTGGTTCAAGTTGAGCCGCTTGGTATTGATCTACTAGTGCTTGGGCCTTCTGAAGACATTGCTTCTCAAGGATGGCATTGGGATACGTGGCCAATCATTTTTCCCGCTTGGTGAGTTTTTGGTGGGTTGCATGGGGAAGTGGCATTTTGGCACGATCATTGCTTCCAGAGGAGGATGATGTGGTCTTTGTTGAGCCTGTGGATGCTAACCCGATCGTCTCCGTGTGGCCAACATGCTTAGAGTGTTCTTTCTTTTGGATGTTGCTCTCCCAGCCAAACATGTGTGGCATGGCGATCACATGTGAATGTGCAATTGAGGTCGGGGTGCCTCCAAATGAAATGGAGGCATTGGGGGAATGCAACCATGAAAGGTGTCCATGGTGTGTAGGGAAACTTAAAAAAGCTTCAACAGTGTGCGCGTGGGCCCGAAATAGGAGTGTTAGGCGGAACCCATACCGTCTGCCCATCGGATATCTTCCCATCTAATTATCCGACTTTCAATTGTTCTGTGCGCCTGAATATGAGGCGCTGTCATTGAAGTGTTGTGTCCTTTGTAATTTTCACCTGTAACTCTTCGGCATATGCTTATATAAGGATGACCTGATATCATCTGTGTTCTTTGCGTATGACTGATTCTTTGAACGAGGTTCTGAGCAATTATCTTTTAAATCTCTTTAAACATAATGTTTTCTGTTAATCGTTGTGTGCCGTTAGAACTTTGGCGACCATGATGAACTGGAAGGGTGACGAAGTCTAATACACGGTTCTTGATGGTCGGATAAGACTTGTGTGTTGGTGGTGGTGGACCGGATGGGTTCATGTTCGAAAGGAACCAGCGTCATCAGCGCTATGCAGCACACTGGGATGCGGTGCTATTTGGTTATATTTCAAGTTCTGGTGGACGGTGATGGAACGGATTGCCCACAACTGGAGGCAGAAGCACCAGTGGAAGAGGAAGTAGAGGTGGAGCCGCCCCCCATGATGAAGAGGTACGAGAGGGGTTGGAAGAGCCAGAGGAGGAAGTGGTAGATTTTCTACACTTAACCGACCGACACACCACTGGAACATCAACGAGCACCCCGGCCTTCCCTCTAGTACCCTCACTGCCCCCACCACCGGCCTTCCCTCTAGTACCCCCACTGCCGCCACCACCGCTCCGTTTTCATTGGTACATTCCCTCGAGGGACGGCGTCACCTTCAATTCGGGCCGGTGAACTAGCCTAACACTGTCATGTAGGATTGGGATTCGGATGAATCGGAGACCAAGGATGAGTCAGACGATGAGGAAGGAAAATGCCACGAGTGGAAGAAGGTGAGCAAGAAGGTCAGAAAGTTGGCCCAGGATGGGTTAGTGACCAGTGCTTGGGCTCCTGAAGGTGGTGCAGGAACTTCTCAGCGGCTTCTCTGGTGCATGGTGTACTCGGTGTCAGAATGATGGCCATATGGCGGAGGAATGTGGCTTGAATAATCTATGGTGTATGATTTGTCGGATGGCGATGCACCCAACCGATGCTTGTAGATACAATGGACAAAGGGCTCCACAACCTGCTGTGGGGGCACTGGTTGTTGCCGTGTTAATGGTATAGCCGACGGTGCCGACGGCTCCGGTGGCAGCCGGCACGTCGCCCTTTTCACCCAAGGGTGAGCTTTGTAGCGAGTTGAAGACCCGGATGGTCAATCAGTGGGGAATGGAAGATCGTCTGCTTTTATTGTGAAACCCCGGGCCACCGCAAGTCGGAGTGTGAGCTGTGGAAGCGCCATAAGGCGGAGAAGGGGAAGAGCCGGGGAACAGGCGAGTCTTCCTCTTCAACCAAGAAGCCGACTGTGAATGTGGTGGAAATTGTGTCTCTAGAGGAGTACGAGGAAAGGGGCAAGAAGCAGCTCACCAAGGAGACTTCGGTGATGGCTATCCCTCGTTTGAAAGGAATACCGCCCATGCAGCCAACGATCGGTGGGGCATCGGGCAGGAAAGGGAAATAGCTAGTAATGGATTGGCGAGAGCAAGATAGAATTCGGGCTCAAGTCATGGAATGGGTTCAGGATCATCCGCAGTTTGAGTCCTCTGGGCAGATGAGGGGTCCTGATCTATCTGTACCACTGGTCAGGGTGGAGCCCGACGGAGACACCGATTCGAAGAGCTGATCCGGAAGCTGTTAAGGATGGACATCCGCCATATGATCTGTGGGAGGATTTGAAGGGACAGCTGATTCACATGTCAGTGGAGCAGCTGCTCACCCTGGTGCCAAATTTCTGACAGCAATTGATCCGACAGCTTATGGGAACGAAGGGTGGTGGAAGAAGAGGGCAGGATAAGCTGGAAGCATAAGTATGTTGTTCCATGGAGGCAGATGTTTCCGCTTCTAATATGGATGCCCCAGTGTTTGATGAGGCGGTTCCGTTGATGTTGCAAGCCCATCAAGGCCTTACCGAGGAAGGACAGTGACCCGGATGCAGGGGCATCCAAAGAGGCTCATGCCGAATCAGACAGGCAACTATTGGAAGTGCAGGGGTTGGCTACTGGGCAGAATGCTGGGTCAGGGAGGTTGGTTCCTCTTCCTCAAATTTTCAACATGAGACTTTGCTGAAGAAAATTGAGCAGTTGGAGGCTGACTTAATGAAGGCCAGAGCTTTTGGAAAGAAAGTGGTGAATGAGCACGAGGAGCCAGTTCTGGAGGGATGTCTGAGAGAGTTTGAAGCAATGTCAGTAACTGCAGCCAGTTCGTCAACACAAGAAACTGTCGCAATGTTGAGGCAACATGTAGTAGCTTTGCAGCAACGATATGATGTTGTTAATGATCAATTAATCACCTTGAAGATGGCGTATAAGGAGGAGCACCAGGAAAATTCTGATGAAGTCACAGAGCTCATGGCAGAACTAAATACACTGAGAGCCCGTTTGAATGAAAAGGAACGCCACAGTGGCAAGGTGGCACAACAGAAAAGTAGCTCACCAGAGCAGGAAAAAATGCCAGGAAAATAGGGTTGGACTCAGAAAGCCATTCTGACTATGGCAAAGCAGACACAATTGATGGGCAGATCATGCTCAGTTGCAAGGCAGTATGATGATCTCCAACGGAGGTATGCGGATTTCCAAAGAAATTCTGGGCAAGAATTGAATAATAGGAGTCAAGTGGTCTAACAAGGTTGTGTCTTCATTCAGCGGCGGCTGGCACAGATGGCATCCATTGCCAACCTTGTGGAATCAGTATGGTATCGGAGGATGGGAACTTATCTTCAGCAGCATGCCTTGGCTCCGACTCCATTGCCACCTCTTCGATCGGCTGTAGCTACTGCTGGAGGTGCCGCTATGCTGTGGGAGGTGCCGCTGTCGGGAAGACAAGCTGCTAATGATGGAGCACGTGATGATGACGGCGATGTGGAGTAGCTGTCTGTGGGTTCTCCGGATTCAAGATCCGTGCACCAGGTGTCCCAAGTGTTAGGCGAAACCCATGCTGTCCGCCAATTCTTCGACTTCCTACTGTTCTGTGTGCCTGAATATGAAGTGCTATCAGCGCTGTCCCCTTTGTAACTCTTGGGCATCCGCTTATATAAGGATGATCTGATATCAATATGTCTATTTGTGTTCTTTGCGTATGAGTGATTCTTTGAACGAGGTTTTGAGCAATTGTCTTTTCAATCCCTTTAAACATAATGTTTTTTGTTAATAGCTGTGTGCCCTTAACAAGGAGTTTTAGCTGACATTTGCCTTGTGTGTGAACGTACCCTTAAGGTTAAAAGTGATCTTTTGAGGTATTTTATGGGTATAAAAATGAACCTAGTGAGTCAGGGAGGTAGACCAAAAGCATCTCTAAAGATTTAAAAATTTTGAAAATGTTGATTTTTTAAAAAAGATTTAGTACGGTCGTACGCTTACAAGCATACGCCAGTGGCTTTAGTATGGAACGGCCGCGGCAAGTGTGGAACGGTTTTTTCGAAATTTTTCCTTGAATTTCTTTTTTGGGTTTGGTACGGTCGTATATGCTTACAAGTGTACGCTCGTGGCTTTAGTATGGACAACGGCCGTGACAAGTGTGGAACGATTGTCCGGATTTTTTTTGAAAATTTTAATTTTTTTAAATTTTCTTTTTGGGTTTGGTACGGCCGTACGATTACAAGCATATGCCACTGGCTTTAGTATGGAACGGTCGTGACAAGTGTGGAACGGTTGTTCGATTTTTTTTTTTTGAAAAATAAAATTTTTGGGGTTTAGTATGGCTGTACACTTACAAGTGTACGTCTGTGGCTTTAGTATAGAACAATTGTTCAGTTTTTTTTTTGGGTTTGGTACGGCCGTACATTTACAAGTGTAAACCCGCGGCTTTAGTATATGGAACGACCGTTCGAATTTTTTTTAAATTTTTTTGGATTTGGTATGGCCGTACGCTTATAAGTGTATGCTCGTGGTTTTAGTGTGGAATGGCCATTCGGATTTTTTGGGCGTTTGGTATTAGGAACAGTCACGACAAGTGAGAAACGTATTTATTTTTTTTAGGAAGTTTTTTTTTGGTACGATCGTACGCTTACAAGCGTACACCCGTGGCTTTAGGTTGGTACGACCGTGGCAAATGTGAAACGTCCATGGAAAATTAAAATTTGAATTTAAATTTAAATTTCAAATTGAAGGGAAGCAAGTGGGAGACAACTAAGACTCCCTCATTAATGCTAGGTAGGTGGGGAAGGACTAAAGTTAGTGACTATCTCTAACTTAGTGGATTTTACTAATTTAGAGGTACTTTAGCTTAATTAAAGATTTATTCTCTTAATCTCATTGTTAATCACTCCTTAATTTCCTTCTTTGTCCTGAAATTACTCCTAATTGGTGAGGAGTTTAGGCATGGGGATTTGATAGGTGGATTAGCAATGTTTATGCTAATCCAAACATGTGATTATCCTAGAATAATTTCACTAATTAGGTTACTAATTAATCCAAACATGTGATTATCCTAGAATAATTTCACTAATTAGGTTACTAATTTCACTAATTAATCCACTCAAAAGAGAAAAATTTAGATAAAAGAGACCAAATTAATGCTAATTCTTGTTAATTAACACCTAATTGGAGTGAACTAAGCATAGATTTGAGTCAAGGAAAGAATTTAAAACACTAATTTCACTCTAATTAGTCTCAATTTTTTTGTTTTTGTTCTTTTTAAGTCCACTAATCACACTAACCAATAGGTTAGTGAAAATTAACAGATAGTTTATGGTTTGTTTTGGTTTTTTTGTTTGATTAGTGTTCTATCTAGTAATGCTAACCTACCTATGCAAAGGGATTAAGAAAAAAAAGGATTAAACTAAAAATTAACAAAATGAGTCTAGGTTTAAGCAAAATCCTCTTGATTAGGCTCTCTAATCACCCAAATCTCAAGTTTTTTCACTCAAACAATTGATAATCCTACTCTAAACACAAAGCTATACATGAATATCAACAAAAACATTTAAAAAAAACCAAGCAAAACATCAAAATACCAAAACAAAAAAAAATCGCATGCCAAAGAGTCTACCTGACAACATCGGCAGGCTATGGAGGCTCTGTCAGATTCGAATCAAAGATGGCGTAGATAAGTAGTGGATGGCGCTCCTCGAAAACGACGCCAAAGATGTTAAGGAAACCCTACCCTAACATGTCGTGGGAAGTTTCCTATCCGCCAAGCTCGAGCATGGCTCAAGAGCTCCACTGTAGCTGCTCGTCCACCATCCTCTCGCAGTCATTTGTCACACTGAGGTGGTTGCTCTAATCCTACCGGTGATGTAAGCTCTCTCGTGAAGATCGTGTGGGATATCTGTGAAGAGGATCACGATGGTTAGCCTAATCACGAGAGAGAGAGAGAGAGAGAGAGAGAGAGAGAGAGAGAGAGAGAAATGAAATGATATGTGGATAATCAAGTGCCGAGTCACCAATTCCCTAATTACTGCATTCAAAAAGTGCCCTCCTTGGTCACTGATTAGTTCCACTGGACGACCAAACCGGGTCATAATCATTAGGAATTTTGCCACCGACTGAGCTGAATTGTCCTTCAGTGCCCAAGCTTCCACCCACTTGGTGCAGTAATCTATCGCCCCCAAAATGTACCTGTTTCCCATCCATCTAGCCGGCCGCTCTTCAATGGCCCCACAAAATCCAATCCCCATTTCATAAATGGTTCCAGAGGTAGCACTGGGTTGTGCAGCATTCGGTCCCTCTCAGTCAGTTGCCCCAACCTCTGACAAACATCACATTGTCTTGCAAACTTGTATGCATCTCCAACCACTATCGGCCACCACAATTCGGCTTGGAGGATCTTCCGTTCCATGACATCCCCAGCAAAGTGACCACCACTCACGCCTTGATGCGCCTCCTGAAGTATTGCTTCTTGCTCATGAGGCAGCACACACTGTCTCATAGTACCTGATCTAGCCTAAGATGGTATAGTTGGTCGACAATAACCCGAAAACTCCGGCTTTGAACCGCGAGCCGCTTCTGCCAATCTCGTGTCACACTGTCTTCCCAGTAAACCTGTGTCTACAAACTATAGCATCTCATCATACCAAGTTTGTGGGGGATCCAAGCCACTGTCTCCAACTCGAACAAATCAGCATCCGAAAAGTCATCATGAACACCATCCGGAGGTTCCCCACTCTCTAACCTGGAAAGGTAGTCTACCACTGCATGTGTTGATCCCGGCGTATGGATGACTGTAAACTCAAACTCCTACAAAATGAGCATCCACCGAGCCAACTTCCCTATCAAATTAGGTTTATTCACCAAATAGAGCAATGCAGAATGATCCACATGAAAGGTGAACTTGCTACCCAGTGGCGGAACTTCATCACAGAATAGATCATCCCCAAAGCTTCCTGCTCGATCATGGAATAGTTCCGTTCTACTTTGGACAGTCTTCGACTGGCATAGTACTTTGGTCAAACCACTTCGTCTCACCCTGCTGCATCAGCATGCTCCCAATGGCTACATCTAAAGCATCCATGAACACATGAAAAGGTAGGTCCCAAAATTGGGTGGCCGAACCACCGGAGCTGCTCTGCTAACATAAGTTTCAGGCGTCGGAATGCCAAATCACACTGCTCCATCCATGCCAATGGTACCTTGTTGATCTGCTCATTGAGTGGAGCGGCCACATCCGCGAAGTATCGAAGCATCTGACTATGCCACCGGACCTGCCCAAGAACCGGTTTAATTGCTTACTGCTGTAAGATTCCTCCTCAGCCTGAATAATGAATAAGCCTTTACCTCAATACCCTGTAATCATTCCCTGTTTCTGAATACAAGAAAATATTATTTTTTCTTATTTTGTCTAGTGAGATAAAAATTTCTAGAGAGTGATAAATCAATATTGAGATATTTTTGGATATATAAATTCTACAAATATCAAAAATATATTTTTCTGAAAACAAAAAATTAAAATAAATTTTCCAGGGTGCAATTGGAATTAATTAAAAATGATTCAAAAGACCTTAGCCTAAGAGTCAAGATTTTTTAAAAATTTTGGATTATGGTCCAATTAAGGTTCCTATGGACCAATAAGATTAATCCAGGTGTTGGGATGAGATAAATCCAATGAAAAAAAGAAAATACCCAAAAATGAGTAAATGCCCACATAAGATGAAAAGTTGACTGAGTACAGGATTTATTAGTTAAAAATTATGAAATATTACTAAAAAATGAGATATTTTACAGTAATCATACCATTTTGACACCTTGGTAAGGAAAGGGGAAGCCTTCAAGGAGGCGCCTATTTCACATGTGTGGAGGAGTTTTAAACTCAAAAATAATCAGATATTTTTATTTCTCCTCTCTCCTGAATCAAACCAAATCAAAAAGGAAGCCAAACTGGTCCAAATCTTGTCCAAATTCAGCCAAACTGAAGCTGAAAAATTCTAGAACTTAGTTGGACTCAGTTTGTGGCCTCCCTCACCTATCAATAGACCCTCATTCTTTTGTATTCTCATCTGTGAACTAGACCATGCTAGTATTACTCTAAAATAAGCATATTTTCTATTATCCTCTACAAATTGGAGGAGCTTCTCTCATTCTTCAACCTTCCTTGGAGTCTTCATCAACATACTAAACCAATTGATTGGTTGGGGGCCTCTCCTTAGACTAAAGAATCAAGCAAAATAAGAGGTAAAGTGTGACTTTATGGTCTTTTTCTTAATCTCTAAATGTTTTTCACTTCTCAACCCCTCTCAAGCTTGAGAAGTATTCAATTGAATGATTCTTTAATGCAAATAAAGCTCTCTAATGAATTTTAGTGATAAATCACATAAAGTTTCCATTTATGCTTAAATTAAAATGTTTTTTAAGTATATCTCTCTCTCCCCCAAAGAATGGTCATTCCTATGACCAATTCTAAATTTAAATGATGCTTCTCATGGAGCAATTCTTAATTTTAAAAGTAAACTCTATGCTTGTCAAAATTAGAGGCCAAAGAGAGGATGTGGCGTAATGAAAATGAATGTGGATGAGATGTGAAGTAAATGGATGTGGATGTGTATGTGAAAGAATGGATGTGGATGTGTATGTGAATGAATGTGATGTGATGTAAAGGGATGTGGATGTGAATGTGATGTAGATGTGGATGAGATGTGGTGTAATGTAAAGAGATGTGGATCTAAATGTGATGTAGATGTGGATGAGATGTGAGGTCATGTGAATCGGGATGTGAATGAATGATATGGGATGTGAATGGCTGAGATGTGATGTGATGTAAAGAGATGTGATGTGAGATATAAAGAGATGTGATGTGATATATAAAGAGATGTGATGTGATATAAATATATGTGAATGTGAAGTGAGAGATATGAATGGATAATATGTGATGTGAATAAATGTGAATCGGGATAGATGTGGATGAATGAGATGTGATGTGAAAGGATGAGATGTGATGGGATGTGAATCGGGATAGATGTGAACGAATGCAATGTGAGGTGAAATGGATGTGATGTGATGTGGATCGAGGTAGATATGAGTGGATGAGATGTGAATGAATGTGATGTGATGAGATGTGGATATGGGTAGATGCGAGTGGATGAGATGTGATGAGTATAAATGTGGAAAGATGTGATGAGATGAAAAATGATGTGATTAGATAAGAATGGATGAAGGATGATGGGAATACATATGATTGGAACTGGATTAAGTAATGTGGATTGATGTGGAACAATGTGGAAAGACGAGAGTTTGTTATAGAAACTGTATTTATGACCTGTTTTTAAATGACTGTTTTATGTCAAGAATGCTGGGAAAGCATTTTTGACCGTCTTGTGAATGAGGTCATGGGGAGACCTAACTGATAAAGTTGCAACAGCTGACAGAGAGTCAACGAAGGCGTGTAGCAAAGTCGGCGGAGGTCTTGACCAGCCTCGGTTCGATTTAAATGGTGAGCTTCCGGTACGGTGGATGAGGGACCAAGGAAGCGGCCTATAAGTGAAGCGTTAGGTGACCTGCGAAGGATCCTAGAGGGTGCTGACCATATGGTGCTCGGGCTCTGGGTCGCCAAAGATACCCACACGTGCGTCGAGGAAGATATTAGAACAAGGAGTAAGAGTTGTTTTCTGAATTCGGGCATGGATCTGGTTGATTGACCTTGCTAGTCCTCAACGGATGAGTCCATGGCTCTTTTATATGGATCTGTTGGTTGATCTTACTGATCTTCAACAGAGAGCTCATCTAGATTTTTATAAGTGAATATATTGTTGGGTACTATGAGCTAGGAACTATCGAAAAGGCCCCTAAGTGGACAAGTGGTGAGCGTTCTAGTTACCAATGATACCATAGGTACACCGATAAAGGAATGATTGAAAATGAGGATTCAACTAGATATTTTGAAGGATTATGATCAGTGATATTATGGTTTCATTAAAAGATTATTTTAAAGGTAGTTGGAACCGACTATGCCACCGGACTTGGCCCAAGAACCGGCTTAATTGCTTACTATTAACTGGAACCCCTGCCTTCCGAATGACTTTCACTTTTGTTGGATCCACTACAATCCCTTCCCTTGAAACAATGTGCCCGAGCAGCATTCCACTTTCCACAGCGAATGCACATTTAGCCAGATTCAGGCACAAAACGGGCTTCCCGACATTTGGTTAGACATAGTAGCACAAGTGGTGCAAATGTAGTTACCTCCGTCCGAACACACTGAAGTCATCTAGGAAGGCCCTCATAAATGAAGTCAGATATTCTTCAAAAATTTCATGCACCACTGAAAGGTGGCTGGGGCATTCTTCAAGTCGAATGTCATCATGTTCGAAGAAAAAAACCCCCCATTCAATGTAAAAGCCATCTTCTTTCGGAATGTCTCATCTAGACAGGCACTAACTCTAACCACCTTTGGTTCCTCCTCCGTGCCCAGATTCATATCCACCAATTCATCTTCTTTCACCCGCCGAGACATCTACAGTTCCCGCTCAAAGTCCCCCTCGGCTGCAATCACCCCTTGGATATTCGAGGTGTCTACTTTGCCAAGATCATCCACACCACTGTCTCCAGGTCATCCCCTTGGCCCACACTTGGTTTTGTCCCCCGGACTTCAGATGCCTCCGCCGACTGCTGCTTCGACCGATATTTATCCAGAATGGATACCACATCACTTCAAACAAACTTACCAAGTCTATATTCTGACATAGGTACTCTTCCTCTTCATCCAGATCCAGTCCTTCCACCATGTTGACACCTTCCACCACCCAAGGACAGGTTGATGTCACCACCCTTTGTTTGGTTACCCCACTGACAACTTTAGTTTCTTCTTCCCCTTCCGAAACATGATCACGTCGGAATGTCAATCATACTTTATTCAAGCCTGACGCAGCCATGGGCGACCTAACAACATAGGGTGAGCCCCTTTCATATCCTCCATCTGCAGTACTACCACCGCCACCTAGAATGAGAATCCTGAAACCTCCATAATCAGTCCTCACATCATGTCGGATAAATTGACTCCAGACCATCTGTCCAATAAAACCCCCAAAATAGGCTGACCTGCCAACTTCACATGTATCAGCGGAACCGCCTCATCAAACACTGGGGCATCCATATTAGAAGCGGAAACATTTGCCTCCATGGAACATACTTATGCTTCCAGCTTATCCTGTCCTCTACTTCCACCACCCTCCGTGCCCATAAGCTGTCGGATCAATTGTTGTCAGAAATTTGGCACCAGGGTGAGCAGTTGCTCCACTGACATGTGAATCAGCTGTCCCTTCAAATCCTCCCACAGATCATATGGCGGATGTCCATCCTTAACAGCTTCCGGATCTGCTCTTCGAATCGGTGTCTCCATCGGCTCCACCCTGACCAGTGGTACAGCTGAATCAAGACCCCTCATCTGCCCAGAGGACTCAAACTGTGGATGATCTTGAACCCATTCCATGACTTGAGCTCGAATTCTATCTTGCTCTCACCAATCCATTACTAGCTGTTTCCCTTTCCTGCCCGATGCCCCACCGACCGTTGGCTTTCAAACGAGTGATAGCCATCACCGAAGTCTCCTTGTTGGTGAGCTGCTTCTTTCCCCTTTCCTCCTACTCCTCTAGAGCCACAATTTCCACCACATTCACAGTCCGCTTCTTGGTTGAAGAGGAAGACTCGCCTATTCCCTAGCTCTTCTCCTTCTCTGCCTTATGGCGCTTCCACAGCTTGCACTCCGACTTGCGGTGGCCCGGGGTTTCACAATAAAAGCAGACAATCTTCCATTCCCCCGCTGATTGACCATCCGGTCCTAAACCCGCTGCAAAGCTCACCCTTGGGTGAAAGGGGCGACGTGCCGGCTCAAGTTGAGCCACCGGAGCCATCGGCTGTACCATTAACACGACAGCAACCAATGCCCCCACAGCAAGTTGTGGAGCCCTTTGTCCATTGTATCTACAAGCATCGGTTGAGTGCATCGCCATCCAGCAAATTGCACACCATAGATTATTAAAGCCACATTCCTCCGCCATATGGCCATCATTCCGACACCGAGTACACCATGCACCAGAGAAGCCGCTGAGAAGTTCCTGCACCACCTTCGGGAGCCCGAGCACCGGTCACTAACCCATCCTGGGGCCAACTTTTTGACCTTCTTGCTCGCCTTCTTCCACTCGTGGCATCTTCCTTCCTCATCGCCCCGTTAGCAACTTCCAAAATTTAACGGCATAATCCTCCACTGTTAAATCCTTCTAATTCATCCAACCCAACTTGTCCAACACATGAACAAATGTCTCCTCCTTACGATATCGGGCCAGGAAGGCATCACGCAAAGCATCATAAGCCGGGAAATGACCAGCCTTATATTGCACGATCCAAACCGCCGCCTTCATTACAGAGGGTTGGAACAAAGGCAGCCTTCTTCAACTGTTGATCCACTGGGCCTTGAACATTTACCCGCCATGCACTATCAAACAAGAGAATGCGGGCATCGGCATCATCCGATGATTGCCCTGAGAACTTTGGGTACTTGACTGTCACATGACGGCGGCAGGCTAGTTCATCGGCCCGAATTGAAGGCGACGCCATCCCAAGGGAATGTACCAATGAAAACGGAGTGGTGGTGGGCGGTGGGGGTACTAGAGGGAAGGCCGGGGTGCTCGTCGATGTTCCCGTGGTGTGTCGGTCAGTTGAGTGTAGAAAATCTACCACTTCCTCCTCTGGCTCTTCCAACCCCTCCCATACCTCTTCATCATGGGGTGGCTCCACCTCTACTTCCTCTTCCACTGGTGCTTCTGCCTCCAGTTTTGCAGGCGATCCGTTCCATCACTGTCCACTAAGGAACCACCAGAACTTGAAATATAACCAAATAGCACCGCATCCCGGTGTGCCGCATAGCGCTGATGACGCTGGTTCCTTTCGGACATGAACCCGTCCGGTCCACCACCAGCACACAAGGCTTATCCGGCCATCAAGAACCGTGTATTAGACTTCGTCACCCTTCCAGTTCATCATGGTCGCCAAAGTTCTAACGGCACACAGCGATTAACAGAAAACATTATGTTTAAAGAGATTTAAAAGATAATTGCTCAGAACCTCGTTCAAAGGATCAGTCATACGCAAAGAACACAGATAGATATATTGATATCAGGTCATCCTTATATAAGCATATGCCGCGAAGAGTTACAGGTGAAAATTACAAAGGACACAACACTTCAATGGTAGCGCTTCATATTCAGGCGCACAGAACAATTGAAAGTCGGATAATTAGATGGGAAGATATCCGATGGGCGGACGGTATGGGTTCTGCCTAACACTCCTATTTCGGGCCCACGCGCACACTGTTGAAGCTTTTTTAAGCTTCCCCACACCAGGACACCTTTCGGTCATGGTTGCATTCCCCCAATGCCTCCATTTCATTTGGCGGCACCCCGACCTCAATTGCACATTCACATGTGATTGCCATGCCACACATGTTTGGCTGGGAGAGCAAAAATGATCTTTAAAGAGCCCTCATCTAGTGGGGCCCCTCCATACATGCACCTCGGCGTGGATAGATGCCCCGAGCACATTCATGTACCCTCTTCTCTATCCACCACCGCGGATCTATTCCCACCCCCCACCCTTGCACCACCTCCCCTTGCGCCAACACTTGCCATTTCGAGCTTAGCAGCACAAGCTCTAGGAAGGGGAGTGTCATAACATTTGCACCCACAAACATCACATACAAAACCTATATAGGTGAAAATTTTTAAACTTATGCCAAAATTCCATGGAGTTGGAGACACTATATTCCACATCGAGGTCTTGAACCAAATCTATCGGGCATTTGAAATTTTCGATGATGTAACCAAAGTCCATCTCCTTGGACTCAGTCTTGAAGGCAAGGCCGTGCAATGGTTCCAATCAATGGACCCTCGGCACAAAAGTGCTTTCAAAGCAATGAGGGAGGCCTTAATTCTTGGATTTGTACCCTACCGGCCCAAATGGAGCCCCATCATCCAGTTGTTCCAATTGGAATAAAAACCCGAGGAAACATTACGTGACTACATCGCTCACATCAAGTACCTTGATTCACGTTGCGAAGAGAGGGAAAAATTGATTAATGGATTGTTTCTAGTTGGGCTTGCACAATCCAAGGTTCCACAACCACTTGTTGGTCAAGGACCCATCTACCTTTGATCAGGCCTACAAATGGGCGATCTTTCTCGATGATAACATGCAAGAAAGCTATTCCACGCAATTGGCCACCATGCCAATAACAACCCAAAGATCGTTTGTAACATTACCTTCCACTCCTCCCGAGCCCCAAGCCTTACTGATGGCACCACCCCAAACTAACTACACACATAACGTGCCACCACGCCCCTGGGCCACTACCAATCTTTCCATCCCAACTGTTGCCTCTCCAAGCATACCCTATTACTCATGGAAAGATTCTAACCAGGTCCATTGCTAAACCTATGGAGCCCATGCACTCTACCTTCCCCGAGGCACCCTTAACACCTCATCTCCCTTTGCCGATCCCCCACATGGACCCTAAACCACTTGCCATCCCTCAACGTGTTGAGCGTTCAACATGGGAAGATATCCACTATCCCATTGAATATCGTCACCACACGATTGCAGGCTAAGCTAAAGAAGGCCACATCCCAAAAGAAAGAACACTCTAAGCATGTTGGCCACACGGAGACGATCGGGTTAGCATCCACAGGCTCAACAAAGACCATATCATCCTCCTCTGGGAGCAATGATCGTGCCAAAATGCCACTTCCCCATGCAACCCACCAAAAACTCACCAAGCGAGAAAAATAATTGGCCACCTATCCCAATGCCATCCTTGAGAAGCAATGTCTTTAGAAGGCCCAAGCACTAGTAGATCAATACTACCAGGCAGCTTAACTTGAACCAGCACCTGTTTTTGTAACCTTTGACCCTATACCTGAGTGAGCGTTGTCCCCCATTGAACCTGAACTTCCGCACCAAGGAAGGCAGGAGCCCCTGCAAACGCTCAAGGCCGAGGATGATCCATTCGCCAACATGATGTTGACAAATGATTATTTTTTCCCTCATGCGACTCCGTGTCCTCCAATGCCTATTCCACAAATGGCCCAACCCAAATCCCACGTTCACATCGAACAACTCGAATGCAAATACTGACACAAAGACTGACAACAACTCACGAGATCCTCACACCAAATTTGCTGAGGTATTTTATCCTCCTACTACAACCACCTCTCGACCTCCACACCTACTATCAAATAAGGACCAAATTGAACTCCCATATACTATTTTTGGTCCACCCTATGATCAATGCCCTACCCCTCAAGAAGCCCCTACTCATTAATGCGACCTGGTTGGCCTCTCTACCTTCCTTTCCTCCCAAATCCACATGCCCATAGGAACCTTGTTAAAAGGTAGTCCAAATTTATGGAATAATCTTCGAGATTGGATGGAACACAAACTACATGCTTCTATGGAGGAGGAAGCTCCCTCAAATTCCTGGAAAAAATCTGAGCCCCATCATCCAGACTTACTCCATCACCACCACCCAAAGGCACACCAAAAATTCACGTCAATGCGCTAGGACAATACTTTGGAGGTGATGGCACAAATGCAGCATTGTCCATTTCCTATAACGGCCATGTGGTCAAAGGCATCCTAGATGGAGGTGTTGGTGTAATCATCCTCACACAAACATGTTGGGAAAACTGGGACCAACCACACCTTAATCCCACCACATTGGTTATCAAGCTTGTGGACGGGAACTCTGCAAAACCCCTGGGCCTAGTACATGACCTCAAGGTCAAAGTCTATGACATGACATACCACCTCACATTTGTGGTCATGAACTTTCATAATGCTGCCTGTGATGCCATCTTTTCATGAGACAAACCCGACTAACCCATGACTGGGACCTGCATCATGTCTACGTAGCTCCACAAACAGTCTCAAATGCTTAAGGTCCATTTATATACACATCCCATGGCCCATGCTCCCTTTGCTGAGAAGTCTATGACCACTGCCAGGAGCAATGATCTCTTGGTTTGTGATGCTTGTCATCAAGGCACTAAAGATGTTAAGGAAACCCTACGCTAACATGTCATGGGAAGTTGCCTATCCACACTGAGCTTGAGCATGGCTCAAGAGCTCTTGCTCGTTTACCACCGTCCCCCGCACTCATTGTCACACCGAGGTGGTTGCTCTAATCCTACGGGAGATGCAAGAGGATCACGATGATTAGCCTAATCACGAGAGAGAGAGAGAGAGAGAGAGAGAGAGAGGAAGCAATAGGGAACATGTGGTGATTAGCACTAATCACTCCCTAACCTTAACCCTAAGCACACCACATATGCTAAGATTAGAGTTGCGAGAGCGAGAGAGAGAGAGAGAGAGAGAGAGAGAGAGAGAGAGAGAGAACACTCCACTTCTATTGCACAAATGGGAGAATGAGTTACAAATAAGAGAAATTAGCTTTTATAGTTCCAAGCCTTTTCCCACTACGCCGCCCAAGAGTAAGTGAGCCGAGTTGCCAAAACATAGTTACAAGGCTTTTCTCTATGGTTTGGCCAATTAACCAAGATCCTCTTGTCTATCCTTTGAAGCTCAATACTTGGGAGCATCTTTAGGGCGTTTCTGTCATTAAATGACGGGATTTACAATATAGCACGAGCGCCCATTACATAAGTGTGCGGACACAGATGCTATAGGAATGTGTTAACCAATATGTAGTTTTTAACACACACGGGGGGAGGGTGGGGCATCCTAAGAAACATTGGATGGAGTAAAAATTGAAGGATTCCTCAATGAGAGCAAACTTAGAAATGTCAATGGAGCTCTTTCCTATAAACAACTAGAAGCCATCCACCACCTAGCTTAGGAAACAAGAGAAAGAAGATCAAAAAGAATAAATAAGCTCAAGGAGAAGCCAAGGCTAGTAAGAAAAGGAAAAACTAAGGAGATTCATCCTACCTGTCTATATGGCTATAGTAGACAATGATGAGACGGAGAAGAAAGTATAAAGCTTACAAGGCTTTGCTTAAACTTTAAGACAACGAAAAGAGCGTAGCCAAACTTACTCTATTAGACATTGGGGCATTTAGAAACATGATATCCTATGAGACTTTGATCTTAGTAGAAAACCTATCCTTGAGCCCATAAAGGTATTAGTGCAAACTATTTTAGGAGTGTAGAATGATTGTGAAGGATTTGTGATGCTTAATTTCCACATAAGCTCTTATCCTGTGGAAGGTATCTTGTCATGTCTATATGAACAATGCTAGAAGACATTATCCTTGGAAGAGGATGGATTGCTAAACATGACTACAACATTAACTAGGTGACAAGGACCACGATACATCAAACTTGAGCAACAAACCATGAATGTTCTTCTCGTAAAAGGGGAACCTAAACAAATATCCTTGAAGATCTAAAAATTATTCTTTTCATTACAAAAACAAGTCCTATTAAGTCGGTAAGTTTAATTATCTGTAAGCTCTAAGCCTCATTAAAATAGCCCTTATTAGGAGCCACGAGCAACAAGCCAAATGTCGAACCTCAAAAAGTGAAGAAGAACAAGACAAAACTAAGGAGGAATTGCCAAGAGGAACCAAAGAACTACCAAGGATTAATCCTTGCTACCTCCACTTGACAAAGGATCCCCAATCATAAAATATGCCAATTGTGGGTACCAAAAGCCTCACTAACCCCACTAACAATACCCTTTACTTATCCAAAAACCAAGGTTAAAATGCTAAAGCACCTCTGGATCCCAAAAGCCATTATACCAAGCCTGCAACAATGGATGACGAGTGATAAGCTGATATGGATCCCAACAAGAGGGAGAAACCACAAGTTAAGAGTGATCCAGCTGCACAAGATTAGTTGACCATAGAATTCTTCTTAAAATCCTAAGGATACTACCAAGGACATACTAATTTGGATACCAAAGATAAAGCCAACTCAAGGGTGCAACTAACAGACTATACCAAGATGAAACCATAGCTTAGGGGTGCAACCAACAGAGTATGAGAACCAAAGTGCATCAAAAATAATCGTTAAGCTCATTGGGAAGATACACCAACAAAAGATTGACAAAGGCAAGGCCAACATAGAAGATCCATGGAATAAGGGAGAAAGGTAACAATTCAAAAGTAAAATCTAAGAACTTCCCTTGATCTTTAGCTTAAAGGAGATCTCTTTGGGATATATCTCAATAATCCCTACTTCCGCACTAATAGTAGGAGAAAAAAGACTTTTTGATTAAAAAAAACTTGTTCTTGGGAAGCCCCAAGACCCTCAAGTCTTCACTTCTCACATGGGTTGAAGCCTTATTGATAAAGAGAGGCAAAAATATGCCAAGGGCATACGAGTTTAGAATTAGGTTGCAAAAGGTCAAAATGATCCCATGTGTGAATCTAAGCACACTCATCATGTCCTTCACAACATTTTCAAAGTCAAGTTGCTTATACTAGAGGGGCAAGTATAAATGTCAAGTCAAGTCACCTATATGGGATGAGGTAAGGCATAAGGGTCAAGTCCAATTCTAGGTCAAAGTAGTGATGGCAAAGATGCACCATTCACATGAAACTTCTGAGTGAAACCTCGACTTCAAGCACCTCTCAGGTACATCTCTAAATGGGGGGACATTAGAGAGAGGATGAAAGGTAAAACCTTCTCTACTTGGCCTAGTGTATGATCCATCTCCTTGTTCTATTCTTTCTTGCACTACATGATTGTTGCCATAGAATAAACAAAGCATCCTAGGGTGTTGCTTCATATCGCACTTACATTAGGCATACTTAATGTGTCTTTACTTGTGCACATGTATAATAGCACATCACCCACGTACATGCACATGCATAATAGCACACCACCCATGTGTAGACACCTTGGTCACACATGTCTTTACCTACTTCAATTATCTTTACTTGTGTATATGCATAAAAGCACATCACCCACACACAAACACCCTAGTCACACATAAGTAGAAAAACCCAAAAAAGAAAATCAATATAAGATGCGCACCAATGATCCCAATTTCAGATTGCTAACATTTTTAAAATGCCAATCCCAATTTCAGATCCCTAACATTTTCAGTTTAAATGCCAATCCCAATTTCAAATCACCACATTTTTAAAACATTTATCCCAATTTCAAATCGCTAACTTCTTTAGACCATCTATCCCATCTTTAGATCATCACATTTTAGACCACTATTTAAAAATTATCATTCATCACATTTGTGATCATTCGAGTGCAAATTGTCACACAGTCGGATCACCAATTCACCCCATTTCCCATGTCCGTACCAACTTGACTAGGATTTTTATAAAGATAGAAACCCATTTATCAACAATCCAAGTCCTGGCATGTTGCCTAAATCTCAGCAAAACACTCCAATTGCCATCAACAAGTGAAAGTGCAACTTACATCAGTAAATTGTGCATGCAACGATCTGCGTAGTATCAGCGCAAATTGCATCTAGGGTTGAGATCACTCCCCTGTCTAAGGTCTTTTCTCTTGATTGTAACAAAAATTTTGGCATATCTCCCATGGAGTGTGGTGGAAGAGTGTGCCATGTATGCCTAGGTGGGTGTGCCATGTATGCCTAGGTGGGTGTAGACCTTGTATGTTTAAAAGCAACACACATAATTGATACGAGGTTAGCCCCATAGCAAGAACTATATGAAAATTTTCCCAAGAGGCCTATAGGCATGCACTTTTAGATTTGTTGTTTCCAATCGCATAATTGCTTGGCATTGAATGCATACACTAAGGATTATGCTAAAGTTTCTTACCTAAAAGCACATCAAAAATTACAAACAAGGGTTTCCGGACAGCTAAGCACCAATAGCCAACTTCATAGAACACCATAAACTCATGCCTATAGGAGTTGGAAGCACCATCTAGTCTCAAAAGACTAGCAACAAGTGAAAGGTGCTACTGCAAGATGTCTACTTCTTGTAATGTCAACATTATGTCCCGTGCTTAGACATAACGTGACTAGTATTAGAGGGCAGTTAAACATGGTTCTTTTTGTAGTATGAAATGGTCATAGGGCTACGTAGTTGGGTTTATGGCTCATTTGTAGGGAGCTCTCATATGGACTTTGAGAGTGGCCTGAGGAACCCAACTTATGATGCACTATTGGCTAGTCAAACGAGTGAATGGTCATGTGTATGATTTGGAGCCTATGGGGTTGGGTGGCAAGAACCCCTTGATGTTTCCTTATTCATGTGTTCATGTGATGATTGGATGTGCATGTTTATAGTGGCTTGGGTGTGTTTTTAGGAATACAACTATGAGTATTGGTCTTAGGCAGACACAGATGTAAGCGGACTCTTACTTGGGGTGTTTCTTTTGCTATGTCCACGCACTGATTTTAATAAGTAATGCTTTGTGTTACCCCTAAGTATTGGTTTAGTTTGAATAAGACACACATGTAAGCGGACTCTTACTTGGGGTGTGGTGTTTCTTTTGTTATGTCCACGCACTGATTTTAATAAGTAATGCTTTGTGTTACCCCTAAGTATTGGTTTAGTTTGAATAAGAGTTGATTAGGGAGGTTAATTTATATGCAGAGAAGTGTACATGTGAGATGCATGCATTTATAGTATTTAATCAATCGTGGTGGTAGATAGATATGGTTTGTGTATTTGATTTGTATTAAAGGATAAAACCTTAGAGAGTGGTTTCGGTTTAATATGGATTTTGTGCACATGGAAAGTAACCAATTTCATGTGAATGGAATGGTTAGATTATAATTGGTTGGAAAGAAACCTTTGAAAGCAAAATTAATTGTTTTCAAACCAAGCTTGTGATCGGTTTTAGTACACCATATAATCCGTAGTTAGAGGGTATAAGATGAGAGAATAGTTGGATTCCAATGAGAAATTATGAATTTGAAAATTCATGGGAAAGATGAGAGAAAAGAATGTCTCTCCAAAAGTACAAGGTACTTTTTAAACTTTACTTGGATTCTAGTTAGAAATTACGAATTTGAAAATTTGAGGAAAGATGAGAGAAAATAATGTCTCTCCAAAAATACAAGGTAGTTTTTATACTTTTTATACTTTAGTTGGATTCTAGTTTTAGAAATTACAAATTTGAACATTCGAGGAAAGATGAGAGAAAAGAATGTCTCTGCACAAACAAGTATCAGGTACTTTTTACCTTGGAAATTGAGTTGTGTATGCAATTTTATATGGTTCCCTTTGTATTGGAGTATATGAAGGATTAATGTTGAGTTTTCTTCATCAAAAAATTTGAATTTTTCAGTCTCTGTAGACTCTCAAGCATTGGAAGTCCCATGCTTTTCAATATGTAGACTCCCAAGCATTGGAAATCCCATGCATTTCTTCTTTCAAATGTGTGTGATGCACAAGCTCAAAAGATGGAGACACTTGGCATGTTATCCATGTGGAGGTTACAAGTGTCTATCATTGAAACTTATGATAACTAGTCTTTAATTTATATCATTGAAACCTATAATAGCCAGTCCTGAGATCAATCTCATGAAGTATCTTGCTCCATAAAACCAATCAATAAGGTATTCCATCCTTTGTAAAGGATATTCATATGGTAGTGATGTGTAGCCATTTATATGGTACTGATATTTATATTCATATTTATATGGTAAAGGATATTATTTTTTAATTGTGTAGTCATTTATATGGAAGTGATGTGTGGACACATGCTAACATTGGACTGCGGCACCTTTTCCCTCCTTAGGAGATTTTTTCTCCTGAGCATATGTACACACTCTTATGAGTGAGTGTGTAAGTGACCTTATCATGTCCCTTCACTTATTCTCATTAATCTACTTTAAGTGTTAGGATTCTCTCTATCTCTTCTTTTTGCTTGTTGCATTTGTGTGTGTGTTGCTACCATTGTCTCCACTCCAATAATTAGTATCAAAATAGTTTCTCTTAGCCCTCACTGCCTCGTCTCATCACCTCCTCAAGTTGCTCTTTTGAGATTATATATTAAATTAAGCTATTCTCTTAGTTGGAGAAGGTATACCCTATATAATGTGTTGTTGACTATCTTAATTAAAATGTTTACAACTTTTGAGCCGTTTCACGCATGATTTGAGGCCTATTTGCATCATGTAAAGTTTTTGTAAACAACTTGGGGAGTGTCAGTTTGTACTATCTTTCATCAATTTTAGGCTTTCAACATTGTAGCATTATAAACTTGGTGTGCAAACATTTGGTCATTTGCTACTTCTCGTCAATTGGCATCACATCTTCGAGCTCATCACATTGATAGTTTCGTCATCATTGTCATCAACTTTTATATCCTACTAGAAACATTTTTACACTCTGCAATATCATTTTTAATACACTTTGCAACTCCCTTGATCTCATTAGTGATCTACTGGTGTAGCCATCTCAGTTGCATTTAGTGGTGGGCGTTAATAGTTGATACTAGATAGGACATTTGCATTTCTAAAGTTATCTAGCAACCTCGTACTCAACTTGACTTAACATGTAGGATGGTTGCCTAAACACTAGCTCTACCCTAGGTAATAACTTAATCTTGTAGTCTACACCCCTCTTTGGGTGAAGTTCCTTAGGAGACATAGACAAAATTCAAGTCTACGTTTGTTTTCTTTAGTAGCTATGCTCAAAGCTTTCTTTCTCTCCTAAACCACATTAATGACTTTAGATCTTCTCAATCATGGGGTTTCTTCTCTTCTGTACTAGAGAAATTAAAAGATATGTTAATTATTATTTGGTGCCATTTAGTTGAAACCACATATTCATCTTTCTGTTCATTAATCTCTGCAAAAGAATCAAAGAACAAGAGAGCAATGGAGGTATGTCCATCTTGTTATCTATTCTGTTGTTTTGTTATGGTTTAATTTTGTCTGAGTTATTATGTTTTCTTTTCTATTTTGACCATCTTATTGTTCTGAATGTGATTTAGTCATGTGTGAAATTGAAGATAACATTTGATTTTAATGATATTATTTTTGTGTTATTTGGATTATTCATTAGTGATTTTTTGAGTGTGTTATTTCTCATTTAAGCTGTGTTATTTGTTAATTTTTTGAGTTATACTTGAATGTATAAAAGCTAATTTGGGGTTAATAGTTGTATTTAATGATGTTTGCTTTCCTATTCTGACCATCTTATTATTCTAAATGTCATTTAGTAATGAGTGAAATTGAAGTCAATATTTGAGTTTCATTATCTTATTTCTATGTTATTTGGTTGAAACAAGTGTGTTATTTTAATTAAAAGTTATGATTTAGTTCTAGGTTATATTGAAGTTATATCTAGTTAATGTTGTGTTCAATAATGTTATTTCTAGTTAAAGTTGTGTTATTTGTTAAATTTTTGAGTTGTACAAATATATAAATGCTAATTTTTTATTAATAGCTGTGTTTTGTCCAAAGCTAATTTTTGGTTAATAACTATGTTTTGTCCAAGTGCTAATTTTAGGATGTAGCCCGGAACAGAAAGAGAGGCATTCACTTCTAATTGGTGCCCGAGTATGCACCACTATACAAGAGAACGACAACAATTGAAAAGCAACCAAAGCTAATGCAACAAGAGAGAAATGCAGAGAAAAAGCATGTCAATATTTGGGTTGAGGGGTGTATTTATCCACCCGATCCAATTACCACCAAAGTCCACAATTTAGTGTGCCTACATCTTTCATTAAGTATGTGCCTGAAGGCAATGCAGGGTTATTGGGATACACTAGGAGCCTAGAAATGCAAGCTCATTGTGTTTACACATCTATTCAACATACCATGATAGGCATGGATGCAAGGATCAAGGAGCTCACAAAATCACTAAGTGAAAAGGAGACAGAGAATCAGAGTCTGTAAGATGCGATGCATGTTATGGAAAATGCGGTGCATGTTGTCGAGGTAGACAATGAAGAACTGCATTGTGAAATGCAAGGTTTAGAGAAAGAGAACAAAAAGATGGTAGCAATGCTTGTAAAGACTGTTGTTGCTAGACCCTCAACGAAAACCAAAGAAGCATGTGAGCATGTGAGATTGGTCAAACCACTTCATCAATTGACCAAAGGAAGTGGGCAATATAATCGACGGGACTATGCACAATGTGCAAACATGAAGAATAGGTTTTCCAACCCAAGTGAAGAGGTTCATGATGCAATTACATACGTCCTAAGCAAAGGCATGGTGAAGTCTGCATTGGAAAACCCCAAATTCAAAACCATTGGTGATGATGTTGCAAGTGTACGCTTGAAGGAAGTAAGAAATACCTTCACAGCTATAGATGCTCAAGGCATATGTGACAAGGTAGGGATTAGCTTGAATCCTATGCTTTGATTTATAAGTAATTGGATGTAAGGTTTATGGCTGTTCTCAACAACATATGGGTGGTGCCCATGCCTAAACCATTCCATGTGAAGCAGGCAGCACGGAAAGATCTTAATGCAAAATTCTTAGACACAATTGGTGAACCAATACACTTGGAACAGACACAGTTCCTGAAGTCTGCTGGATCAAAGGAAGTGCCCTTCAAATTGCATGTAGACAATAACTTTATATTGGATGTATGTAAGCTACAAGCAGCAATGGTGAAGTTCTACAACATGTTTATCGAAGAGTGTAGAGGTAAGCTACAATTTGTTTTGAAGCTTGATGAGAGTGTGTTAAGGAAATCCTACCCTAACCGTGTCGTTGGAAAGTTTCCTATCCGCAGATTTTGAGCATGGCTCAAGAGCTCCATCGTAGCCACCGCTCATCACTACCGTACTCCCGCACTCGTCACACTGAGGCGGTTGCTCTAATCCAACGGGTGATGCAAGCTCTCTCGTGAGTGAAGATCGTGTGGGATCTCTTGGTGGAAGAGAATCGTATTAGTTAGCCTAGTCACGAGAGAGAGAGAGAGAGAGAGAGAGAGAGAGAGAGAGAGGAAGCAAGAGGGAACAAGTGGTTAGCACTCCCAAACCCTAACTCTAAGCACACCACACATGCTAGATTAGAGTTGCAAGAGAGAGGGAGAGAGAGAACACTTCACTTCTATTGCACAAATGGGAGAATGAGTTACAAACAAGAGAAATTGGCTTTTATAGTTCCAAGCCTTTTCTGTCGCCCGCTCGGGAGTAAGTGACCCGGGGTGCCCAAAACATAGTTACAAGGCTTTTCTCTATGGTTTGGTTAACTGACCAAGATCCTCTTGTCTAGCCTTTGAAGCTCAATACTTAGGAGCATCTTTAGGACGTTTCCCTCATAACATGATGAAATTTACAATATAGCAAGGGCACCCATTACATAAGTGTGCGGGCATAGTTGTCATAGTAATGTGTCAACCAATATGTGGTTAACGTACTCCCCTTCTTGAAGTCGATCGCGTCCTTGTGATCGATGAGAGGTTGGTGAGGCACACGAGGAAGGTTGCACTTAGTTGGTTCTCTTGTCTCTCCGAAAATGAGAGGGAGTGGGGGAGTTAGTATGATGGAAAGAAGTTAGTGGAGTAGTGGTGATGATTAACTAGTCTAATGAGCTCTTATGAGCTTGCATTTTTGTATGTACCCAGCGTTATTGGTGTCGCTATGCTTGGGGTTGCTGAACCTATGGTTGTGGGACCTTTTGTCACGGCTTTCTAGGGAGTTGCTATGGGGAATGATCATAGGCAGCATGCTTGGGTAGCCAGAGGCAAGTGTTGCCTTCATAGTATCCTTATGCTCATAGCAGGTGGTTGGGGACTAGCCAACGTTTGAAGCTTTGTCCTAGGGTTGGTGGTTGTTGGCTTAGTTGGCCTTTTGCGCTTGGGTTTTAGAGATGGGCTTTTAGGGATCCATAGTTCTGTGTAGCCATCATTGAATCCTTGAGTGGAAAGAAGATTCTTAGGCACCCACCATTGATTGTCATGATAAAGATATGAGGTCGGGGTGCTTACAGTGTGGGTGGTTGAGGATATAGAGTTGAGGGGTAATGTCAACGACAAGGCTTGTTTGTCATTGGTGGGTGGTGTCAACAGTGTTCGATGATCGACTGGCTTTGGTGAGGCATGGGGTGGGGGAATAGGGGAGACTATCAGTGTGATGTGGACGAGGAGGCGTGAGGGGGAAGGGCAGTCGAGGGTGAGGGTGTGTGGATGATTTCCTCTTGGGGACACAAGAGGACAGTGGCCTTTGCCGTTGATTTCCATGGTGGCCATTTCTTCACGCCAATTGATTTGGAAATGAGTGGCATCAATCCACTCTTTTCTAATAATAATTCGGCCTTGGAGTGCTCCTACATCTATAATGTGAAATCTGCACTCTGACTGGTTATTTTTAATAGAAATTTTAGGAATGAAATACCCATCACTCATTAGACGCATTTCATGTGAGATTTGAATGTAAGTGTCTTCTTTTGTTAGTGTGGGTTTTCCAAGAACTTTCCACACCTCCAAGAATATGAGATTGGTGTGGACCATAGGATATATGTGGGCTTGCCACCGTTGCAGACGGGAGTCTAATCCATATTCTTGGTGGGTTGAGTTATGGTGGTAGTTCAAGGGCAGTGGAAGACTTACCAGTTGGCGGGCGGAGGGTGTGAGAATACCCTTTGTGGAAGCAGTTTCTAGGGGAGAGGATTAGAGTTGATGCACTCCCCCACCTAGAGGATCATTGTTACCTTGCCCTCCTAGGGAAGCTTGAGGGTATCTATGTTGTCAGCTAAGTTAATTGTACTTGTAGCATTTTGGACCCAGCTTCCTCTCCAAGGATGACGAGCTAAGTTAATTGTACTTGTAGCATTTTGGACCCAGCTTCCTCTCCATCCTTTATCTCACCTGTGGGAACCACATAGAACTTACACGCCAGTTGGATACAATATGTATAGTTTGTGTAAAAGACCCAAGGCTTTGTATGCGTTGTCCACCTGACAATTGAATTTTGGCATGGACAGTTTTTAGAGATGGTTTTCCCAGAGAGACCCATGTTTCCCATGGCAAAAGATTGTGGCTTGTTGTGGGAAACAGCAAGGCACATTTTCGTTGTGTTTTTCTACCAAAGGGGAAATCTATTCAAACCTGAAGGGTTGTTGTTTTAGGTTGTGGACCTATGCTTACACTCAAGGTGTTAAGTGAGACAATGGCTTTGTAGGGTTCATAAAGGGTCTGGCCATTTGGGAGCACGAATTGTGCACATGCCGAGTTTGCGACCTAGGAGGGTGTCAAGTGTAGCAAGGATTTGAAGCCAATCGTGGTTGACTTTGTCATTATGTGTAGAAGTTGCCAGGGATGGCACTCGCATGTCCACTCGCGCAGCATCAAAGGCCTGGTGGACAAGCATTGCAAACAAAGAGATCGTCGCTCCTAGCGGTGGTCACAGAATCTTCTGTAAGGGGAGATTTGGCCATGGCATGTGAGTGCCAAGTATATAAGTTGACCCTAAGTGTTTGAGACGCTTTGCAGAGGTAGACATTATGCAGGTGTCCCAGTCATGGAGCAGTCAAGTCTGTCTCCTAAAGGGTCAACCCAAGATGGCATCATAGGAGGTGTTATGAAAGTTCATGTGATGACCACAAATGTGGGGTGGAATGTCATGCCACATACTTTTACCTTGAGGCATGCACTAGGCCTAAGGGTTTTGTAGAGTTTCCATCTGCAAGCTTGATCACCAATGTGGTGGGATCGAGGCGTGGTTGGCCCCAGGTTTCCTAGCATGTTTATGTGAGTATGCTTACTCCAACACCTCCATCTAAGATGCCTTTTACCACATGTCTGTTATAGGAAATGGGCAATGCTGCGTTTGTGTCATCACCTTCAAAGTATTGTCCCAGTGTATTGACGACCCGAATTGTCGGCGCACCTTGGGTCATGGGTGGTGGTGATGGAGTAAGTCTGGAGATAATGGGTCTTAGATTCATTTGAGGAATCTGGAGCTTCCTCATCAACATAAGCCTATAATTTTTGTTCCATCCAATCCCGTAGGCCATTCCATGAATTTGGACTACCTTTTAACAAGGTTCCAATGGGCATTTAGATTTGGGAGGAAAGGAAGGCAAAGAGGCCGGCCAGGTCGTGTCGATGGAGTAGGGGCTTCTTAAGGGGTGGGGCCTTGATCATAGGGTGGACTAGAAATAGTATATGGAAGCTTAGTTTGGTCCTTATTTGACAGGTGTGGAGGTCGAGAGGTGGTTGCAGTAGGAGGATAAAATACCTTAACAAATTTGGTGTGTGGACCTCGTGAGTCTCTGTCAGACTTTGTGTCAATGTTCGCATCGTGTTGTTCAATTGAACATGGGATTTGGACTTGGCCATTTGTGGAATAGGCATAGGAGGATGAGGAGGCGCATGAGGGGCAAAATCGTCATTTGTCAACGTCATGTTGGCGAACAGATCTTCCTCAGCCCCGCCGCCTCGAGTAGTTGCGAGGGCTCCTGCCTGACCCGGTGCAGAAGTTCAAGTTCAATGGGGCATGGCGCGCACTCTAGTACGGGGTCAAAGGTTACGAAAAAGGGTGGTGGTTCAAGTTGAGACTGGAATTGTTCTACCAGTGCTTGGGCCTTCAGAAGACATTGCTTTTCAAGGATGACATTGGGATATTTGGCCAGCCGTTTTTCCTTTTTGGTGAGTTTTTGTTGGGCTGTAGGGGAGAGTGGCAGTTCGACACAATCATCATTGGAGGAGGATGTGGTCTTTGTTGAGCCCGTGCCGATGCTAACCTGATCGTCACCATGCCCAAAGTGCTTAGAGCGTTATTTCATTTGGGATGTGGCCTTCTTTAGCTTGGCTTGTAACCGTGTGACGACATTCAATGGGACACTGGGATATCTTCCCATGTTGAATGCTCAACACATTGAGAGATGGCATGCCTTTGATTGTGGAATGAGAAACTGATTGCAAAGGGAAATCCTCATAGTAATGGACAATTTCACAACCATGACATTGTAGTTGCATTGGCAAAAGTTTCTTGTGGTGGGGACAGTCTGCCACTCTATAGGGTTCATGGCAGAGGAAACACATAAGAGGTGGTTTTCCTCTATGGGTGCACAAGTGGTTTAGGGTCTATGTGAGGCATCGGCATAGAGGGAGATGAGGTGGTAGGGATGCCTCGGGGATGGTGGAGTGCATGGGCTCCCAGGTTTAGATATGGACCTGGTTGGGGTCTTTCCATATGCAATGGGGTTTGAATGGAGAGGCAACAGTTGGGATGGAAAGATTGGTATGTGAGAGTGGTGTGGTGGCGCCATGTGTGAGTAGTGAGTTTGTGGTGGTGCCACCAACAAGGCTTGGGGCCCGAGAGGAGATAAAGGTAATTTTACAAAGGAACTGTGGGGTGGCATTGGCGTGGTGGCCAATTGCGTGGAATAGCTTTCTCGCATGTTGTCATCGAGAAAGATCGCCCATTTGCAAGCCTGATCAAAGGTGGAGGGATCCTTGACCAACATGTGGTCATGAAGCCTTGGATTGTGCAAGCCCAAGACGAGACGGTCCATTAATTACTTCTCTTCGCAACATGAATCAAGGTACTTGATGTGTGCGATAATGTTTCCTTTGGTTTTTGTTCCAATTGGAAAAGCCAGATGATGGGGCTCCATTTGGGCCCATAGGGTGCAAATCCAAGAATGAATGCCTCCCTCACTGTGCTGAAAGCACTTTTGTGCTAAGGGTCCAAAGATTGGAACCATTGCACGGCCTTGCCTTCAAGGCTGAGTCCAAGTAAATGGACTTTGGTTGCATCATTAAATGGACTTTGGTTGCATCATTAAAAATTTCAAATGCCTAACAGATTTGGTTAAAGACCTTGATGTGGAATACGGGGTCTCCAACTCCGTGGAATTTGGGCAGAAGTTTGAAAATTTTTGCCCACATAGGTTTTGTATGTGATGTTTGTGGGTACAAGTGTTGTGACACTCCCCTTTCCTAGAGCTTGTACTAAGCTTGGAATGTCAAGTTGTGGCATAAGGGGAGGTGTTGCAAGGGTGGGCAGTGGGAATAGATCCATAGTGGATAGATGAGAGGGTATGTGAATGTGCTCAGGGCATCTATCCATGCTAGGGTGCATGTATGGAGGGGCCCCACTAGATGAGGGCTCTTCAAAGATCATTTTGCCCTCTCGACCAAGCATGTGGGGCATGGCAACCACATGTGAATGAGCAATTGAGGTCGGGGTGCCGCCGAATGGAATGGAGGCATTAGGGGCATGCAACCATGACCGAAAGGTATCCATGGTGTGCGGGGAAGCTTAAAGAAGCTTCAACGATGCACCCACGGGCCCAAAATAGGGGTTTTAGCTCACTTTTGCCTTGCGCATGAACGCACCCTTAAGGTTAAAAGTGGTCTTTTGAGGAATTTTATGCATGTAAAAATGACCCAAGTAAGTCGGGGACATAGACCAAAAGCACCTCAAAAGATTTGAAAATTTTATTAAAAAATATTTTTATTTTTTTAAATTTTTTTTTGGAAGGAACATCCACGGCACTTGGAAGGAATGTCCACATCATTTGGAAGGAACAGCCATGGCACTTGGAAGAAACGTCCACACAGCACTTGGGAAGGAATGGCCAAGAAGGAACATCCACGACACTTGGGAAGGAACGGGAGAGAAGGAACATCCACGACACTTGGAAAGGAACGGGAGAGAAGGAACATCCACGACACTTGGGAAGGAATGGGAGAGAAGGAACGTCCATGGCACTTGGGAAGGAACGGCCGCGGCACTTAGAAAGGAACGGTTGGGAAGGAATGTCCATGGCACTTGGAAAGGAACATCCATGGCACTTGGAAAGGAACGTCCGTGGCACTTGGAAGGAATAGCTGCAGCACTTAGGAAGGAACGGCCACAGCACTTGGGAAGGAAACAAACTTGGGAAGGAACAGCCGTAGCACTTGGGAAGGAATGGCCACACGGTACTTGGGAAGGAACAGCCGGGAAGGAATGTCCACAACACTTGGGAAGGAACGGTTGTGGCACTTGGAAGGGACGTCCGCGGCACTTGGAAGGAACGTCCGCGGCACTTGGAAGGAACGTCCATGGCACTTGGGAAGGAACGACCGCGGCACTTTATGAAGAAATGGCCGGGAAGGTACGTCCACGGCACTTGGGAAGGAACATCCATGGCACTTGGGGAAGGAACAGCCACGGCACTTGGGAAGGACAGCCACGACACTTGGGAAGGAACGGCCATGGCACTTGGAAGAAACGGCCACGGCACTTGGGAAGGAACGGCCACGGCACTTGGAAGGAATGTCCAGGAAAGAACGTCCACCATGGCACTTGGAAGGAATGCCCACGGCACTTGGGAAGGAACGGACGAGAAGGAACATCCACGGCACTTTTGAAATTTGAATTTGAGATTTGAATTTCAAATTGAGGGAAGTTAGTGGGAGACAACTAAGACCCCCTCTTTAATGCTAGGTGGGTGGGATAGGGCTAAAGTTAGAGGCTATCTCTAAATTAGTGAATTTTGACTAATTTAGAGGTCCTCCAGCTTAACTAAAGATTAATTCTCTTAATCCCACTATTAATCACTCCTTAACCCTCTTCTTTGCCCTTAAATTACTCCTAATTAGTGAGGAGTTCAAGCATGGGGATTTGATAGTAGCTGGATTAGCAATGTTTATGCTAATCCAAAGATGTGATTATCCAAAAATAATTTTACTAATTAATCCACTCAAAAGAGGAAAAATTAGACAAAAGAGACCAAATTAGTGCTAATTCTTGTTAAAAAGGGCCTAATTGGAGTGAACTAAGCATAGATTTAAGTCAAGGCAAGTGTTTAGAACACTAATGCCACTCCAATTAGGCTCAATTTTTTAGTTTTTTGCTATCTTTAAGTCTACTAATCACACTAACCAATAGGTTAGTGATAATTAGTGAAAATTAAGAGATATTATATGTTTTTTTTAGGTTTTTTGTTTGATTAATGTTCTATCTAGTAATGCTAACTTACCTATGCAAAGAGATTAAGCAAAAGAACAAAGATTAAGCTAACTTACCTATGCAAAGAGATTAAGTAATGCTAACTTACCTATGCAAAGAGATTAAGCAAAAGAACAAAGATTAAGCTAAAATTTAAAGAAAATGGTCTATGTTTAAGCAAAAAACCCTCTTGATTAGGCTCTCTAATCACCCAAATCACATGTTTTTTTTACTCAAAAAAGTGATAATCCTACTCTAAACATAAAGCTATACATGAATCTTAACAAAAACATTAAAATATAACAAAAAATCAAAAAACCGCATGCCAAAGAGCCTACCTACGTCAGGCTATGGAGGCTCTGTCGGATTCAAATCAAAGATGGTGTAGACAAGTAGCAGCCGGCGGATGGCACTCCTCGGCAACAGTGCCAAAATGTTAAGGAAAGCCTACCCTAACCATATCGTGAGGGAAGTTGCCCATCCGCCGAGCTAGAGCATGGCTCAAGAGCTCCACCATAGCCGCTCATCACACTGCCGTCCTCCCGCACTCGTTGTCACACCGAGGCAGTTGTTCTAATCCAACAGGTGATGCAAGCTCTCTCGCGAAGATTACCGTGGGAACTCCACGGAAGAGGATCGCGTTAGTTAGCTTAATCATGAGAGAGAGAGAGAGAGAGAGAGAGAGAGAGAGAGAGGGAACAAGTGATTAGTTCCAAACCCTAACCTAAGCACACCACACATGCTAGATTAGAGTTGCAAGAGAGAGGGAGAGAGAGAAAACTTCAATTCTATTGCACAAATGGGAGAATGAGTTGCAAACAAGAGGAATTGGCTTTTATAGTTCCAAGACTTTTCCCACTAGGCCGCTCGGGAGTAAGTGATCCGGGGGGCCAAAAACATAGTTACAAGGCTTCTCTCTTTGGTTTGGCCAACTGAACAAGATCCTCTTGTCTGTCCTTTGAAGCTCAATACTTAGGAGCATCTTTAGGGCGTTTCCCTCATCAATTGATGGGATTTACAATATAGCATGGGTGCCCATTACATAAGTGTGCAAACATAGTTGTCATAGGAATGTCTTAACCAATATGTGGTTAACAGAGTGAAGTCATTAAGGGCCAAAAGCTTGAACGTGTTAGCTTGATACTAATGAATAGGGTGTTAGTTCCCAAGATCAATTCAAAACATCCAAAATATTTCAGTTTGCAATCAAAGAATGAAATATGGTGGCTTGTTGCACTTGAGGTACCAAAGGAGGACCATGAAGTACTTAAGCTTTTTTTTTACTTAACAGAGATACCAGATATTGTACAACGATAAAACAATGGTGAAGTTTTGCATATCGGTGGATTTGGTGAATATGAGATAGAATGGCATCTCGCTGGCGATTTAAAAACATTAAAATGTATTTTTAGTGTTTCAAATTTAGCATATATTGCACATGCATTCCAGAAAGAAAGGCAAGGATGGGAAGAAATAATGGATTACAAGGACAAGAAAATGTGATGCTCCAACACGTGACCAGTATGTTAAAAGGAATGGAATGTTGGTGCCATTAGATCCTAAGTGGGATCCTATTTTAGAAATACCCTTAACAAGGGTCCACTTTTATACCTTGCATTGCATAGTAAGGATAATAAAAAAGTTGGTGTTTGAGTACGTGTGTTTTGCCTACAAGATGTAGCATGCTTCAGATGTTGATGTAATATGCAAGAAGGTAAAACAAGTCTTATCTGATATCTGATTGCACCGAGGCCAAGTAGAAATAAAAAAGGATGAGAAAAAGTCAAGAAAGAGTGAAAATTTGCCATGCAAACCGTGTTTTGGGGGAGCGAAGGCTAGAAAATTCTTATCTCCACCCCACGATATGATGATGCTAAGTTGCTTGTAAAATAACTGGAGAATTATGAAGCATGGAAAAAACTACACATGGTTGTCCCTGATCGGAGCAATGAGGGACGGACGTGGATAGCAAAGGCAAATGTGTGGATTGCACTTGATAAATTAGCACCACTTTTACAAAAGATGACATTCAATTTTGATAATGCTAATGTATTTAAAGTGGCATTTGTAAACTTTAATAACTTAATGATAGAGGCATGGGCTTCAAATTGCATTACACACAATATGGTCAGAGTGGTCTCCATTTTGTTTTTACAATTAAAATGTGAATGTAATATTTTGAGTTTAACTGTGGATCCTGTGTTTTTGAATGCAGCACATACTTGAGGCTCATGGTCCATACTTTGCTGAACAAGGAAGTTTGGCGATATGGTCCACACAAGGCATGGAGCGATCTCATTGGCAAGCTCGATGCGAATTCCAAAAAGCAATGGCGCATGGAGGTGGAATCAATGATTCCTATCCTATGAGGCAATTACTCCAATGGTGGTGTAGGAGAATAGAGATAAGGTATGATGACAAATTACTAAAGTCCAAATCTAATGATACAAAAGCTATTCGCAGGGCAATATATGAAGTGAGGAAAGCAAGATATGAAAATATCATGGCTAGAGAACATCATACAGAATGGTTGACAACCCAAGAGAGAATCGATAGCAAATGGAAACATCGAACACAAAGTGGTGATGGAAGTGATTTAGAATTGTGATTAAGAAATAACATTTTATGTTTATGAGAGTATTGGAGAAATCTAATGTTTTAACAAAATAGGTATTTTTTGTTACAAGACTACTAAAGCAATCCAATGTTTTAAAGAAATAGGTGTTTGTTAAAGTCAACATCATGGATAACTTTTTCAAAATAAGTGTTTAAAAATATCAACATGGATAACTTTTTCAAAGTGTTGATATTTTTTTAAAGTAAGTGTCAATAACTTATAGTAAGCTCCATTTACAAAGAGCAAACAAGATGCCTACCAAGACACCGGTTCATTCATCCGAATCTAGTAAACGTACTAACACCGACAATGATGAAGGTTAAGCTACTCTTGCCGCTACTCCAGCTAGTAATATTCGTCTACTGATGCATAAGAAGAGAAGATTGAGACCACGAACCTCCTCTCTTTGTGAAATTAGGAGGTTCCATAAGAGTCCTAACAAAACACTAAACTTGGACTCCCGAGTTAGAATAGTACTAAATAAAGATTGTACAACTTAAAGAGAAAAAAACGCAGCAAAGGAGCTATGGTGTGTACAAAAGAGAAAGCTCACATGAGAAAATGGACATAACTCAATGAGGTTTTTTCCAAATGAGGGGAAATTTTAGGAGAAGGTAGCTATGACGGAGAGGAAGCTACCTGTAAAATTTTGTGAAGAAAGAAGCAGAGATGTAGAGGATATGATGTATTTGAATTTCATTAAAGAAAGGGGGGGGTGAAAAGGTAGACAATTGAAAAAGGAGGGAGAGTAGAAAGTTGAACATAAAAAAATGTAAAAAATAAAATACATTTTTCAAACTTCCTTGTGCTGACCACAATATACATCTGACATAAAAGAATAGTTGATGATGAAAACCACAAGGACATTTGACATTTCTCTATTTTTTTATTGTACTAAGATATTTGGACAAAGATATGACAAAAATTTCCATGTTACATGGATTTGGAATCCCGGCTCTCTCATTGGTTAGGCCATTCTTTTTTTATTCACTCCTTAAGGGGCAACATGGAGAGTCCATATTTCTCCTAATGGCACTTGCACCCAAACATAAGCTCCAAAAACCATACACACACTATGGTAAGCTACCCCCAATCTAGAGGTTAAGGTAATCCCTGCTAGTGCATGCATGCATCCCATATTATGCACCCTCAATCCTTTCATGAGCGTCTTCTCATTGGTGTCTGACTAGCCAGTGAGCATTACAAGCTGGGTTCCTTGGGAGGCCCCACAACCAAGGCAAAGTCCACATAAGAGCTCTCCACAAATGAGAAACAAATCCCGAGCAAAACCCTATGACTAGCTCATACACTGTAATATGAACCATGTCTACCCAGCATCTCACTAGCCATATTACATCCAAGCATTGAACATAACATTCTCCTCCTGCTAATGAGAAGAAGACTATGAGAAAAAGTCCAAAATTTTGCATCAAAGTGTAGCACCATTCTCCCAACAACAAGTGTTGTCTTCATCCGTATGATCCCTCCATCTAATCAACCACTCAGGAATAATCCTCTTGCTTACAATGTGATCCTTATGATCCATAATAGCCCAATGTCTCATGGGGAACATAGACACATGGATCCTTAAGTCTCACAAGCTCGTGGTTTAAACCAAGTTATCTCTAGCACCTATTTTAGTCCTCTTCTATTGTGACATTAGAGGCATGATGCACATGTACTCCATCCACCTAGATATGTAACCTTTAAGTACCTCATTGACCTTGTTTAATATCGTATAAGGTCTAGCAAATCCGTATTACTTAAGAATCTTTTGGAGTCCTCAAAAAACCCATTTAACTTCTTATAGGACTAGCTAATCACTTTTGATGAGAAAATAGTTGCGCTCTATCCTGCACACCTCTAGACTAAAGCTAATTGCTTTTGGTTAAAAAATTATTGTACTCTATCATGCACACCTATTGTGCTCTCTCTTATAAACTACACTATCTCTTACTACTATTTCAAGAATTCAACTATACAGGGCACCAACTTGTGGCCTCTCTCTAAGCCAATCATCCATAGGGCTCTCGGCCCATAGCCATATATCAATATAAAAGGGCTCATCTTAGAACTAGAATGCTTAGCACTATTATAAATAAACTCTACTAATGGAATATACTCTTCTTAATTAGACTACCTCATAGAGATATATACATGCAACATGTTCTCCATGGTCTAATTTCATGTCTTGTCTTCCCCCACCAAACTCAAGATGGTTAGATGAACTCATATTTGGCTTAGTGTCGAATTTCTCAAACACCTCACATGCCCAGTGAACTTAGGATCTCGATCACTGATAATATTAATTGGTAAGCCATAAATGCTAAACAACTTCTCAACAAATAAAATGAGAAGTTTCATAACTAAGATTTTCTCTTTAATGAAAACCTCGCCATCTTAGTAAGTCAATTAACAATCACCCAAATGGCATTATTTCCCCTCAAAGTTCAACCATAAAATCTATAGAAATATAACATTATTCCCCCTCAAAGTCCATGGTAATCCAACCGCATAGTCCATAGAAATACAACAAGCTAGCACGTCTTAAGTGTTCAAGCACTCAACTTTATTGACTTGGCATACACAATTTTGAACATATTGTTCGACTTCAACCTTTCACTTTGACCATAAGAAAACTCTTCTCATCATCAGTACCCTAGGATGCCCTATAGGAGATCCCTATAGGAGATGTATCATGACACTTAAACATGATGCGACTCCTTTTACCATCTACATTAAGTACACATACCTTTTCCTTTAAAAAGAACAATCCATTACAAATAGCTCGCAATCTAATTCTCATAGGAGTTATCCGAGTGTTACAAGACACCGAGCGAACATAACCAAGCAAGACCCAAACTCGAGTGACTGCAAAAACCCATATAGTGTTTAGGCTCAAGCATCTTGTAAGCATTGTAGTTAGCGAGCATACCCAATTATTCATCAGTAGGTCAAGCCATCAAGTAATCACACAGACTCTCTTACATTGGTTTTCTCCACATCCCAAGGCATCCATGTTTTCCCACGGCAAAGTTTATACCATGTGATAGCTTGCAAATCAATGATCCCCAAGTAAACAACATGCCTATTTCGAGAAAAAGGATTCTATTAAATCACCTACAAATGCAGCTTTTATAGTTACAAAGTAAGAAGTTTAAAGTTTTTTTTAATTGTAACCATTGATTGATGAATCCTAATTCAAAACTTGACTCTCTGTGAGGAACTATGTGCAAAGGATTTGATTACATAAGAAAATGCCAGAGAAGTGTGTTCACAAACCTAAGTGGACACATTTTATAGGTGCCGATGGTGAGGGAATGTCCATTGGGGACATTTCTAGTAACACACGAGCTAGCCCTATAAGGGGCTTGAACCAACCTACCAAACGATGCAATTTTTTATAGTACAACTTAAAAAAACTCTCCCTCTATCTCTCTCTCACTCACTCATTCACACACACGCGCGCATGATGAGCCGGAGCCTCTACCAACAGCAAGCAAGCTTGCCCACACTAGAGCGCGGGCTGCTTCCCAATTTATTTGGGCTAGTATATGGCGTACACATTATGGTTTAAAAAATTTCCTGGAAACCCAATGAACGACGAGTTCCTCCCTCTAATTGTCCTCTAAGGGTGGTTGCTATCAACACCTTCGCTAGTTAATTCAATTGATGATGGTGTTGATGACCTATCACTATTATATTCACTTCTTCTTAACGCACTTGATGTTGATGATTCATCCTCCTACAAATTATTACCACTAGGCATCGCAACAATTGGATTTGGGTTCTTTGAATGGGTTCTTTGAATAGGTTCCGGCTATTTGTCCGATGTTTGTCTTACGCCTGAGGTATACTTGTAGTTTGCATATGTTAACAGTGACAATGAAGCTAGAAAGATGATTTTTTTAATGCTAATTTGATGACAAATTTGTGCTCCACTAGCTTCTTGATTTTAACATGGAAAATGTATGTTTTGATATTATCATTGCCAAATTTGATTACTATATTTTTTGCACTCACTCGGAGATGTTTCCTGCTCGGTTTTGGTCGCTCGGAGTGTGTTCATCCTTGAGTTATCCTAGTCTGAACTATACCCCGGATCTACTAAAGAACTATAATCCTTTGAGAGAATATATGATTTAATCTCAATAAAAGAAAGTTGATTCACATGTTCACGGAACTTTTCATTTTAGAAGAGAAATACATTCTTAATAGCTCTCAATCTAATTCTCATAGGGGCCATCCTAGCATGAACTGTATCCTAGATTCTACTAAAAATAAGCCCTTAAGAGAGAAGGTCTTATTGAATCTCAACAAAAGAAAGCTGGTTCACATATGTAATCCTGCTTCTTTAGGCATCTACCACATTATTGGTAGATCTTTTTCAATAAAACAAATCTCAAAATCAAAACTCAGACTTGCATTAGCTTAGACCAATGAGCAGGGATTTCATTAACGTCTTCACAATTTCGTGATCACGTTAACAAAACCTGTTGTTAACATAAAAATTCTTGTGATCACAATGTATATTCACGGGCATTTTTTATGACCTGCAAAAACCTTCTCTGCCAGTAATCCCGCCGGGAAAATGTACATTTCCCGGCGGGCCCGCCGGGAAAACCCATTTTCCCGGCGGGAAAATTAAAAAAATAAAAAAAATAAAAAAATAAAAAAATAAAAAAATAAAAAAATAAAAAAATAAAAAAAATCATGTTCACAGTCATTCTTACCATTTTTGGGCCTTCTGGACTCATTTATGATGTCAAAAGTTCAAAATTCTTGGCACAAAAAAAGTTTTGTATAATTTGTTGGCCTTAAGTTCAATTGACACACCAATTAAATCTAACTATACTTACATCAATTGACTCAATTGTCCATGACATCATTGCACTCAATTGAGCCCAATTGGACTCAATTACACTTGATTTACACTCAATTGATATTAATTGGGTGTCAATTGATGTCAATTGTGCCTAATTCGATGCAATTGAGCCCACTTTACACCCAATTTGCATAAATTGGGTGTAAACTAAGTATCAATTGAGTCGAATTGGACTCAATTGATAATAAATGGATGTTAATTGATATTAATTAAGTCTAATTGACTTCAATTGGGTGTTAATTTATTACAATTAATGTCAATTAAGCTCAATTGAGCTCAGTTGACATCAATTGGGTGTCAATTGATATCAATTAAGCTCAATTGAGCTCAGTTGACATCAATTGGGTGTCAATTGATATCAATTGAGCTCAATTGGGCTCAATTGCACTCAATTGACACTCAATTGGGTGTTAATTGCATCCTATTGTGCTCAATTGAGCCCAATAGGATGCAATTAACATCAATCGGGTGTCAATTGATCATAATTGATATCAATTGGGCTCAATTGCACTCAATTGTGTGATCGATTGTGTGTCAATTGATGTCAATTGAGCCTAATATGATACAATTGAGCTCAATTCACGCCCAATTGGATGTAAATTGAGTGTCAATTAAGCCGAATTAGACTCAATTGATAGCAATTGGGTGTTAATTGATATCAATTAATATCCAATTAACACAATTGAAGTCAATTAAGTCTAATTGACTTCAATTGGATAATTTGGGTGTCAATTGAGCTCAATTGGACGTAAATGACATCAATTGGGGGTCAATTAACATCAATTGAACCTTATTGACATCAATTGGATGCCAATTAACATCAATTGGACTCAATTGACATCAGTTGGGTTTCAATTGAGCCAAATTGGATGCAACTGACATCAATTGGGTGTCAATTGATTACAACTGAGCTGAATTGGGCTCAATTGCACTCAATTGATATTAATTGGGTATCAGTTAAACCTAATTTCATGCAATTGAGCTCAATTGACATCAATTCACATCAATTGATATTAATTGGGTGTCAATTGATGTCAATTGAGCCTAATTCGATGCAATTGAGCTCAATTCACATCAGTTCACATCAATTGGGTGTCAATTGATGTCAATTGAGTAAAATTGAGTCTAATTGGGTGTCAATTGAGTCAAATTGATGTCAATTGAGTCCAATTGAAGCTAATTGTGTATCAATTGACACACAATTGATGTCAATTGGGCTCAATTGACATCAATTAGATTCAATTGACACACAATTGATGTCACGTGGGCTTAATTGACATCAATTAACACCTAATTGATGTCAATTAATATCAATTGGGTGTCAATTGATTATAATTGATGCTAAATTGAATGAATTGAGTCCAATTGACATCAATTAAGTCTAATTGGGTATTAATTGATCAATTGGGCTCAATTGATATCAATTGACACCCAATTGGACTCAATTGACATTAATTAGACTCAAAAGGGTGTTAACTGATGTTAATTGAGCCCAATTGACATCAATTGGGTGTTAATTGAGCTCAATTGGACACAATTAACAATAATTGGGTATGAATTGAACTCAATTGACATCAATTAGGTGTCAATTGAGCCTAATTGCATCCAATTGAACTCAATTGACATCAATTGGGTAAATTGCATCCAATTTAATTCAATTGACATCAATTAAGCCTAATTGCATCCAATTTAATTCAATTGATATCAATTAAGCCTAATTGCATCCAATTTAACCCAATTGGACTCAATTGAATCCAATTGGACTCAATTGACATCAGTTAGGTGTCAATTGAGTCTAATTGTATCTATTTGGACTTAATTGACATCAATTGGGTGTTTATTGATGTCAATCGAGTCCAATTAGATGCAATTGGACTCAATTGGGTGTGAATTAGACTCAATTAATATCAATTGGGCTCAATTGATATCAATTAGGTGTGAATTGATGTCAATTGAGCCCAATTCGATGCAATTGATATCACTTGGGTGTCAATTAGACTCAATTGGCACCCAATTGATGTCAATTGAGTCCAAGTGGATGTCAATTGATATCGATTGAGCCCAATTGATCAATTGATACCCAATTAGACTTAATTGATATCAATTTGACTCAATTAGGTGTTAATTGATATCAATTAGACTCAATTAGATGCTAATTGAGCTTAATTAGACTCAATTGACATCAATTAGGTACTAATTGAGTGTAATTGATGTCCATTAAGCCTAATTTAGCTTAATTGACATCAATTGGGTATCAATTGACTACAATTGATGTCAATTGAGCTCAATTAACATCAATTGGGTGTTAATTAATGTCAATTGAGTCCAATTAATATCAATTAGGTATCAATTAAGCCAAATTGATATCAATTGGGTGTCAATTGAGTCCAATTCACATCAATTGGGTGTAAATTGAACCTAATTGGACTCAATTAACATCAATTAGGTGTGAATTGATGTCAATTGACCCCACTTGGATGCAATTGATATCAATTTGGTGTCAATTGGACTCAATTGGCACCCAATTAATGTCAATTGAGTCCACTTGGATGTCAATTGATATCAATTGAGCCCAATTGATCAATTGACACCCAATTAGACTTAATTGATATCAATTTGACTCAATTGGGTATTAATTGATGTCAATTGAACTCAATTGGATGTTAATTGATGTTAATTGAGTCTCAATTAACATTAATTGGGTGTCAATTGAGTGCAATTGATGTCAATTAAGCCCAATTTGGCTCAATTAACATCAATTGGGTGTCAATTAACTACGATTGATGTCAATTGAGCTGAATTGACATCAATTGGGTGTTAATTGATGTTAATTGAGTTTAATTGACATCAATTGGGTGTTAATTGATGTCACTTGAGTCCAATTCATACCCAATTGATGTCAATTCATACCCAATTGATGTCAATTGAGTTCAATTCATACCCAATTATTATTAATTGTGTCCAATTCATACCCAATTGATGTCAATTCATACCCAATTGATGTCAATTGAGTTCAATTCATACCCAATTATTATTAATTGTGTCCAATTGAGCTCAATTAACACCCAATTGATGTCAATTGGGCTCAATTAACATCAGTTAACACCCTATTGAGTCTAATTGATGTCAATTGAGTCCAATTGGGTGTCAATTGATATCAATTGAGGCCAATTGATCAATTAATACCCAATTAGACTTAATTGATGTCAATTGGACTCAATTGATATCAATTGGGTACATTCAATTTAGCATCAATTATAATCAATTAACATCTAATTGATATCAATTGACATCAATTAGGTGTTAATTGATGTCAATTGAGCCCATGTGACATCAATTATGTGTCAATTGAATCCAATTGATACACAATTAGCTTCAATTGGGCTCAATTGACATCAATTGACACCCAATTGATGTCAATTAGGCTCCATTGACACCCAATTAGACTCAATTTGGCTCAATTGACATCAATTGACACCCAATTAGACTCAATTTGGCTTAATTAAGTCTAACTGGACTCAATTAGACTCAATTTGGCTCAATTGATATCAATTGACACCCAATTAGACTCAATTTGACTCAATTGACACCCAATTAGACTCAATTTTACTCAATTGACATCAATTGACGTGAACTGATGTGAATTGAGCTCAATTGCATCGAATTAGGCTCAATTGACATCAATTGACACCCAATTAATATCAATTGAGTGCAACTGACGTGAATTGATGTCAATTGAGCTCAATTGCATGGAATTAGGTTTAATTGACACCCAATTAATATCAATTGAGTGCAATTGAGCCCAATTCAGCTCAGTTGTAATCAATTGACACCCAATTGATGTCAGTTGCATCCAATTTGGCTCAATTGAAACCCAACTGATGTCAATTGAGTCCAATTGATACCCAATTGATGTCAATAAGGTTCAATTAATGTTAATTGACACCCAATTGATGTCATTTACGTTTAATTGAGCTCAATTGACACCTAAATTATCCAATTGAAGTCAATTAGACTTAATTGACTTCAATTGTATTAATTGGATATTAATTAATATCAATTAACACCCAATTACTGTCAATTGAGTCTAATTCGGCTCAATTGACGCTCAATTTACATCCAATTGGGTGTGAATTGAGCTCAATTGTATCATATTAGGCTCAATTGACATCAATTGACACACAATCGATCACACAATTGAGTGCAATTGAGCCGCAATTGAGCCCAATTGAGCTCAATTGATATCCATTGACACCCAATTGATGTCAACTGAGCTCAATTGAGCTTAATTGACATTAATTGTAATAAATTAACACCCAATTGAAGTCAATTGGGCTTAATTAATATCAATTAACATCCAATTATTGTCAATTGAGTCCAATTCGACTCAATTGATACTTAGTTTACACCCAATTTATGCAAATTGGGTGTAAATTGGGCTTAATTGCGTCGAATTAGGCACAATTGATATCAATTCACACCCAATTAATATCAATTGAGTGTAAATCAAGTGTAATTGAGTCCAATTGGGCTCAATTGAGTGCAATGATGTCATGGACAATTGAGTCAATTGATGTAAGTATAGTTAGATTTAATTGGTGTGTCAATTGAACTTAAGGCCAGCAAATTATACAAAACTTTTTTGTGCCAAGAATTTTGAACTTTTGACATCATAAATGAGTCCAGAAGGCCCAAAAATGGTAAGAATGACTGTAACATGATTTTTTTTAATTTTTTAATTTTTTAATTTTTTTTATTTTTTATATTTCCCGCCGGGAAAATGGGTTTTCCCGGCGGGCCCGTCGGGGTACAGCAAAAGCCCGGCGGGATTTTTCCCGGTTACCAGGTCGCTTGCCACCGGCTTTTTTGAGAACATGTGAACATGTTAATAACATGTTCACACATGTTATTAACAAAAAAAATTTTGTGATCACGTGAATATAAAATCAGAGCCAATGAGCCTTTCTCCCCTTCAACTATGGAGAGTTGCAAAAGTATTTAACAAACAAGTTATCCACATACAATAAAAGTATATCCATAAAAATAATATTGGCACTTCTTCTAAGCATGAAACATAATATTTCACACGTTCGCCACTTAATCTATGGGTCAATCAAATTTTTACTCTCAAAAGCTATTGGCTTACCATCTTGAAATAAAGGTGCTCTAATAGTATGATCACTAGCATCTGTTTCAATCACAAAAGGTTTACTTGGATCCAAAGCATAGAAGTTATAGTAGCCTCATGTTTCAAATCATTGAAACATGAAACATCTATCTAGCTTTTCAATCCACTTCATAGGCTTGTACTTTGTTATACATGCCTTTCTCTACAAAGATACAAAAGAGATAATACAATGTGTACATAATTCTAAATAAAGTTATGGAAGAAGTTTACATAAATCCTAGAGAGGATTTGACTTGAATGATGGTCTTAAGAATCACCCTTTCTTGATTTTCCAATAATCAAGTACGAACATCGTTAATGGTAATAATGTGTCCTAATAGGTGCATAAACTCGTCCTTGAAGTAATCACACTTGGTCTCTTTACCAATACTTCTTTTTTGAGAATATAACACAATTCTTAGATGCTCCTCTAGGGTCCTCTTTACCAAGACTTCTTTTCTAAGAATATTTAACATAATTCTTAGATGCTCCTCTAGGGGTCCTACTATATACAAGGATATTATCTAAAAAGACTATCACAAACTATCTCAGACATGGGGAAAAAATATCATTCATCATCTAAAGTCAGTGGTGCTTTCATAAGTCCAAATGGAAACACCAAGCATCATAATGACCACACTTGGTCCTAGGCCAATCTTAAAGACATCACTCTCAAATATCCTAATGGGTCCTAGAACAAGAATCATAATGCCCACACCAACCTTAAAAACGTCACTCCCAAATATCCTAATCTGATGACAACCGGTCCTAAGATCAATCTTCATGAATTATCGCACTCCACAAAGCCATTCAATAAGGTTATCCATCCTCAGTAAAGGATATATATTCCTAGTTATCGTCTTATTAAGACTCTTGTAATCAACACATATCCTCTTGGTTTTATCCTTTTTTTCCACCAATAAAACCAACACACCCGAAGGAGGTTTATTAGGCTTCACATGCCCCATTTGGAGGTACTCATGAAGTTATATAGATTCCTCATCCTCCTTACAATAACTTAACCTATAGGGTTGCCTAAATGACGTTAGCTATGCCCCAAGTAATAGCTCAATCTTATGGTCTACATCCCTCTTTGGAGGTAAACCACGTGGTAGCTCCTTTGGAAACACATTCGAATACTCAGACAATATCTCTTGAGAAAGAGTTGATCTTCAGGAGTATCCACACTCCAAAGGTCAACAAGCCTTTTGAATAAGTCAAATACATGGCATGAGAACTTGAGCTAGCTTGTTGGACAATAGCTAAGAATCAAATCACTCTTTTCTCCCTTCCCTAAAGCATCATCCATGACTTTAGCAATCATCCTGCATGTGATGTCAACATTAGTTTGTGGAAAACAACTACCATAGATCAAAATAATCGAATCAAGAAACACTTCATAGTTGTTTTTAACAAAAATCATCATCAAACATTGTAGTTCATTCTTAAGAAAGCAATAAAGAACATTATATTCTTCATTACAAATCATTTCAAAGCACCACTATCATCATGAGAAACCACTAGATGCTCAATTAAAGAAGACATTTTATTTATTGGACACCAGAAAGGTCTCCATATACTATAAAATCCTTCTCATTATATACAAAAGTGATTACATGCTAGATATAATCAATATTACATCGGGGATCTTGTGAAAAATTTACTTTTTGCCTAATAAAGCATATATCCTATATAAGGGCATGCATCTAAGTGCATGATAAGAAAAGATAACTCCTCCTTGTAGCTTTAAATCTTTAGTTTGAGTTGAGAAACTTTTCTTTGCGAGATTTGGGTCGTCACACCATGTGCCATATTTACAATGTATTGGTGGTCTAGTCACTCAATTACCAGTAGGATATGTAATCTCTAAATAAGAGAAGCATCAACTTGAGCTGAGGAAATGGTGAGACAATGTTACTCAACTTAAAACAATCAACCACTCTCCATACTCATTATACCAATACTGAAAAGGCATAGTGATTAATAATAATACTAACAAGACAATGTTAATCAACTTAAAACAATTAACCACTCTCCATAGTCATTACACCAATACTAACAATACAACTTTTTTAAAATAGAGTCATAAATTTTCTTAAGTTCTATAGATGGATCTAGTTAGTTTTTTTAAAAAAAGATTATATAAAGGTAGGAAATATTGTGGGCTTGATGTGAATTAAGTACCTTATCATGGCAAGATTGGGTTTTTTGTATAAGATTTTTCCCTCAAATAACTCACTTAAAAAACCTACTTGGTTCTTTTTACGTGGAGTATGTATGCATTAACTCTTACACTTGGTATGAACATGTGAAGGGTGTACGGTCATGGATCCAACACTTTGTGTGTAATGTTCTCTCAACTTAGGTGTGGTATTTCCTATGATCATGTAGGCAATCTTAGTAGGTCTATTATCAGGTATGGATGGTTCTTATGACCCCTAGTTTATGTCTATTGAGCCTATGTGAAGGTTGGGATATAGGGATAGAAGATAGGGACTAGGAAATGGCATGGTGAGGAATGGGACTAGGAAATGGCATGGTGATGAGAGGAATGGGGATAAAATGCATCACCAAGGGGGGAAATTAAATTTTGTGGTGATGCACATTGTTATGATTGATGGGAGACATAGGCCTTGACTTTGGATGTGTGTGTGTAATGTCTAAAGGGCCTATTGATTAAAAGCTTGTGTGCTATTATAGTTATGAAAGGAAAAACAGTGAAAAAGGATGAGAAAGTTTAGAGATGGGTGAGGTCATTGTTATCATGGATAATGTGTTAAACCACTTGCTCACATGGGTGTTAGACATTTGAAATGGTTAAGTGTCAAACATGGATAAGATTTATTGAGCTATAAAAGGATCTTAAACTCACATTTGTAATGAAATCATCTTTGATTATTTGAGTTAGTAATATTTTTCAAACCTTTACAATTCAATATTCTATCCTCTAATTTTATCAATGGATTTTTTTATTCCCATTGACCTAACATAGCTACCTAGAAAATTAAGTACACATATCTACAATTAACAAGGTGCTGCCTTCTTGTGAATACATCTAATGCCTCAATGATTGGCTACACTTAATTCATAAGTTTTTTAACTTGCAGCTTATATCCCTTTTAGAATAATGTCTAATAATAGTCCTAGGTACAAGTATAGTTATCATATGACAAGTAAGATTGAGGAGGAGACACTACAAAGCTTAGTTTACAATTTTCTCATAAATGTGTAGGAAAGTATACCCATGTTTCTATAGTTCCAAGTCAGGTGATCAAGTTAGAAAAATCAGTGGGCCAAATATATGTATTGGTTTAGGCTAAGGTTGTTTTTAAGGTTAAGGTGGGCTTAAAGTCACTATGGAGGCACTAGTGATGGAGGCAATAGAGGTGAATACTTGAATGGACACTTTAGAGGAGCACTTTATGTTTAGGAAACATACACACTTCTTAATTAGCCCAAATGAGAGTTAACAACATTATGATGAGGTGTACCTATAGCTACTAGGTTATGCTAAGTGGGTTTAGAAGTATAAATAGTGAGCTTATTCTAGTTTATCCATGGCTCGAGACTCACAAAATCCCCATTGTCAATTCAAGCAAATCAATGGCATACTTGTGTGAGGAACTACCCAATCCTTAGTGAAAGAAAGGTGGTAATCAAAAGATCATCAATTTCTTGCCTCACATCATAAAACCTATAAAATTCTAAAATATGCATACAAGATCTGTTTGAATAAGGAATGCTGATGGGCACTCTAACATTTCATGAGTGCCAAAAGTGATAAACATGAGCTTTTGTAGCACTACATCCAAAATTAAAGAATAAAAATGTCATCAATGGTTTTGATCTTGACTTTATAACCCTTATTAGATGGGAAATTTTGCTCCATGTACACCTCCTCATAGACTGGTACACTTCCCTTTAGATATAAAACTTGAAGTGCCTTTGTGATGTCGCTATATAAGTCACTTAGTAAATAGCTATTATACCTTTTTTATATCTTCTTGATCATTTGATATAACAGACATCTTGTCTTCTTGGAGTACATGGTACTTCCACCCTTGGGCTTTCATGGGAGTTGGCCTATAACATTTCAATACATGGCTTCTCATGGATATGGCTTAGATCTATTCTCATATCTCAACTTCGTTTATGATCCCTTCATTGCATTGGTATCATAGCTCTTGGATTGGATCCTGATGTTTTGATTAGGGAATGATTATTACTTAATCCATTTTTAGAGTAGTACTTTTACACAGTTTCTAGATTTTGATTTTCTTCATTTTGAGAGGATTAGCAGAGCAGTGAGATTAATGCTTAATAATTTTTGAGTTGATGGTAATCACCATTTTTACAAACCCTAATCTACACAGTTTCTTGATAATCTTCTTGATTATAATCCTAGAAATTTTACATTTCTTGATTTTCTTAAAAAATTTCTTTATTTTCTAAAATCTTAAAATCTTTTAAGATTAGAGGTTCTTTCACTAAACCTACTAGATCTTTCTCTAACCTTGCTTAGACCCTTAGGATGTTGTACATTTTAGGGAGAGGTTTGAGGCTTTATGCTAGTTTTGGTGAAAATTTCATCAAAAAAGTAATGTGAATTTCAGATCTATTGCAGAAATTGTTCAAAGATTGTTGTGGAGAGGTCAAATCTATTACAAATTGATTGGTGAAGAATTTACAAATCTTTATGTAGGTTTTGATCAAAGAAGTGTGCGAATTGAAGATTATAGTTCTATTGAGGATTTTATGCAGATTACTGTGTAGTTGGCAATTTAGTTCCAGATTTAGAAAAAGTTTACTATGCATAGAAAAATTTCAAGAATCTTGGTGCAGCATTTTCAAAGTTTACAAAGATTATCGTGCAGAATCAAATCTTGGTGACAGTGAGTGATTCTTGATCAAACTTTTATAAATCTTGGTTATTTCTTGCAAAAAAGTTTACAAAGATTATTGTGCAGAATCAAATCTTGGTAACAGTGAGTGATTCTTGATCAAATCTTTATAAATCTTGGTTATTTCTTGCAAAAATCTAGTTTATTTAAGAAATTGTTACAAACTTCAAGAAAACAATGGATATTGGTAAAAAAATTATGCAAGAAAGAAATATTATTGAATCTTGGTGATAATAGTACAAGAATGTTGATTAAGTGCCATTAAGATGGTTTCTTGATCAAGAAAATGCCTAACAGTAAGGATTAGTACTAGTCTACTAATTACTAATTAATCTTGGTGAAACTTGACAAATCATAAGGAGTTTAGATAGTTTATTGATCAAGAAAGAGTAATGTGGCAACAACAGCAACATGATTAAGGTAACAACAACATCAGGGTGATTAAAGATCTTTGAGTGAAATTATTGACTTAATCAAGATAGTTAAGTGGCGATTTCGCAATTGTTGGTGATTAAGATCAGTTGGAATAGCATTTTGATCAAAGATTAATTGGCCTCTTGGTGATTAAGATCACTTGGAATAGCATTTTGATCAAAGATTAATTGGCCTCTTGGTGCATTAATCTAGAAGATCAACATTGCCTTGATATAAGCAATGACAGATTCTCCATGCAACATTGAATTTATGGGAAAGATACATCAATAGCAATGTTATGATGATCTTGAAGCTTTTCAAAGAGCTCTTGGGGCTCTAGCTCAACAAAGAAGGTTTGGCATCATAGAGCTTTGAGCTCTTAGCTCTGTAGAGCATCATTGTGTAGAAGACAAGTGAATAATTTAAGCACAAGCAATAACATACAAGCCTGCACGGATTAAAAGAAGTGGCTACCACTATTGCCTTAGTAAAGAGAAGTTTGTTGCTCTGCACATCTTGCAGTCTAATGGTTATAAACATTTGTGGGAGAGCTACCCTCAGTTGCAGTGTGAGCTTCAAAAAGCTATTGTTGTTGGCATCAAAGATGATGCAAAAACAAAGATTCCAATTTTGGACAAGCAAGCCATAATAGACATGACCAGTCTTAAATGAATTAGATGCTAATGCTAGCTCTTCTTGATTGGCATCCTAGCCTCTATGCATCTTAACGTATATATTGGTAGGCTAAGTACCACCAGGGCGCTCATCACCTGCTCCTACATCAGGATCAGCACACACAGCACAAGATTTTATATCTGACGGCCATTCCCCTTTCTCTGTATGTGCGGTGGGTAGATCAAGTGTCATGAAAGGGTCCCTCATCAATCATCTACTTAAAGAGAGAGCTGCTAGAGTTTATCACATCAAACATCTGCTCAAAGAGAGAGCTGTTGAAGTTTCTCATAGCAAGCCAAATGTGGAGGAGCACGCCTTCAATTTCCATGGCTTATTCTGCATCAAAGAGATCCCTGGCTCTGATGGCTCTAGCATGCCATTGCATGACGCTCTCATCGATGACATTTCTCGTTGGCCCGCCACAACCGGTCAACCACCACCGATGGGAGCCGTCGGAGCCTGGACCCGTGGATGGGTTATAACGCCAATTTCACCAAAGGTTTGGAGCCAGTTCCTGAACTCCGCAACAAGTAGCCTAACTTTGGTGGCATTATATTTGAGGATGGTACCCAAGAGCAAGCCATAAAGGCTCTTTATAGCCCATGCACCCTTTGTAGACGTGCAGTCTACAGAGGGTGTGTTCTCTATCAATGGCTATGCTGCGGGTGCAATGGATGCAAGAAAACATCAAGAAGGTAATATAAGTTGCTCTATATGTAATCCTTTTGCTTCTCCTATTTGCTTGCTTTTCCTTATGTTATATGTTTGTACATGGTGGTTGTGCTATCATCAGGTGATGCAACGGAGATGGCCAGGAAGGTAGTACACACAGTCGATCTGTGTACCCCGCCTCAATCTACAAACTTGGAATAGCCCTCAAGCTTGTATATATGTGATGATGATGACAACATTGGTGATGAGGATGACAATGGAATAGAAGCTCCATTTCATGAGGAGAATGAGCATGGTATGACAGGTAAGCTAGATGTGCAACAGTAGCCGCCTCGACCTGTCTTGACAATGTGGTTGATGAGCTCATTAAAGATGCACTCCATATGCAGGAGAAGCATACCTCAGAGATTGAGCACCATGTAGATGAATTTTTGGATTAGGACCATTGTTTATAGAAACGAAAGTCTATGGAGCTTGAGAAAGAGGTGGACCAGCTTCTAGAGCAAGCCCACGAGTTGAGGGACACCCACCATGAGCATATGCAGATTGACAACAATGCTGAAGATGGAGTATATGCAGGTGAGGGACAACCATCTATTGGAAAAGGTAGAAAAGGGATTGGATGGTCATGGAAGAGTATCATGGGTGCAGAAGGTCTCTAGAATGAGCTCACTAAGACGATCCTCTCGGGTTAGAGCATAGCTGTCCATACATGTGTGTATGTGTATACATGTGAGTGTATGTGTATGCATGTGTTCATGTGTGTGTCCATACATGTATATGATATCTTTGCTTGAGATGGTTTTGGCAGCCATAGAGTAGAGAGAAAGAGTCATAACAATACATAGCTGACTGTATATTGATGAACACACTTGATATCATGATGCACACCCTCACAGCTGACTGTGCTTGATGGACACAATAGATGAATATGAAATCATAACACACTTGAAATCATGAATGTTACATAGTGGCATAAGCAACAACTTCATCATGGTTTTCTCCTCTCTGATTCTTTGATTACTCTTGCATCAAGTTTTTGTTGCATTGTGGGTCTTTTACTAGTGGTGGTCGGTGTAGTGAATGAGATAGTTGTTGTTGTGTCATTCAGTTTGCTGTGTCTTTTCTTCCTTGATCCCTTCTCAATGAATGGTTTTTCTCTCTTTAAAGTGTTCCTAAACCCATCCTCAGTGGCAACAAAGGCCTTCGTTGCATCGCATGAATCTTGCCTTCTTGCTTTCAAAGCTTGAAGTTGACCCAAAGTCCTCTTAATGCTAGAGGAGGCTTCCAAGATGAGCTTTACATCCTGTCCTACAAATGCAACCAGCTCTTGGCATAAGTGTTGTAGCATTGCAGGGCTTTGAATCTCCATATTTGCCATTCCAAGTTCTTGATCCAAAGTTTGAAATGGTTCCACATCTGTATTGTCATGCATGTGCCGCTATCATGTGTGTCTATAACATTTTGAAGATGGCTTTTTGAATGACCACTCAAAGAACCTTTGTACAAGTCCATGCAATGTGATAGAATTGTGCTCTTAGATATGCCTGTCATAAGCATGACCTTGATTTGGTGCTTACATATATTCCCTAATTCAGCCCATTTGCATGTACATTGACAATCAGAGTTGTAAACTGTGTACTCTAACTTCTCATTGGACTTGCTTCTCACAAGTGCATTTGATTTGTTATTGGCATTGGGTTTGATTGTGACAAACTCATCTGGAATTTGCACTGCACGCATGAATGAGTTCTCCACTACCTTTTCAATAACATTATTCATGACAAAACTAGCATCTTTCATCATCTGAATGTACCAATAGTATGGGAGAGCAACTGTTGTGAAGAAGCCAATCTACACGTCGCCTAACCATCTTCTTGGAACTACACAAGAACTTGTACTTCAAAGTACCATGGTAAGCCTCGATCGCGTCGTTGGTATCTTGACCAAAATGAGGTAGAGTCCTTGTTGCACGCACCCACATGTCTATCATGCAACATAAAGCACCATGGATCATTGCATGTGTGTAATCATCATTCATGCATAAACATTATAAAAGAGAAATCACATCAAATATTTGAAAACATATGAAGTAAAGAGCAAGATAATACTAGAAGCTTACCAAGCTTGTCTTCCCAATACATTTTGAAGTATTGTAGAAAGGCAATCTCATCACTAAATTCTTCCATGAATGCATTTATCATATCCTTCACATCTTGCTTTGTAGCTTGATCCGAGGCTTCACATTTTTCTCTTATGTTCATAATGTTACCAAGACAATGAAATATTGCTGCTCTCTTTGGCCATTCTTTCACCTTTCTAATGAGTTGTTTCAAGCAACATCTCCGCACATGCCATAAACACAAGTAAATTGGTGATTGAATATAACCCTGCATTTATGAGGTATCATAAGTCACATGTACACCTATTTGAGAGGTAGGAGAAAGAACAAATAAATATTGTCACCTCAAGGCATCGATCTCTCGCTCGGCATCATCAACCAAGAATGCACTTGTTCCCATGATTTGTGGTAATCGAGCATGCGGTCCCTAAACTTTGTTAACCACAATCTAATGACTTCATATGTGGCGCTTGAGGCAAGGACCCAAGCAATTGGAACACCATTTAGATGAGAGTCGAACACGAGAATGGTATACAAGTGGAACTACAAAATATTTAGTTTTAGCGAACATAAAATGTAACGTCTACACCTTATAAAGAAGATAAAAAGCACGATATATACCTTATACTTGTTTGTACCAAATGTTGAGTCCATTGCCATTCCCAAACTTGTCGCACATCTCTCTTTGCCATGGAGTTTGAATGCCAAGAATGAAATCCTTATTGCAATCAAGATCTTGTTCTTGGTACACAAAAGTCATAGAAGAGTTTTCTAGACACACCGACGCTTGGTACTCTCTGCATCATCATCATGTGATTGATATCTATCAATAGCAAGCTTCTTGGAGATATTCATGATATCTTGAATCGACAAGAAGTCATCCCTTGTCATAGGACACTTTGCATCACTGTTTTGGCGTGCTAGTAAGTATTAGATGCCACTTGGGTTATCCGATTGGAGTTGATGTTGATTTACACTTTGTTGGCATGGATTTTTGCAAGGATAAATGATAAGTTTGTGTATTGGAAATCTCAAGGTTTGCCAATGCATGTTCGGCTCAAAGTGGCACAATCTATTATGATTAGCATGATATCTTTTTTCTTGCCTTTATTGCCATGGACGGGCAAATCTTTGCATCAGATACAACAACCAATTAGATTTATGCTATGGAAAAGAGTAGGAAATAAGCCAAGGCTGATGTGGATTTCTTGGAAACAAATTACTACTCTGAAGAGGAGTGGAGGGGCAGCCCTATTAGATGTCAGATTACATACGGTTGCAAGGAGATGGCCTTTATTGTTGCAAGATATGTGTGTATCTCAAGAGCCACAAGTGGTAATGGGTAAGGCCCTCGTAGAGGAGGTTGCACTTGTGCATAGTAATACTAGGATTGATGGTACATGGTGGGATGTAGTGAATGGTTCCCAACAGGTTTGAGTAGTGGCTTCACCTCTCCTTTCTCATTTGATGATCTCATGGAAGGAGGTGTTAGCACACACTAAATGGAAGCCTTCAGATCAGCAGTTGCAGTTGAATTCTATGGCAGGTGAGGTGTTGGCTACTTCACGACTTCTGGAGTGGCCTGACAAACTTGTTGATCAACCAAAATTCAATAGAATGGCTTGATTGGGAGTAGTGAGAATTATGTATGCTTTGTTGCCACATAGAGATCACTTATTGTCTTTTCGAAAAATCCATCAATATTTTTGGGTTCCACGTGAATATGTACAGCTATGGGAGAAGGTGAGGACAACACTTACACTGTTTGGTGATATTTCTTAGTCGGAGGATAAGCAACCTTGCTTAGATTGGGCATTTAAAAAGCTTCAGGACATTGTCTAGCGTACAACAAATCAAGCGTACCATATGATGAGGAAAGATAAGCGTTGAATCACTAAGAAGGCTAATAGGGTATGGAACATCAGAAAGAGTAGGGTGTGGTGGAAGGAAGTAATCTTACAGGGCTGGTGGTCTAAGATTCCATATCAAGGGAAGGTGTTCCTATGGCGCATGCCTACCACTGGGGGACCAATTTGCAAAAGCGACGGATTACTTCTAATAATTGTGTGTTTTGTACTATATGCTTGGAAACATGCCTCCATCTTTTCACCCCATGTCCCAGTGGAAAAGAAGGTGTGGGATTTCCTTTCTCGTGTATGGACTTTGTTGAGACAGATAGGCCTCGTTTTTACTTGTTTTTGTCTTGTTTTCAACCCATTTTTACCCCCTTACTTATGGTCAAAACTGGACTAAGGCATGTGATAGCTCGAGACAAGCGTATCATTCAAGGGATCCTAGCATGCTTTATAGCACAGTGTTCGCCTATCCGGAGCTCCCGTGGCCCTCAGAACACTCTATTTGTGCCTAGGTGTGAGGCTTAAATTAGAAAGTCCAAGGGTGCCTGTGGGGGGAAAGGTGAAGGCTTTGTCTCACACATGTCCACTCCACTCCTTGGGAGGGTAGACTATATATAGAGCTTCACTCCCCTTAAGCTTTCACTTGAGAGAAAGCTATAGAGGCTCACTCTCCTATATATATATATATATATATATCAAAAGACCGAGACCGAGACCGGGGTCGATTGGGGGTTTTTTTTTAACACTCCGTAAAGGTTAAAGACTGGATTTTTGGCAAGATTCTGAATGGGCCGGATAACCTAGAACATTCAGTTTTCTTTCATTTTTTCAGGTGGACAAGTTTGTGGCATATCTGGTTAACAAGGAATGCCTTCATATTTGATGCAAAAGTTGGTATTACAGCTCACATAGGTCGTATAAAAGGGCTACTATTATGGCAAGTCTCTTCCTTGAGGTCGTATAAAAGGGCTACTATTGTGGTAAGTCTCTTCCTTGTGGGGGTAAACTCATTTGGTGGAGAATGACACAACTATATATTGGATAAGGGTACTTCAAGCTACACCTGTGGTTTGGAGTAATTAGTGTGAGGGAAAGCTAGTACATAACATGGTGCGCCATGTGGTCATTTGTAAAGTAATTTTTGGTGATATACCTTCTATTACAAAGAGAGAGAGAGAGAGAGAGAGAGAGAGAGAGAGAGAGAGAGAGCTAAGAATAACATCTTCAATAGCTTAAGCACACATAAAAGTAATGAAAGAGAGAGAGAGAGAGAGTGAGAGCTAAGAATAATCTTGAGTAGCTTAAGCACACATAAAAGTAATGAAAATAGTTGAATTGATTTTGTTTTACATTTGGCTTCTTGAAATAATATCTCACCTATATCTACCATCACATGCTTATCACCTCATCTAATCATACTACTATGATGAAGGTCAAAGATTCATAAACACATTTTGATGTTTTCATCAACTAGATACACGTGCTTCATCCCTAATTAATAATGCTAAAATTAATTTCGACGAAATGGAAAAAGTGAATACACCATATAGTTAACTAAGTAAGTAGATATATTTTGCATGATAAGTGGAAAGTAATTAAACCAAACAAAAATGATACCTTTGCATAATGCCTTCTAATTAGAGCAAAATTTGAGACCTTAATCACCGACTTATTAAGTTTTTTTTGTATAGAAAGATATCATCTAAAAGCATATAAAAGGAGAAGAATGCTACACCCATAATGCATAGACAAGGATATTTGTTAGGGGGTCATGCACATTACATGTATTAACTAAGTGAATCCCCCCTTAATCTCCTCATCAACTCCATCAACAAGAATAATTTTTATTGGACATCTCAAAACACTTCAAGGGAAGTGTCACAAATAGCCTTCTTACAGATAGGAGAGATCTCCTTCTCTTTCAAAAGTTTAATAGTCTCAAGCTAAACAATACGAGGAGTATTTAGAAATTGGGTTTATAGCTAAGGAGTTTTGACATATTCATCAACTTATCCTTTCTTAATTTATGTGGAACACCACGCTCTCTTGAATCTCCTTAATAACCTTGGTTGAGCTAAAGGATATCAAGGTGGATCTTGCTTTTGGTGGAGTTTGATTTCCAAAATATGTGGAGGAAGAGAAGTGCCACTACTTCCTATATCAAGAGTGTATGAGTGAGCAAAATGCCATGGACACAAAAGAGTTACAAGGTTGTTATTCCATTATCAAGTTGATTGTTCTTAGGGATAAAGTGTATCTTGTCCACGGATGGTGTGAAGGTAGTGAGGATGTTTACACATCTAGGTGCCACCCACCATCAAAGAGTGCCAAAGAGTGGGAGGCACCTAAAGCACATGTGGCATTCTATGTCCAAGATTGCAAGCTACTGAATGAGATGTTGCCAATCTTGTAGGTGTGTAAACACCTACAAGATTGCAAGCTACTGAATGAGATGTTGCCAGTCTTGTAGGTGTGTAAACACCTTGAATCTAACAATAGCCGGGTGGATAAGGCAGTGACCTTTCTCCCCTCAGGATGCGGGTTCGCCCATCCCTCTCACACCACAGAAAGGGTGTGTGTGATCCTCTCTCAAAAACATAAAAATCAAAAGCCCTGAATCTACACTCATTTTTTTTTTGGACAAAAATAGTTATATATTTATAAACAACCGGCTAGTATTCCATATCATTTTTATCATCATTTTCCCTCTTTACAACCATGGGAGTGTACAGCCAGTACCTGGAGTAACATCTTTTTCAACTGTGGATTGGAAGCTTCCATCGCGGAAGAAATGTGGCAGGCATTGTGTTGCGCGAACAGCTGCAGCTGCATGTACCATCATCCGCTGCACTTGGGGAGAGCACTCTCTCTCACCCACTCAGTGACCAGCAGGCGATTAGTCCAGCTGCCTCGGCTCGCCTCCCGACGTTTTGGCCCCACCATCAACAAGCGGCCTCTCTGCTGCGTCGTCAACAAGCCCTCTGCTGTGGTGGAAGAGTCTCCAGCCAAAAGCTCGCCGCCGGAAACAGAACGTGAGGACCCCCGTAAGCGCAGCACTCCACGGCCTCCCACCTCCGACATCGAAGAAATACGACGCCTCCGCTGGAAGAAGGTCATGCATCTACAATTCCCACACATTTCGCTTTGGAACTGGCCCTTTTTTACACACACACACACACACACACAAGTTGTTATATCAACAAGAGTCATTATGTTATGACTGCATGCCTCAATTGTGATGTCAACAAGCGTCATTATGGATGCTTTTAGTCTCAAGTGATGCTTGCATCATCCATTTCAGAATCATCGAGCATGATAATTCCACTATGCTCTCCATTGAGTGCGTTAGTGGAGGTTCCATTTGATGTTTGATGCTCCTTTGAACAGATGAAAGGCTTTACAGGAGTAGAATAAACTCAATTAATATCCTTTATCTTGGAGGTAGCACGGTTGGTAGGCTTTGGGGCCATCAATGATGGTTCATTTGTTAGAAGTCATCTCCTGTCTTTCTGTAGACACCAGGGCCTTTGTTGTGGGTGTGCTCGCCCTTGTAGGTGTTGTTCTCATTTTTCCTCACTCCCCGTATTTTTTCCCTATTTTTTCTTGGCATGGGAGGCTGCCCTGTGATGGCAGGAGGACCTAGTTGTTGGCCGACTGCATCAGTATGCTTGTGTTCACATTGTGGAGCTGGCCGACTGGTCTGGACAAGTCGTGGACCTTTTTATGCAGGCCGGCTGCTGTGTGCAGGTCGTGGGCTCCTTTGGTGTCCTGTTGATTGTCCCTGATGCAGGCCGACTGCATGCTTGGGGCCATATAAAATGGCCCCACAGCCCCTTGCCATTGTTGTATCATTACGGGATCTTCTTTGTGTATATAGAGCAGAGTTACACGCCTCTCTCTCTCTCTCTCTCTCTCTCTCTCTCTCTCTCTCTCTCTCGTGCTGTTGTTTTATGCATTGCGTTTGCTCTTGTGTTCCCAGATCTGGTCATCATCTCCGCTGCGTGTTCTGACATGGTATCAGAGCCCTAGGCTCTAGATAGTTCTTGGGATTTGTGTGAGCAAGAGGGGGATTGTTGGGTTGCTGATTGGTGGATTGTACGGGACTGTTTGGGAAGAGGAGAAGCAAGAGGACGGCGGGCTGATTTACTGGACAGCCACTTGCGGGTGTAAGTTCTTCTTTGTTTCCACCCACCCACCCCTTTTCAGAGTACATCCTCGCAATGGCAGATTTGTTAGAGATGGCTGAGAGGCATGTGAAGATCCCTACACTCCCCACGTTCCCGGTGGACCGTCAGTTGGACGGGAACAATTACGGCATATGGAAGGTTATGATGGAATCTATTATGGAGTTTTACGACCTCGCTGATTTCATTGTTGTTGGGGTTCCACGGCCGGAAGTAGAGGAAGGGGAGGTGCCGTCGATCTGAAAGGACCGGGAGGCACAAGCACAGGCACAGATGTGGGATCGTGTCAACGCCATGGTCCGTTCGTTTATCTTTCTCAACTGCCCACCGCAGGTAATCAATCATGTAAAGCATATGACGCTGGCAAAAGGTATATGGCAGCATTTGGCTTCTCTTTACAGCAAGGTATCGCCCATGAAGAGGATTTCCTTGGAGGTACAGATGCGGGTTATGAGCCCTGCAAAGTCGTTGACGATGCGGGAGCATATTGACAAGCTGCAGGCTTTTCAACAGGAAGTTCTTCAGGCTGGGAAGGAGATATCGTCAGAGGACATGGCCATAACATTGCTGTCGCATTTGCCCTCTCAGTAGCATTTTACTCGTCTTTGATTACCAATGGCAGGCTCAACACCATCACGTGGGAGGAGCTTGTGTCCATGGTCTTGGACCAGGAGGAATGATTCACGAACCCTCCTCAGGGTGGAGGTTCGGAGGCCTTAACTGGCCAACGATCGAAAGGCCGTAACACGGGTAAAGGGAAGGCTTCATCGGAGAAGTCTTCTCAGAAGAAGTCTGTCTCGCTGACCGCGAGAAACTAAAGGCAGAGAGGACCTGTAATGATTGTGGCGACGAGAAAGGCCACTATTGGAGGCAGTGTCCCAAGCGGAAGACCGAGAAGGGTAAAGATTCCTCAGCAGCAATCATGAAGACTCCGGCTTTTGTGCACCTGGAGGTTATGGACACCGATGTTTCATTTTCTCCAGGCAGGGAGGAGGAGGATGGAGGATTCTCCGCAACGGATACTCGGGAGTGGATTCTAGACAGTGGTGCTTCCAGGCACATGACTCCTTCCCGTTCGTATTTACAGGGTCTCTGCAGGTATTCTGGTCCCATTCTTACTGGGGATACATCCACTATCCCAGTTTACAGTGAGGGCAGGTTGGAGATAGTTCTCGATGGCAGAGGGGGGAAGCATTCCTCCCAGGTGTTGTATGTTCCGTCACTTGGTTTTCATCTGTTGTCAGTGCATCAGGTTTGCAAGACTGGCGTACGAGTGGAGTTTGATGAGCATTTTGTTGCTCTCCGGGACAAAGCAACAAGCCAGGTGGTTTGGGAAGGCGGAGTGGAGAATGGAGTTTATAAGCTTTTAGCACTCTTTCTCCCAGGTCCTCAAGTTTGTGATAAGTGGCAGTCTGGTAATGGCCACTTAAGTGTGGATACGTTGCAGGTGCAGGCTTTCCGGGACCAGATGGTGAATAGCTTGCCAATTGATGGCAGCAGTTGGCAGAAACTTTCCAGTACTGATGTTGGTGGTTCTTGTGTTCGTCAGTTAGAGGAAACTGAACAGGTAACTTATGCTCTGATGTCTCGTAATATTCGGGACAAAGAAACTACTGTAGATGAGGATGTTCTTTCCACGGGGACCTCTCGGAAAGCCAGGCAGGTTGCAGTTGATTACTTGCAGAAGGAGGTGGATTCTCCAGGCTTTGTGGTTCTGAATTCAGAGGAGGTGGTCAACAGGTTTCAGAAGGCCTTGCGTGGTCTTCAGCAGGTTTCCAGGACTTGGCTTTGCACCGGAATAGGTGTTGATCCTTGTGAGCAGTGTGATGCCTTTTTGACTCATAAGCAAAATGGTGCATTGATTTGGTTGATGGACACCAGATTGGACGGGAGCTTCCTGATGAGGCAGTTGAGCTCATGGTTGCAGATGACTCTTTGGGAGGCAGGATTGCGTATCTTGTGGTTTCTGCGGCATGTGAAGGATCATGGACTCTTTTACACAGGAGGGGGATTGATTGATGGAGTCTGACTCCACGGTTGGAGTGACTCAGTTTGGGGAGGAGATCCGGACACGAGGAGATCTACTTCAGGCCCAGGAGCAGTTTTATAGAGTAGTAAGAGACAATCATCTTTTGCCTTGTTGTCAATAAAGGCAGAGCCGACCAGAAGGATCGTCCTCTTTTCAGTCACGACGTCCTCAGTCCTTCCAACCACGCAATTCAGATCGTGGACGAGACCAAGGATGTGACCAATCTTGCAATCCTCGTCCTTCCACTGTCCCTTCTGGACAGAATCAATAAAAGACAGGATTGTGGACAATTTGCAATGGACCTCATCGTTGGTTTGAGTGCCTCAAAAGACCAACCCATCGACACTTCCTAGGAGAAACCCCGAGTTGTTGACAAAGGAAAGCGTGCGGTTAATCACCATGCTATTGCACCTGCTTCGGTGGTCACCGCTACTGCCATAGCTCAATCTGCCTCTTATGCTGAACCCTCCACTTCTGAGGAGAAACCCCCAGTTGTTGACAAAGGAAAGCGTGCGGTTAATCACCATGCTATTGCACCTGCTTCGGTGGTCACCGCTACTGCCATAGCTCAATCTGCCTCTTCACCATTACCCTAGCGGTCTACTCAGGTTTTGGTTCTTCAAGGTTCTATTTCCAAACCCTATTCATGTGCTCATTGACAGTGGGTGTTCCATAACTTTGTGGAAACCACCTTGACCCAGAGATTGAAGATTCAGACTTCTCAAAGTGCTGTTATTTATGAAGTAGAGCTTGCCAATGGTTCCACATCCTTGTGTAACACCGTTGCCAAACATCTCTCCTTTCGAATTCAGCACTGTGTGAAGTGGGGACTTGGAGATGACCTAAAGATGTCGGCTGTGTACAGGAGCTGTCGGCTGAACCAAAGGACACAGGAGGTGTCGGCTGAGGTGGCTGCAGGCGCATCTTCATGTTGGGATTTAGTATCCCGTCGGTTGGCCAGCTTCCCAAGGAATCCAAAGGCCTATAAATAGGCAAAGAGGCTCCTCATTGTAATCATTCACTCCCATAAGGGGTGGGTCCTTAGGGTCCATATTAGGACTAGACTTTTGGGTGTCTTATCACCTTTTGTATGAAGGCAGCCTAGGGCTGTAGATTTAGGTACCTTTTTGTACCATCAGAATATACTGAATTTCCAGCCTCTCTCTCTCTCTCTCTCTCTCTCTCTCTCTCTCTCTCTCTCTTCATGTCTGCGTTTTGCATCAGCATGTTTCCAGTGGTGTTTAGGGCTGAAAGAAGACCCCCAGAGCTTTCGCGTGTTACAAGTTGACCATGCTATTGATCTCCTTTCTGGTAGTGCTTCCCCTACTCGTGCTCCATATTGAGTTTCTGTATATCATCAGATTCGCATTCGCGACGGTGATGAATCTCAGGAGAGACAGCGACAACTCACTGAACTTTTGGAGAAAAGACATATTCGACCAAGCAAAAGCCCTTTTGGAGCTCCAATACTTTCGGTGAAAAAGAAGGATAACTCTATGCGCCTTTGCATCGACTATCGCGCCCTTAATAAGTTGACTATCAAGAATAAGTATCCTCTTCCGCGCATTGATGAATTGTTTGATCAATTACTCCATGCAAAGGTCTTCTCCAAAATTGATCTTAAGTCTGGATATCATCAGATTCACATTCGCGACGGTGATGAATATAAGACAGCTTTTCGCACAAAATATGGTCATTATGAGTACCTGGTTATGCCATTCGGGTTAACCAATGCCCCTGTAACATTTCTGATGAATGATCTTTTTCGTCCTTTTCTGAACAAGTTTGTTATTATCTATCTTGACGACATCTTGGTGTTTAGTCGTAATATGGATGACCACAAGGCACATCTTAAGATCGTTTTCCAGGTGCTTCGTGACAGTGCTCTTTACATTAATCTAGGCAAAAGTGAATTCTTCAAGACATTCTTAGAGTACCTCGGACATCATGTTTCAGTTGATGGTATTTCTGTGGATCCAAAGAAAATACAGGTTATTGTCAATTGGCCAACTTCCACAAACATCCATGATGTTCGTTCTTTCTTGGGACTTGCCAACTTCTATCACGCAAAGGTTCATCGATTTTTAGAAATAGCTGCTCCTCTTACAAAACTTTAAAGTCCGCTCCTGCATTCAAGCGGACTGAAGACGCAACTCAAGCTTTTGAAAGTTTAAAGACAACTTTGACCACAACTCCTGTCATGGCTATTCCTGACCCTACTCTCCCCTTTGATGTTTATACGGATGCTTCCGATATTGCCACTAGTGCCGTCTTGATGCAACAAGGACGTGCTATTGCATTTGACAGTCATAAACACATAGTGACATGGGACGGGGGGAACGGACCCTAGGGACGGGGAACGCCTGGGACGGGGGCGGGACGCCCGCGGGACGGAGGAACGGGGACGGCAGCCAGGAAGCGCAACGGGGACGCCGGGAACGCGTCCCGGGAACGTTCCGGGAACGGCGTTCCCTGTCCGTACGGGAACGGTCAAACTGGCCGTTGCGCAGTTTTTGACCGTTGGGCGGGGCTTCAACGGCTCTCTCTCCTAGCCGTTTGGTGATGCGCATGGCTGAAGCTCTCCCACATGGCTCCCCTTCTTCTATATAAGAGACCTCCATGCTCTCCTCAAGCCATCTCCTCTCCAAGCTCTCCCTCTCCAAGACCCAAGGCTCAAGGCTCAAGCTCTCCCTCTCCAAGCTCTCCTTCTCCAACATCCAAGCTCTCTCTCTCCAAGCTCACCCTCTTCAAGCTCTCCTTCTCCAACATCCAAGCTCTCCCTCTCCAAGCTCACCCTCTCCATTGTCCAAGCTCTCCTTCTCCAACATCTCCATCCCAATTCTCCATCTTGACTCTTTCTCAAGCTCTACCATCCATCTCAAGCTCTACTCTAGTCTCTAGAGTCTATCACTATGGCATCCTCTTCTCAAACCCCTTCCTCTCCTCAACCCGGGTCCGCCGCCGCCTCCACTACTTCAACACCCGCTCCATCACGAAGAAGGAGGCCCGCCGTACATCGATGGAGTTGGTGGGATGAGGTAGAGTGCTCACAATACGGTCAAGGGGGTGGTTCAAGACCATGGGTATGTAAGCTTTGCGGCTACAAGCGAACCGGCGGTGCCCACAAAGTGCGTGCTCACTTCTTGCATGAGCCCGGCAACGAAGTGCAATTTTGCAAGGAGGTTTCGGCCGAGAAGAAGAAGGAGCTCCTTGAAAAGCTTGTGGTTTATGAGGCGGCCGAGTTGGCAAAACGCAATCCTCAAGTGGCCGTCGACCCCACATCCTTTGTGAGGACATCAACGCCGCATGTACCTCGTTCATCAAGAGAGGCATCCGCTTCCCGGGGACGCCAAAGTACGCTTGATGAGAATTGGAACCCTCAATTGAAAGAGGAGGTGGACATGGCGGTGGCACGATTCTTCTTTCATGACCACATAGCATTTCGGGCGGCACGGTAAGTCCTTGGCACTATGCTCATGTACTATTCAAAATTCAAATATCATGCTCTAAACTTTAAACTTTAAAGACTAAAACTTAAAAGACTAAATGATGGTAAAAATCTGAATTTTGTTTGTGTTTTGCATATGGTGTTTTGGATAGATCTCCATACTTTCGGTCCATGTGCAAATTGATAGCGGAGTATGGACCCTCTTATGTTCCCCCCTCTTCGGAGACCATCCGCACCTCTCTCCTTGACAAGGAGAAGGCAAGCGTGGAGGTGGCGGCCAACCACATGAAAGAGCAATGGGCTGAAAATGGTGTTACCCTCGTCGTTGATGGGTGGAGTGACACTAGAAAGCGCTCCATCCATGGAGTTGTTGCCTACTCACGAGGGGAGACATACTTTGTCGACTCCCATGATGCTTCCGGGACGGGGAAGAGTGCCGAGATACTTGCTGCGGAGTGGGCAACAACACTAGAGACGGTGGGGGCGGAGAATGTCATTGCCATATGTGCGGATGGAGAACCGGCAAATAGGGCGGCGGGGACAATTCTCCAAGCAACCTATCCTCGCATCACCGTGTGCTTTTGCATGGCCCATTGCCTCAACAACCTTATCAAAGACATAGGGGCCTTGGATTGGGTTGCACCTGTCATTGAGGGTGCCAACAAAATAGTGACCTTTGTCCTCAACCATCACAGGGTGCAGCACGAGTTTTCCAAGAAGTCAAGCCTCTCTCTTCTTAAGTATTCCGAGACGAGGTTTGCATTCAACTTTCTCATGCTAGGCCGCTTGTGTACATGTAGCGGGGCATTGAGGGGACTCTTCCTCAGTGATGAGTTTGCACGCACTTCAGAGGCTTCCACGACGGTCGGCAAATTTTGCAGGGAAAGGGCGGATGATGCGGCATGGTGGGAGGAGGCCAAGGCGCTTGTGGAGATGGTGCAACCGATTATTGATCTCCTTAGGGTGGTGGATTCCACTCAACCATGCATTGGCAAAGTGTATGAGGCAATGGATCGCATGACAGAGAAGCTAAAAGCAATGTTCAAAGTCAAGCCTCACTATAAACAGGTCAAATCCCTATGTTTGAAAAGGTGGCAAGCCTACCACTCTCCCCTCCATGCTGCTGCCTACATTGTTGATCCTGAGTTTCAAGGCAAAGGGCAACACAAGGACAAAGAGGTGAGCAAAGGCCTTCGACAAACCTTGGATCGCCTTTACACTAGTGAGGAGGATCGCCGCACAATCAAGGACCAATTGCAGATTTATAGAGAGAAGCGGGGGGCTTTTGGTTTGGCAGATGCACAGGCGGACCGCTTCAAGGTAGGGTCTGCACTTTGGTGGGAGGATTATGGTGCGGAAACTCCAAAGTTGCATGAATTTGCTGTGCGCGTACTCTCACAGGCTTGCAGTAGCAGTTGCCTAGAGCAACTCTGGTCAGTTTATAGCCACATTGCCTCTAAGAAGAGGAACCGCCTTGGTGTACAGCGTGCAAATGATTTGGTGTTTGTCAGTGCCAACTTGCGAATGCTTTGCAAGGGCTTGACAAAGAAGGCAGATCCTTTCACCGAATGGGAGCAGGCACAGCAGGACCCACATCTCTCTGATCAGCAGAGGGCCGAGATTTTAGAGGAGCTTGAGGTTGTGCCCGAGGCATTGTCCCCCCCACCTCCCCCTCCCCTCCCACTTGAGGACCAGCCTATGGAGGACTTCACCGAGGAGGTCACGATTGATCTTCACCCTTTTCACCCTCTTGCCTAGTCTCTTGACTCTTGAGTCTTGTATCTTGGCACTTAGTCATTTTGCCTTGAGTGTACACCCTCCTTGGGCCTTTCATTATGCCATTTGGCATTTTTGTTTAGATTGATCATTGTACACTCACTTTTGTTTATCACGCCATCGGCGCCCCATTATAGTTTTTTGCTAATACGACTATGCATTTCAATTTTCTCCTCTTTTTGGTGCAATTTTGTGCTTAATGTCTTGGTTTCTAAGTGTAAATCAAGTGTGTTAAAAAAATTTGCAAAAAAACAATCGTTTTCAGATTGCCGTTTTTTCCACCGTCCCCGGGACGGCCTTTTGCCCCGTTCCCGTCCCGTTCCCCGTCCCCGTCCCCGTCCCCGTTCCCCGTCCCATGTTTCTATGCATAAACACTCTGCGATTCAAGTAAGATACCTAGTATATGACAAGGAATTTTTGGCTATTGTTCATGCCTATCGTGCATAGAAACATTATCTCCTTCGTGCGGATTCAGTGGTGAAAACAGATCATCATTCTTTGAAATACATCTTCACGCAGCCAGTTATGAATGCTAGGCAAGCGCGTTGGGTTGAATTCTTAGCTAATTTTCATATGACAATTGAGTATGTTCTTGGTCTTACCAATGTGGTTGTGGATGCTCTCGGTCGTATGTCGCCAGCTTCGGTCTTGGCTATTTCTATAGTTGAAATGGATATACCTCAAAGTTTTAAGGATTGTTATTCAAAGGATCGTGTTTTTGGAAATGCATTTCGAATTCTCAATTCTCAGAATGCAACTCCTCTAGAATTGAAGATTTATGGAGCATATACATTGGTGGATGTTATTATATTATCAGGATCGTATTTGTGTACCTCATGAAGAGTCTTGGTGAAAGAACATCACGAGGTCACTTATACTGCACATCGAGGCATCAACATGTCACATGCACTCCGCACTCAGTGCATGGTGACAAACTGGCTCATCATCAGCAGTGCAACATTTGTACATTATTAGAATCCAGTAGGATGATATTTGTCGTACGCCGTGATCCCATTGTACATCCTCAGTCCAGGATAAGTCAGGCGCACGAGCTACATAGGTCATTCCTCAGCCTTAGCGGGTCAATCAGTCAGTCAGTCAAGTCCCTTAACCCACTTGGAGAGAATCATTCATGCATGTAGAGTCAGTAGAAGCCTTAGGGTTTGCATCAGAAAGCACTCTGCATTTTGCATAACATGCATTCATATGCCTGTGCATCATTTAGAACATCTCAGAAGCCTTAGGAAATTTACTAGGATTTATCCAGTATTTTTTTAATATTTTATGATATTTTATTAGCATTTAATGCCATTTATAAACATAAAGTTTATTAAATTATGACCAGCCAACTTGACCAACCCCTATCTAGTATAAATAGGCATGCATGGTGCTTAGAAGACCATTCAGCCTTCAGTAAGCTAGGCGCCTTCCTTCTCAGCACTAGGAGCATTCCCTGCCTTTAGCCTAGACTGGTCCCTGCCTTTGGAGCTTGTGTTTGTGCTTTCAGCCTTCCTTGCAGCTTAACGCAGCCCCTTCTTGTAGTCTATTCAGCATACAGTAGCCCCAGAGTCAGCAGGCGCAACTATTGTACCTTAACGCAGCCATCTTTGCCAAAACGCAGCAGTTCAGGTCCAGCCATCTGCTCAGCTCTTAGGCGCCTGCATACATTCTTTTGCCAGGCCCCAAGACAGCAGTTTACATCTGCGTTTATGCATCTACCTTGGCCAGCAGCTGTTCAGGTTCACGTTTGTAGATCTACAGCCGTACAGCAGTGCGTTTCAGCCCTGCAGTCTGCATTTCAGTCCAGCATCAGTTCTACAATAGTATTTTGCCTTCTGTGCATCATCCATACATGCAACAGTCATCTGGTGAAGGTAACATATCATTCATAAGCATTTATTTACAGCATAGTTACATAGCTTAGAACAGTCCACCGTAGTCCTTTCTCAGCCTCAGGTGTGCAGCCCTTCCTTATGCCCTTGGGAAGAGTGCATAGGCTCGAGATCAGTTCATTGAGGTGTTTCTACAGCCGTGTATAGTTCAGTTAGGCTTCCTATCCTCCGAGATCTTGCGTTTGGCTTATCTACAGTCCACAGTCATTCTCTCTAAGTAATAAAGCAAATACTATCTCGTTATCGGGATAGGGGGCCCTTCAGTGGGTAATTTGGGACCCAATCTGGTGTACAGTTGTCATATATCTCTCTCTCATCTCTTTAAAGTTTGAAGTATTAAAATGGATTGCTAAACTCACGAAACTCAGGATACAGAAGACAGTGTGAGCATTTGTGTGACAGGATCTTCCAATACAAAGACTTCCGCTGCATATCACATTGGTATCAGATTCAGATTGTCCACACACTGTATCCTAGCGTGGGGGCATCCTTGGATGGTTAGATTGCGTTCCGGCACGACCACGGACTTCAGCATCATGTCTACAGAAGAGAGTACTTATCAGCCGGAAGACGTCTCCCCTGAAGGAGACCATGTTCTTCCGCCTATAGCAGACACCATAGCTCTTCTTAGAGCTCAGAACCAACTGCTCATGGAGGGTCTCCAACTCTTGGAGGCAGCAGTAGCACGTCCCCCTCCGCCTCCAACAGCACCCGACTACATCTCCCTCTTCTTTCAAATGGAACAACAAAGGAGAGAGAATGAGGCCCGAAGGAAAGAAGAAAAAGTAGAAAGACGGGACTATGAGGAAGCTCAACGCAGGATCGACGAAGACCGGTGTCAGGCTGAACTCACTGCTCGAGAACACCAACAGGAGCTTGATCGAGAACATATGTTACTTGAGTACCAACGGGAAAAGGAGGCCATACGCTTGAGGTATCAGTAGCTCTCCTCAGTCTCCCCAGTCATAGGTGTCACCAGCCCGCAGTCCGCAGCAGCATCAACCACCGTCATTTGCAGTCAACCAAACTTCAGTAAGTATGATGGTAAGTGTGATCATTCATCAGTTAATCAATTTATTCATCAGTTTAATGCTCATTTTCCATTAGCTAGGATCACGGACCCACAAGATAAAGTCCACTTAGCGGCTCCCCATCTCACTGGTGAGGCAGTCACTTGGTGGCAGCATTGGTCTAGTATTCATACAGACCAGGCCACAGGTGTCACAGCCTTCAATTGGAACATCTTTGTCCACGACCTGAAGACCAGATTTCTCCCGCCCCTGTACATGACCAGTCTGAAAGATGAGTTCTATGGACTCAGACAAAACGGATCCCAAGCGCTTCAGTTTTCCGGTAAGGTTATTACTTTAGCACAGCAATTAGGGTTATTTGCGTAGGCTAAGATGGAGCAATTCATTCGTGGATTGGACTCAACATTCGGTTCATAGTTCGTAACTTTGAACCAAGTACATATGACCGGGCTTTGACTCTAGCTCAAAATGAAGAAATGAAGATGAACGGAGGCAAGCCCAAGCAGTCATCACAGTCCAGTATCAAACCCCAACAGGGGAAGGGTAATTCATTTTCTAAAGACACTAAGACAGACACTAGTCCTAGCTCTAGTTCAGAGGGTAAGGAATCCAAACCTAAGAAAACCCCTGAGGAAAAGGCTCAAGCAGGCATTACTGGAGGTTATCTTCCTCCAGAGGAGCAAAAGAGGTATCAGTCAGAAAACAGACGTTTTTTCTGTCATACCATTGGGCATGGTAAGAAGGATTGTCCAAAAAGACAAGTGGAGCAAGCCTCCAAAGAGCCTTTTGCTACAGTTGCCGCAGTATCTCCCACTCCTTCAGACCCGCCTGCTACCACCAATGGAGTTCAGATCTTACCTTCTATGCATTCCATGCCATCCGCGGTACTTGATGCTAAGCAGGAGGGTGAGGCAACAACCACACAGAAAAGCCTAATCCGAGCTTATGGCTCTGCCAAGGACTGACAGTTCATCATCCTTTTTGACATGGGCAGTTCTGAGGATGCCATCTCTCCCCAGTTGGCTACCAACATGAGCTGTACCTTAGTGCCCTATCATTTGGAGGTAGACGGGTTTACACTTGGTCTTCGCACCCACATATCTCAACAGGCACAACAGTTTTCTTTTCAAGTTCAAAAGGCCTCATTCTAGCGAGATTTCATTGTCTCTCCTCTTTTGGGATGTGGCATGATCTTAGGAATCCAGTGGTTTCGTCAGTATGAACCTATTCCCAATTGGGGGTAGGACACCTTTATCATCTCTAAAGGTTTTCTTGAGCCTGTCATGATTCGGGAGGATAGAAGCATTCTTGGCGTTCCTATGATTTCTCATCTCCAGGCCCGACGAGCTATGTGCAAGGGAGCAGAAGGAGCATTGATTTATGCTCAGACAGCTTCTATCTCATCGATAACTGCTGTCTCATCATCTTCAGTCCCTCAGTTGGCAGATCTCCTTCCTCATTCAAACATTTTTAAGGATGATCTCCTACCCAGTATCCCACAATGTATTTTTGCATCAGTATGTTCCAGGATGTGTTTAGGGCTGAAAGAAGACTCCCAGAGCTTCCGCATGTAACATGAATGCCCCACCAAGGCCTTGTAGACAATTGCCCCTTATGAAGCTTGGAATGGTAGGAAGCCCTATGTGGCTCATTTACATGTTTTTGGTTGTCTTGCTTATGCTCTTGTGCTGAATAACAACGGAGTAAGCTGGATGATAAGGTGGTAAAATGTATTTTTGTGGAATACAACTCGGAAAGCAAAGGGTATAGACTCCACCATCCGCCCATAGAGCGGATTTTGGTGAGTAGAGGTGTTGTCTTTGTTGAGAACTCAGTTCAGGCCATGCTTTTATGTAAAAAATAGGTACAGGTGAAGCCCTTTGGAAGACGATTGCGAGCAGGAACATTCAGCCCTTTCTGTAGCAAATACAGGCGATGGCTCTCTCCAGTAGGTACATGCGACGACAAGTGTAGGCGACGACTCTCTTTCCATCAGGTACAAGCGACGATAGGTATAGGGGACGGCCAAACTCACTACACACACTCTTGCAACACACACATACACACACATGCCAAACAGTGAATGGACACAAAACCTTATGCAGTTGGAGAAAGAAAGTGTTACTCATTTTTAGCATTCTTTTGCAACACCTTCTCGGTTGATAGATAGCGCTTCTAGTGCTCGTGCTGAGCTGGTTTCTCATGTGGATGAAATCATGAATGTACAAGAAGTGCAAGATCTTGAAGGTCCTTTTTAGAATTAAAACTCAGCACTACAGTTCAATCATTGGGTCGATGGAAATCCCTAGGTTGGGATGGTTTAATTGTGGACTTCTTTCTTCAGTTTTGAGAAATACTGAAATAACCACTCTTGCTTATGATCAATCAATCATGATTACAGGATATTATGCCATCCCTTGGCAAGAAGGGTTAGTTAAATTGGTGCCGAAAAAACAAGTGTGTCCAAATATTTGTGATTGGCAACGTATTACATTGATGCTTGCGATCTATAAATTAATCACTAAGATGATAATTGCTAGGATCAAAACGATCTTGAATAGGGGTCTGCATTCAGGACAGTATGGTTTTGTCCTTAGAGGACAAATCATAGATAATATATGTAATGAATATATGGGAATAGAATATGCCAAGCATACTTAGCCTACCTATACCAGGGATCTCTAAGTGATGTAGCAAGATTCTCTCCTCATCCTACCAATCAAGTGTACACTACTAGTCTACCTTGCCCAATTTTTTTGATCTCTCAGCAACCCCATATGAAATGCTGAATGGACACGAAAGTTGCGAAGTATTGCGGGCATTTGGGATCTTCGTTGAGTAGGATTTCTATTTTTTGTCGAGCATTTGGGATTTTTCCTCAAGTTGGGGGGGGGGGACTCGTACCATACGATATCGTACGGAACCGTACGGTATGAATAGGTTCGTACCAGTATGAGATACAACCATGCATGGTAGTAGCAATACGTACAAAGTTTCGAACATGCTCATTTGGCAAATGGTAGCTACAACATTGGGATATTCCACGTGGATATGTGCACAACAAAATTCCTGGCTGCCCATACACAAGTAGATTGATTGCCGAGTGGAAGGCCTCTAGAGATGGGGAATTCATTGAGGCATGAAAATATACATTGCAGTAGAGATTTTGTTGCTTGGTTGGCGATTACAATAGCTCAACCATCTTATTTCTTGTCTATTAAAGGAATATGTATTGTGCAAGATGTCATATTCCCTAAGGGGCATGTTTTATCTTTCCTATCGGCTCAAAGAAGATGGGGTTTGGGTATGCACTAGAGACTTTCATGGCAGCAAATTAGAACCCAATTGCAGCCCTTCGAATGTGTTACATGACTCTCAACACAACAGACTGGAAGATTGGAAATTACAAAGACACGAGACTTGTTCCAGTAAAATTTCCTTTCTCACAAATCACTACACAACAAGAGTCTATAGATTGATCATTCCGTGGCCTTGGTTCTTGGAGCATGCAAACATGTTATGGCATATGAATAAGTTGGCAAAATGGTTGGAAGCAAACTTTGCAGAAAGTATGGAAAAGCAAACGGCCATTAAAACAACGAGTATTCTTCTGGAGATGTATTGCAGGAGTACTCCTATTGGCAAAAAGAAAGATTACTACTGCTCGATGTCCAAGGTGTTCATGCTGTAATGGACCATCCAGCACTTGCTATGGCGCTGTATTGGATTTTGCAAAGATTTCTTGGTACACATTTCTCCAAAAACATTCGGATCTTTGGCACATATGAGATGAGGCTAGCAAGATTGGCTCCTTCTTTTGAATGGACAAGATTTTGGGCTCTTTGGTGACTTTGGATTGCAATCGACTGGCTTTCTACTCATCCCCGATTGACAAGTATTGCTACGTCCATCAATCGATTGATAAGTATTGCCACGTCTGTCAATCGATTGGCTTTCTAGTCATGCCCAATTGACAGCTATTACTACTTCTGACGATCATTTCGCCAATCCTTAAATGACTGCCATCAGCTTTAATAGCTAGATCATTTACATCTATATATTTTTTTCCATTGTTTTTAGTTTTGTGAATTAATGAGAAACACTCTCTTGAGGGTGCTCCTCTGTGTTTGTACAGTAAAGTAATAGAATAGAAAAGATGATGCTTTCATGCATGATCCGGAGTAAGCCATTAGTGCCTTATGAGATTACCGTGGGTGAGTTTGGAGTCTCCTCCCCTTGGCCATATATGCCTTACAAAAAGGAAAATCGCTGGTATACAGTGGCAGTACAACAAGTACAATGGTTGGTATAGTAAGTACAATGGTTGGTACAGCAAGGCATCCTTTTGTAGAGGAAAGTGAAGTAGTGTAGAGACTCTCCATAGTACTTGTAGACAAGAATGTGAGCAACCAACATGGTAGAGGCTAGTTTGCAGCAATAGAGCCTGCTCAAATGAAGAGAGAGGGCTCCAATTTATAGATTTGGGACTCTCATGAGCTACAATTGCAAGTAAAAGCTATAATGACAAGTGGAGAGCTGAGGTGACAAGTGTGAGGCCACTTGTCTCACTTTGATCCACAGCCCTACCACATGTCCCAATATAAAAGGTGGTCCCCCCCAAAAACTTCATCATCTCTAAAAATATCTCAACTCATAGACTACCTGTGAAAGGTGCTATGGCAAGTCCCACCATTTGCTTAGCTTATGGACGTGTTTAATTGCATTAATGGTGAAGTGTTTTATGAAACCCTTGCCCACCCCGATTTACATCTTTAGACTACCTCAAGATGTGACTTAGACTTCCATTAGAGACTTCTTTAGACTACCTCAGCCTGCGAGATGGAAGAGGTCACTTAACTCCCACATGGACAAAAGGGTTATACAGACCATCAACTTACCATAGCATGTGATCCTCTAACCCCATGCATCTGTGGAGTCACTAGAGAAAGAGCCCGATCCCTTTGAGAGCTAGACTCCCCTGCCCTAGAGATCGGCCCTCGGGACCTTCAACCCATTGGTTGAAGATCTAAGACACCATTAGAGACTTCTTTAGACTACCTCAGCTTGTGACAAAGGAGGTCACTCAAGCCCATCATGGACAAAGGGATCATACAGGCCATCCACATACCATAGCATGAGATTCTTTAGCCCCATGCATCCGTGGAGTAACTAGAGAAAGAGCCCGATCCCTTTGGGAGCTAGACATCCCTGCCCTAGGGATCGAGACCTTCCACTAGTCAGTTGAAGATCCAAGACATACAATGGAGACATGGACTACAAAAGGTGAACTTCATCATAGTCTGCGATTTGTCATGGAGGAGGATGCTATGATTATTGGATGAGGGCACATGGCCTAGTTGGGTAGATCACATTGTACGTGTAGGACATGCAAGACCCATGTAGTGCATAAGTCCTACTCTTTGGGTAGCTAGTTATTTTCCCTTTTCATGTTTTGTTGGCATAGAGTTACCCTCAAATCACATGTATTACTTTTGGTCTCATAGACCCTTTGGGTCCTTTGTAGACATAAAAATACCTCTATTTTTGCTTCCCCCCCCCCTCTCTCTCTCTCTCTCTCTCTCAGACATCAGCCCCAGCTTGAGGAGATCTTGGAGAGGCACAGAGCCACCTTCCCACACCCGGCAGAGATGCAGAGCCTTCTACAGGCTAACCCCATGCTCAATATCCTTGATGGCCCCCTCCCCCTCCCCCTACCGGGGGGTGGGGGGGTGGCGGGGGTTAGCTCCATAGTTTGTATGATGGTCCCACTTTGTATCATATGGCTCGGATTTGACATTCTTAGCTCATAGCTCTCGTCTTTGTTTTCGTTTCTATTATGATGAGATGACATGGACACTATTGTATCACTTTTGGTCTCATAGACCCACTGGGTCTTTTGAAGACGTTTAATATAACTTTCTTTCTTTCTTTCTCTCTCTCAGATCACATGTTTTGTTTTGTTGGCATACAGTTACCCTCAGATCACATGTATTACTTTTGGTCTGATAGACCCTTTGGGTCCTTCGTAGACATAATACTATGAGATTAGGGGGAGGTTCCACTACCTCTTGTAAGACGGATTTGGACCACTTTCTAGGTTCATGGATTTTCTAGACCAGAGATGCTTGGGGCTCTTCCTTCTGGAGCTGTGCAGGCACAGGGAGTCCAGCTGCACCCAACCCGAGGACCAGCAGCACAAAGAGCTCCCACTGACTTCTTCCAGACCAGAGCTCCGAGAGCGATCCACTCAGTACACTTGACCTCCAGGTTGATGCAAGAGCCCGACCGAAAGCAGTGACACTAGACACAGCCATCAACGTATGCAGAGCCCGACGGCCCCGACCTTGTGGCCCCCGCCCACGCTCGCGTCACCACAGAAGGATTAGAGCCATCATTTCCTACCACCATAGGAATTTCTTCTGCTGGTTCAGCGTTCAGCTTTGCTACATTGGGTACCATGATGGAGTGCCCTATGCGGGATATTTTAGGGTGATGTGAGAGCTTGACGCTCTTTGTATTGGGATCAGCTTTGGCATTTCAGCTCTTGTTCCTTTCTTTTATTTTTAGTACCCATGATGATGTATTCCATGGATGTGATATAATCTTTTGGTCTCATAGGTCACTTTGGCCTTTTGTAGACATTAATATAACTTTATTTCTTTTCTCTCTCTCTCTCTCTCTCTCTCTCTCTCTCTCACAGCAAAGGGTATGTTAATGTGACATGTCACTTGTTTTCTAAGTATTTTTTTTTCTTCCAGGGCTGGTTTTTGTGATTCTCCACTTGTTTCAGCTTTATCTTTTCTATTTAGGGCGGGTAATTGTCATACACTTTGTAGCGGTCCACATCAAAGTGTTTCAACTTTGTGTGAGCTCTTGGGTTTCAAATTATCTTGATCCATGCATTTTATGTGTTTGTCCTGTTTTTAATCTCTTGTGCACAAAGCTCCCTAGTATTAATGGATTATGATGCTTTTTGGATATGCAGGCTGAAGACTTGAGAGCCACTGGACACGAGCCCTATGCATATTCATGGAAAAGGACCCATACTGCTTTGCAGCTGCAAAACCTTTATAGAGAGCTGATGAATGGAGAAGAAGCGAATGAGGAGGCGGATTTTGTGTCTGTGGCAGGAAGGATCATTGCACGCCGCGCGTTCGGAAAGCTCACATTTCTGACTCTAAGGGATGGATCAGGTTCCATTCAGGTACACTACAAAATCCACTATCTTCCTCTTGCATGCAAAGTTGAACTTGATACGACTGCTTTATATATTATGATAGGATACTTAATTGGCTTGCTTCAATTATATGTGTGCGTGTGCGTGTGCGTGTGTGTCCATGATCACTTTCTTTTAAATGTTCAAGTGGCTGATTCTCTTTGCATATCAAGTGGACAAAGGAAGGTTAGTGATCACCTTATTGAAATTTATTGTTTTTTTAGCTCTATTGTGAGAAAAACGTGCTTCCGGAAGGCAAGTATGAGCAATTGAAGGGCTTCCTAGATATTGGTGACATAATTGGTGCATCTGGCATGATCAAAAGGACAGAGAAAGGTATGTTAAGAGCTTCAAATAGGTTCCATCTTTTAGTAGTCTAGGAGTGAACCTTAAAGAAAAAGGATGAATGGTTTTGGGTAGTGCATTTTCTTCCATCATTATTTGCAGGGAGTCAAGTGAAGCTATTTTTGTACTTCTTTCCAGATGTGTAGTTTAAGATGGATAAAGTTAAATAGCAATGGGACAAGTGCTGTATATAATATGGTTTAGACCGCGTCCAATTTCATGCATTTACATTCAGACTTCCAACTTGCAGGATGCCCACATCCAAAAAAACCGTAACCCTAACCCTAAAAATCAAAAACCCTAAAATCAGCCATAGAAAGGTTTGTATGGAAGAGTGGGAGAGAATGCCCCATTCAATTTTGCCCAATTTTAGTTTTCCCCCCTAAATTTTCTATTTAAAAAAAATGATGGCTAGCTGTGAGCCTCAAAACGGCCGCATCTTGGCACCCCCATTCTGGCAACACTAAGCGTATTTTTTTCCGAAGTGTGGTGTCTTGTCAACGATCTCCTCGTGTGTCTTCACAGGCGGATTCCCTTGGTACAACTATGGCTAGTTTCCTGCAACATACCAATTCAGCCGGAATTTTTGCAACATCAATACCACAACATTCATCGAGAGCAAACATTACCTTTTACGGGCTGAACACACCGACTCACATTTACTGGACACACCTCACCATCTTCCAGTGAATCCCCTTTAGGGTTTTACTGCAGTGGCTTATGGCCGAAGGGAGTTACGAGTTCAGTTACATTCAGGACTCTTCTCCTCGGGCACCCTCTCCGGCGACAACTCCAGTGCCTTCTCCCATACCTAACCCCACACCTCGCACCTTTCGAGTACAAGTAGCTACATCTACTTCAGAGCCTCGCCAGTACGACATGTGGATCTTGGCGTTGACAACTTGTAAGGAATACCTGTACCATTATATCTTACTTTTGCAATGGTATCCATACATGGGCCTCTCCATTCCGGTGTGGAATCCTCATCCATGAGCTTGATCTCTACCCAGAGGGACCACCTTCCTTGTTTACGGTATGCGCTGCCACACCCGACTATTCTCCTCGGATGTTTGCACCAATACCTAGGAGTCCTAGCCCGACCATGGTACTTGTTGAACCCCCCCCCCCCCTCCCGCCCCCCTGATACACCGGATGGTCTATTGCTGCTCCCTCCTTGATAGCCTCGGCCTGACCTTACTTCATGGCATTCACTCGCCCTACATGTGATGGTTCTCACTAGGGCACAACATCGCCTATAGGAGCTGCAATATAGCAATCAAGTTCCATCTCCTACCATGGCGGATGAACCAATCTTGGAGGACGAACCCACTCTCACCCGATGGCAGCAGGAGATACAGACCTAGATGGCGGCGGCCATGCAAAGTCAATTCCAAAAGACTTTGGAGACTCTCACGTCACAAATGCAGCAGATGCAATCCCGACATTCTCAACTTGCAAGTTCGATGGTTTCAATTGACGCACCAATTCCAGACGCCGACACAGAGGTAGAAGCCGATGACCTAAAAGTTATTTATCGTTTGTTATAAGCATCAAAAACTAAGAAATCAGACATTAAACCTCCCGAGTCCTTTTCTGGCCAACGCAATAAGCGAATCTTTGACCAATGGCTATACAAGCTTCGCTTGTACTTTGAGTCCCTGGACCTTACCGATGGAAAAAAGATTACCTTCGCCCGCGTCTTTGCTAAAAGACAATGCATTCTTATAGTGGCAACAATGATTGTCTGATGGGAAGACCGTCAGCACATGGGAAGAATTCGAGCGTGTCATCCGTAAGCAGTTCATACCTGCCAATGCAGATTTTCAAGCATGATCTCACTTATGCAATTTGACCCAAACTAGATCATCGGCCTCTTATATCTCGCAGTTTATAGCTTGGTATTGGAGATTCTAACATTGTCCCTAGAATACAAGCTACATGCTTTTGTCGAGGGACTTATCTCCACGTTGTACACGGATCTTCACAAATATGACTCGACTGACCTTGCGGCTTCCATTCGCTATGTTGAAGGCATAGTTGATATCCCATTGACACCTCGGGGATCTTTGTCACAAGGTCACCCATGCTCTTCTAATTTCGGCAATGGTAATAAATTTGTTCGTGATGGTCTTAAACCTTTTGATGGTTCTTAACCTCGATCCAATTCTTAGCAGCAGTCATTCCAAAAGCCTTGCCAAACGAGAGGGGTCGTCTTCTGACCACTATGGCGCCAACAGTCTTATCAACCACGAGGATTAGACCGTGGATGAGACTTTGGACACAGCCAATCCTGTAACCTGGAGCAGTTTTCCTTTACAGGCCAACAGAAGACAGGCCTATGCACCATTTGTTCTGGAAACCACCGTTGGTTCGAGTGCCCTAAACGTCCCAGTAACCGGCAGAACTCCAACGTGGAACCTTGAACCTCGGAAGACAAGTCTAAGGTTCAATCTTCAGATACTTCTAAAGGCAAGCATGTTATGATCATATCCCAACATGCACAAGCTTGTGACATTACCTCAGTGACTAAAACACAGTTTGCCTCTACAATTCCAGTCTCCGTGTCCACTCAGGTGTTTACACTAATTGGCTCAATTTCTGGCTGTCCCATTACTGTTCTAATTGATAGCGGCTGCTCTCACAATTTTGTGGCCACGGTGATGGTGCAATGATTGAAGATATGCACCACTCGTAGTCCCCACACTTACGAGATTGAGTTGGCAGATGGATCGGGGTTTAAATGCAGTGCTATGGCTCCTTGACTTTCCTTTCACATTTACCAATATTGCGATAAGATGGATTTTGAGGTTATGCCTTTATTCCGATACAATATGATCTTGGATCAACAATGGCTATGTCAATGCGACCCTCTCATCAATTTTTGCAGCCACACTTCACAGTTTATCAAAGATGGTATAGACATCGATCTCCAAGGTGGTCATGGTCAACTCTCCACACCAACCTTGTCCGCATTACAGGAGAAGCGGTGGATTCGAAAGGCCGGTTGTTCTTCAACACTCTTAATGGTTTTTTATATAGAGGGGATGGTGTCTGACTAAAATTCCAAGGTGGCATATTTGGCTCAACCCTTCTTTGCCCCACATTTGGATTTGTTTCTTGCGGAACTCCCTCCAGTTTTGCCTCCTCGACTGTAAGATTCCTCCCCCAAACCCCTTTTTGATGTCTAGTATCTTCTTCTATAATCAATCCCTCTTCAGAAATATAAAAGACTTGTTTCTAACTGTTTTAACCTAGAGAGAGAAAATATTCTAGAGAGAGAATATTCAGATTTTTAATATTTTTGGATAGAAAATTATCTCATCTTATTAAAATAAGTTTCCCTGAAACAGAAATTGAAAAAGAACTTTCCAATGTGCAATTGGAATTAATTGGAAATGTGTATAAAGGACCTTAGTCTAAGGGTCTAGATTTTCAGAAATTTTTAGATTATGGTCCAATTAAGGTTCCTATGGACCAATAGCATCAATCCATGTGTAGGGAGGAGATAAATCCAATTTGAAAAAGAAGATACCCAAAAATGAGTAAATGCTCACATGAGGTGAAGAGTTGAAAATGTACAAGGTTTATTAGTAAAAAAAAACTATGAGCAATATTAAAAGTATGACATATGTAAGGAAGGGGAGTTCTTTAAAGGAGGTGCATATTTCACATAAGATGAAGAGTTGAAAATGTACAAGGTTTATTAGTAAAAAATTATGAGCAATATTAAAAGTATGACATATGTAAGGAAGAGGAGTTCTTTAAAGGAGGTGCATATTTCACATAAGATGAAGAGTTGAAAATGTACAAGGTTTATTAATAAAAAATTATGAGCAATATTAAAAGTATGACATATGTAAGGAAGGGGAGTTCTTTAAAGGAGGTGCATATTTCACATAAGATGAAGAGTTGAAAATGTACAAGGTTTATTAGTAAAAAACTATGAGCAATATTAAAAATATGACATAGGTAAGGAAGGGGAGTTCTTTAAAGGAGGTGCATATTTCACATGCTTGAATGAGTTTTAAACTCATAAAAATTGAGATATTTCATCTCTCCTCTCTCCTCATTCAAGTCTAGTTCCAAAAAGTTAGCTTAACTGACCTAAAAATGGTCAAATATTGACCAAACTGATTTAGAAAATTCTAGAATCAGTTTGTTTGGTTAGGAGCTCAATTTTTCCTATAAATAGAAGCCTCACCCTTGTTGAAAAATAGATAGTGTTTATGCATCGTTACTCTACTCCACCTAAGCCAAGAACTGTGAATTCATTTAATAATTCACTAGTTTTTGGAGCTTCCCTCTTTCTTCAATCCCCATTAGTGGCTCCATCAACATACTTAACCAATTGATTGGTTGGGGGCCTTTACCGTGAACAAAGAATCAAGCAAGTTGTAAGGTAATTAGTGAATATTCATCTTTCTATAATTTCTCAATGTTTCTCTCTTCTCAACCCCTCTCAAGCTTGAGAAGTTTAATTGGTATGGTTTTTTTTAAATGCTATTGAAGTTTGAATAGTAGTGAAGAGTTACATAATTTAATAAATGCTATTGAAGTTAATTTTCATTTATGTTTAAATTCTAATGATTCTTATGTAAATTCTCTCTCTCACTCAAGAAATGGTCATACTCATGACCCATTCTCAATCCAAATCAAGCTTTTCATAAAGCTTTTCCTTAACCCAAGATTAAGCTATGCTTGAGGCCAAATTAATGGCTTTTTCTTATGCTTTTAGTTTATGTATATTGATGATTCAATCCATTATGGATTAAGGATCCAATTAGAGAATCATTTTAATTATTTCCTTAATGATAAGCTTTATCCCTTAGAAAAATTGAGATTTATCAGTCATAGCAGCGGAGCTATGGCAAAATTTTTATAAAAATTATGCATAAAAAATTTTCATTCAAAGCATAAAAAGAGGACTTCCTACCATATTCTAGGAATCATCATCCTAGATTAATTGAAAGAATTTCATTATAATCATGGAGAAATTGAATTTTAATATTATGCATAAAGGATAAATTTTTATATCAAAAGTGCTATTTTTACCATTTTTACTTTCATGCATAGAAGTATGCATAAAGGATAAATTTTTATATCAAAAGTGTTATTTTTACCATTTTTATTTTCATGCATAGAAGTATGCATAATGGATAAATTTTTATATCAAAAGTGTTACTTTTATCATTTTTATTTCATACATAAAAGTATGCATAAAAGAAAATTTTTATATCAAAAGTGTTACTTTTATCATTTTTAATTTTCATGCATAGAAGTATGCATAAAGGAAAATTTTTATATCAAAAGTGTTACTTTTATCATTTTTAATTTTCATGTATAGAAGTATGCATAAAGGAAAAATTTTTATATCAAAAGTGTTACTTTTATCATATTGGATTTCATGCATATAGGTATGCATAAAAGATATTCTTTTTATACTAAAAGTATGATTTTCCTCATAAATGGATTTTATGCTTAACTTAGATGCATAAGAGAAATTCTTTTATTCTAAAAGTATAATTCCCTACCAAATTGAAATCATGCATAAGAAGATGCATAAAAGATTGATTTTAATTTCGAAAGTGTTAGTCTCCTTAAATGGAATTTATGTATAAATAAATGTGTAGAGAAATCTTATATCAAATAAAAGAATTCTCTTTTTTTTTTAAAAAAAGATATGAAATGTGATAAGATGTGATAAGAGGTGTATGAGATGTGATAAGAATTGATAAGATGTGTATGGAAAGTGATAGGATGTGATAAGAGGTGTGATAAGAGGTGATAAGATGCTTATGAAATAAGTTAGGATGTGATAAGATGAATTAAGATGTGTATGGGGGGATGAGGTAAGAAGTGTATGTGATAGGATAAGATGTATATGGGTTGTGATAGGGCGAGAATGGATGTGATGTAAAAGATTAGATGTGAAGGTATATGGGGTTATATAAATGGGAATGTGAAAATGGATGTATGTATGTGGATGTGTGGATATGGAGATGGGAGTGTGGATGTATGAACATGAAAATGGATATATGCATGAAGATGTATATGCATAGATGTAAATGTGGATGTAGATGTGGATGTATAGATGTGAATGGATGTGGATGTATAGATGTGAATGGAAATGTGGATGTGGATGTATGTGAATGTGGATGTAGATGTGGATGTATAGATGTGAATGTGGAATGTGGATGTGGATGTATGTATGTATGTGGATGTAGATGTGGATGTATAGATGTGAATGGGAATGGGGATGTGGATGTATGTGAATGTGAATGTAGATGTGGATGTATGTGAATGTGAATGTAGATGTGAATGTGGAATGTGGATGTATAGATGTGGATGTATGGGAATGTGGATGTGGATGTATGTGAATGTGAATGTAGATGTGGATGTATAGATGTGAATGTGGAATGTGGATGTGGATGTATGTATGTATGTGGATGTAGATGTGGATGTATGGATGTGTATGTATGAATGTGGATATGGGATGTGGATGTATAAATGAGGATGTGAAAATGGAGGTAAGCATGTAGATGTGGATGCATGTATGTGAATGTGAATGTAGATGTGAATGTGGAATGTGGATGTATAGATGTGGATGTATGGGAATGTGGATGTGGATGTATGTGAATGTGAATGTAGATGTGGATGTATAGATGTAAATGGAAATGTGGATGTAGATGTGGATGTATAGATGTGAATGTGGAATGTGGATGTGGATGTATAGATGTGAATGGGAATGGGGATGTGGATGTATGTGAATGTGAATGTAGATGTGGATGTATGTGAATGTGAATGTAGATGTGAATGTGGAATGTGGATGTATAGATGTGGATGTATGGGAATGTGGATGTGGATGTATGTGAATGTGAATGTAGATGTGGATGTATAGATGTGAATGTGGAATGTGGATGTGGATGTATGTATGTATGTGGATGTAGATGTGGATGTATGGATGTGTATGTATGAATGTGGATATGGGATGTGGATGTATGAATGAGGATGTGAAAATGGAGGTAAGCATGTAGATGTGGATGCATGTATGTGAATGTGAATGTAGATGTGAATGTGGAATATGGATGTATAGATGTGGATGTATGGGAATGTGGATGTGGATGTATGTGAATGTGAATGTAGATGTGGATGTATAGATGTGAATGTGGAATGTGGATGTGGATGTATGTATGTATGTGGATGTAGATGTGGATGTATGGATGTGTATGTATGAATGTGGATATGGGATGTGGATGTATAAATGAGGATGTGAAAATGGAGGTAAGCATGTAGATGTGGATGCATGGATGTGAATGTGGATGTGGATGTGGATGTGGATGTGGATGTGTATGTATGAATGTGGATATGGGATGTGGATGTATAAATGAGGATGTGAAAATGGAGATAAGCATGTAGATGTGGATGTATGGATGTGAATGTGGATGTGGATGTGGATGTATGGATGTGGATATGGATGTGAATATATGATATGTGATGTGAAGGAATCTGAAGTGAAGAGATGGAAAAGGAGGTGATTGGATGAGTACACATATACATGGAATGTGGAATAAGTAATGTGGATTAATGAGGGATAATGTGGAAAGATGAGAGTTAATATAGAAACTGTATTTGTAAACTGTTTGTAAATGTTGTTTGTAAATGGCTGTTTTATGTCAAGAATGCTGGGGAAGCATTTTGACCGTCTTGTGGTTAAGGTCGTGGAGACCTAACTGATAAAGTTGCAACTGCTGACGGAGAGTCAATGGAGGACGTCTCGCGTAGCAAGGTCGACCGAGGTCTTGACCAGCCTCGGTTCGATTAAAATGGTGAGCTTCCGGTACGGTGGATGAGGGACCAAGGAAGCGGCCTATGAGTGAAGCGCTAGGTCACCTGCGAAGGATCCTAGAGGGTGCTGACCATACGGTGCTCGGGCTCTGGGTCGCCTAGGATACCCATGCGTGCGTCGAGGAAGATATTGGAACAAGGAGTAAGAGTTGTTTTGTGAAACCGGGCATGGATCTGGTTGACTGACCTTGCTGGTCCTCAACGGATGAGTCCATGGCTCTTTTATATGGATCTGTTGGTTGATCTTGCTGATCTTCAACGAGAGTCCATCTTGATAAGTGATTATATTGCCGAGTATTATGGGCTAGGAACTATGGAAACGGCCTCTGTGTGGACAGGTGGTGAGCGTTCTAGTTGCCAATGATGCCATAGATACTCTGATGAAGGAATGATGGGAAATTATGAATCAACTGGATAAATTGGGAGATTGTGATCAGTGGTACTATGGTTTCATTAAAGGATTGTTTTAAAGTTAGCTGATGCTAAGAAAAAGACAATTTTCATATTGGGTGTGTAAGTGGTGTGGCTAGTTTTATGTTTGCATGAAATTCCGGCTAGGGGGCCTTGGAACTCTTTTCCTTGGTACCCGGGACAAAACCTAACCAAATTCCAAATTGGATCCCATCACTACAGTGGTTGGGCGGTTGGCTAACCCATGGGATCGGATGGGGTTAGGCTGGACTGATGGATCCGTAAACCGAGACTCAATTTCTGTTATTACGATAGATGAAGTAAGTCCCGGATAGTAATTGTTCTATGGATAGGAATCAACGGCTGTGCCTCTTGATGGGGAAAAAAGCGTTGATCCCAATGATCCAAGTGCAAGTTTCTTCCTTGATCCGACCGAGTATCTTTATAGGTGCAGTTGGATCAGCGTGATCAGTAATGATCTTGACTACATTAGAGTAAAAAATTATCCTGGTGGAATCGCCCGTGCTTTCCGGGTAAGGGAAGTTTTTTCCGGGTTCGGTTTTGGAAAAACCGACGGATTAGTCTCTTGTCCGGATATCCGTGGACGAGGCCCCGAATGTGGGACCCCTGTTCCGTGCGAGAAGTGCTACTTCCGCTGCTAGTACCCGAATCCGTTGATCGGTGGGGAACAGGGATCTCACATCGACGCCTATTGGATCATCCGATTGATTTTCTTCCTGGCAATTCACCACCGACTCATGCTCCATATCGAGTCTCTTTTACTGAATCCCAAGAAATTCAACGCCAATGAATAGAGCTCTTGGACAAAAAGGTCATATTCGTCCCAGTAAGAGTCCTTTTGGTACACTAGTTTTGCTTGTGCAAAAGAAAGATAAGTCAATTCCACTTTGCATTGATTATCGTGTCCTCAACAAACTAACCATCAAGAATAAATATCCCCTTCCTTGGATTGATGAATTATTTGATTACTTGGTTCATGCCAAATTATTTTCCAAGATTGATCTCAAGTCCGGATATCAACAGATCCGTATTTGTAAAGGTGATGAGCACAAGGCTACCTTCTGCACGAAGTGTGGACATTATGAGTATATGGTAATGCCTTTCGAGTTAACCAATGCCCCGGCAACTTTTATGAGTCTCATGAATGACCTTTTTCGACCATTTTTGGACAAGCTCGTGATTTTTTATTGGGATGATATTCTGGTATTTAGTGTTTCAATTGATAAGCAAGTTTTATGAGATAATGCACTTTTTGTCAATCCGGAGAAAAGTGAAATTTTCAAGACATCACTGGAGTACCTTGGACACATCATTTCAGCTGATGGCATTTCTGCTGATCCTAAGAAGATACAAGTTATTCAAGATTGGCCGACACCGCAAAATATTCATGATGTTAGATCATTCTTGGGTCTTGCCAATTTTTATCATACGAAGGTCTTTAAGTTTTTAGAAATTGTTGCATCTTTGATAGAGGTTTTGAAGTCAGCCCCTACTTTCCGATGGGCAGATGATGCTTCTCACGCCTTTGATAAGCTAAAGGTTGCTTTGATAACAACCCCAATAATGGCATTCGCAGATTCCAACCTTCCTTTTGAAGTCATGACAGATGCTTCTGATATTGCAACTGATGCAGTTCTCATGCAAAAGGGCCGCGCCATCGCCTTTGACGGTCATAAGCATTCAACAATTCAAACACGTTATCCAGTATATGATAAGGAATTCTTGTCAGTCATTCATGCTTATCAAGCTTGGAAACATTATCTTTTAGAAACAGATTCTGTTGTGACATATCATTATTCCTCGACGTATAGAATGCACGACAAGACATATGGGTGGAGTATTTGGCAAACTTCCATATGCCTACTAAATATGTTCTTGGTCTTTCTAATGTGGTTGTTGATGCTCTTAGCAGAATGCCTTAGGCCTTAGCAATGGCGATTTCTACAGTTCAAATCGCCATTCCAACAACTTTTGTGGATCATTATGCAGACAATTGAGATTTTGCAAACATTTTTCAAGTGGTTATGACTCCACAGTCTACCTAAGTTGAAGATTAATGTAGCTTATTCTCTCATCAATGATTATTGTATTATCAGGATCGCATTTGTGTCTCTCATAACACAAGTATGCGTAAACTCTTGGTGAAAGAACATCATCAGGTTTCTTATGGAGCTCATTCTAGTGTCAACAAGACATATCAATTTGCTGACAGCTTCTTCTTTTTTTTTTCGCGGGAAAAAGATCCTTCAATTAGTTAAAGAAGAACAAGCACAAAGGGCTAAGTACAACCACGACGGGCTAAATACAAGGGCTAAATACAAACTCGCCTCATATAAGGACGGGAAACAAGTGATCATTAGGGGAAGAGTGCTGAAAGCTTCTTATTATTGGCCTTAAATGAAGCAAGATGTTATAAAGTTTGTTACAACATGTTTCTTTTGTCAACAAATGAAAGCCAATAGACAAGCTCTGGCTAGTCTTCTTCAACCACTTCCAATATCAAATGAACGTTGGGAAAGTATCAGTATGGATTTCAATACATCTTTACCTTGTTCTTCGAAAGGTAATACACGGATAATGGTGGTGGTCGATAGATTGTCCAAAATGACACATTTTACACGGTGTAAGAAGACAGCTCAAGCTTCGGATATTGCTTCATTATTTCTTCAGTATGTTTTCAAGATACATGGGTTGCCAAAGTCCATTATTTCAAATTGAGATCCTAAGTTTATAGGACGTTTTTGGACTTCACTTTTCAAGTGACTTGGCACTAATTTATTGTTCAGTTTAGCATATCATCCACAGACATATAGCCAAACTGAAAGAGTTAATCAAATTCTTGAAGAGATGCTCAGACATTATATTCAGTCTCGCTTAGCATCTTGGGAAGATTATCTACCATTGATGAAATTTGCTTACAATAATTCTCATCGCACAATAATAGGCATGAGTCCTTTTCAAGCCGCTTATGGTCCGACACAATTGTGCCATCAAACTTTGTTCTTCAACACAAGGTGGCATTAGGGGATCAGTTAGCTCAAGAAATGCAAGATGTTCTTCTTCAAGTTTGAGATCAAATGATTCGAGTTCAGGAACAATATCAACAAGAACCTAACCAACGTCGCCGACATGGTGAATTCAAAGAAGAGAAGATTCTTCATGTACGACAGAAAGAAACTCAACAGAAGATTATTACAGAAGTCTTGGTACAATGGAAGATTTGGATGATTCAGATTCAACTTGGCAAAGTGATGAAGATCTACAATAGTACCCAGAATCACTTCAAGAGTTCTTTAGTCAACAATAGTCACTTATATACCCTTGGATCTTATTTCAAGTGGGAGGGAATGTCACGATTGTGACTTAATCTCTCTAATTATTCTTAATCAATGAAAGGACACTAGTGAAGAGTCACACGCTGTCACATGGTTCATCATCAAAGGACACATCTATTGATCAAGGGACACGTCTCTACGTCCAAAGGACATGACTATTAATTGTAGAGTCACATCCTTACACTAAGGGATGTGCTTCTTCATATGTTACCCGTTCAGCCCCTATTTAAACAGGGCTTTGTATCAATACAAACAACACAACTTTCCACTCTAATTGTCTTTACTTCCTGTATTAAGTCTTAGTCATGTCTTTTAAAGTAATAATAGACTAGGAAGTTCTCACACTCGAGAGCTCGAGTTTGGAGATGATTCTCTTCGTCTACCTTTATGTATTGTTGGGGCGGTCCCCCCCCCCTCTCCTACAGATACCTCTACTGAGCTAGAGCCCAGTTTATGGATATAGCCGAGCTAGAGCGGGGTGGGCACATATGGAGCGTAGGATCGGGGAACACCTTGGACATCTGTGCACCAGGATAGACTTCGACTACTCACTATCCAAACCCTTGCCTAAGTCTCACAGGGCGGAGGGCAGTGCAAACATATATCACCCCGTGAGACCCCTTTGATGTGGATGGTCTCTTGGAATAGTCAGGGATTGGGTCACTTGCAGTGCTGCTCTAGGCAGGGAGTTCTCTGTGAGGAGTTGCAGAGAGCTTTAGTGGGAGGCTCTAATGACATTCTCTTTCTTCAAGAGCATCACTTGTCAGCTAGTCATACCCACAAATGCGGGAAAATTTTGCAGGGCAAGAGCGACACCTTTTAAAAAGGTCACCCACCTTTGGCCCGTCTGGGATCCAAGGTGGAGTATGTATCGGTTAGCAAGCAGCTTTTTCCAGTGGTGGTGGACTCCGGCACCATAGTCCTAGGGAGGGCGTAGTGGGTGATTATTAGACTTGGGGAGGACCAGATGGGCCGCCTCAACTTTTACGCCCCTAACTCCATTGCAGGTCGAGTGGACAAATCCTAGCCAAAAACATCAGCTGTCAATTGCAGCCCCACCTCCCCTGATTTGATCCATGGCATGCAAAAAGGTTCTATCCAAGATAGGTTCATCTTGTATAACATCTTCACCTTCTAGGAGGTGACCACGCCATGGCCGTTTTACGTCAGCTGGATTTAGCGGTTCTCCTTTTAGATTTCGAGAAAGCCTACAATAGGATGGATTGGGGCTTTCTCGAAGGGACTATTTGCAAGATGGGCTTTCCTACCACTTGGATGAGGGGTTTCTCTGCCCTCTACTCGGCCTCTCAGAGTGAGGTCCTTATCTAGGGTGCTCGAGGCGACGGGTTTCTTGTTCAAGTACGCGAGGGATGTCCCCTTGCGCCCTTCCTCTTTTCCTTTGTGGCGGAGGCGATGAGCAATATTTTAGCTTCTTGGAGACCGGACTACAAGGCCTTGCTTCCTATCAGATCTTAGGAGGAGCTCCTCAATTCAGAGTTCATAGATGACACATTGGCCTACCTCTCCAGAGATGTGGGGAATCTCCAGAAGTTTGTCGATGCAGCCAAGATCTTTTTCCGAGCCTTAGGGGCACAGATCAATTGGCACAAGTTGTGCGGATTTTGGGTTAGATCATCCCCTACCTCGGCTTGGTGACCAGTTGAGTCCTTCCAGTGGATTCTGAAGGGTACCCCAATTCATTACCTTGGCTGCCAGGTTGTTCTTGACATCACCTTTGAGTTGCATCTTGTTGCTCCCTTCCTTCTGAGCACTCGGAAGAAGGTTCTTTACTGGAGCACGACCAGGTTCTCACTCGTTGGTCGTGTAGTGGCGAACCAGGTCCTTCTTACTACCATGTGGTGCATCACCTCTTGCTGGGTCTTCCCTAGATCGTGTATTGGTCAGGTACAACGGTTGATCCGCAACTTCCTTTGGGCTGGTAGCGATGGCACGCCAGCACGGGCCAAGGTGACATGGAGCCTCGCCTAAGCATCTCCTCCCACAGTCCAGTTCTTGGCGGTCCCAAGTCCCTGAGTCTGAGGTAGATCTTCACATAGATGAGAACCCGCAGCCTTAGCCCAGCTTTTGACGACCGATTGGTGGCTAGCCTCTTCCGAGCTTGGAACCAGAGTCATTTTGCTCTCCACCAATCTCCCCCAGTCCAAGGAGAGACTTCCACAACCATTGGTTCGAAACCCCTTGATTACCCTTGCTAGTGGCCACATGCTAGGCTCCCGTCCTCGTGTGTCATGGGGTGCATTGAGTGAGGGACCGGCCTAGTCTATTGGTGAGTGTTTCACCTCTGGCGGTTCTTGCCACAGGCTTAGGAGAGGAGCCTAGCTGGGATTCAAGGCAGAGACAGGACCACCCTTGACATTGACTCCTCAGTGGCTTGCACTAGTCCAGGACCCACCTTCCCTTGAGTGGGGTAGGGCTTCAGCCTTCTTACCAGACATGATATCCCTATGGCAGTCCATGTTGCAGATGGAGGCACCCTCATGGCTTTCTCTATAGGGCTACAGGGCAGATTGAACCGACCATCCCTCCTCTCAACAGAGGACCTTAGCAGCTGCACTTTACAGAGGGTGAGAGTGATTGGTTTTCACGACCACCGATGGCATGTTGACCCGCCCTTGGCCAAAGTGGCCAAAGAGAGATTTTGGAGATTATGGTTATGGGAGGGCCAGCCACTGATGCAACTACAATGGGATCCTGCTGAGGTGAGTCGCCGTGGCGCGATCACTTCGCCCGAGAGGATACCCCCGACATCACCTTCTTTGAGTACACAGTCCGTCTACACCGCAGGATTGAGATGCAAGAGGTTGATAGTATGCCAGTCGCAACAGTACACTGGTAGGCTCAGGACATCCCCAGGTGTTTCCTCTGTGATTTTTGGAATGGGCTATGGGACATCTTCCAGCCATGGAAGAGTACTCTTTTCCTTTGGTAGACAGCTCACATGAGCTTGGTAGTGGGCACCTAGCTGGCAGTTGGAGGTTGGCCGACTCTCTGTTCTAGATGTGGACGCTCTGGAGTCACGGCATTGCCTTCGGGATTGTCCCAAGGTGTAGCAGATTTGGTTGCGGATCCTCGGCATAATCACCATGGACTAGGCACCAGCCTGCACCATCACTTGGAGGGTGGTAGGCTAGGCTTCCTTGATAACGTTGGCCCTAGCATATGAGAAGACAGGACTGTTGGAGATTCGGAGCCTCATGTATGTGAACTAGCCCTTGTACATGCCCCGTGATGTGTGTACCCCTGTTTATGTGTCCTTGTGTGTGTGTGTGTGTGTGTGTGTGTGTGTGTGAACAACCCCTTAAAGGGTGTGAACACTCACTTATGTGGTTATGTGTGTATTTTTGCGTGAACCAACTCTTAAGAGTGGTAAGTATAATATCTAGATATTTTATGTATTTGACATAAGCAATGATGTCATGAGCTGAACCTTTATACCTGTAAAGGTATTGTACTTGATTGAAGAAATAGAATAGTCACATCATTCCAGTCGTGCATTACTACCTCTCACTTGAGCATTATTCTCTCTCTACCCTCCTCTCTTCATCTCTCTGCAGATGCTCACCATCAGAGCTAGAGCTGCGCACCTCTGTTCGCCGCTGGCTGCATTCTGTTTGCCGTCGGATCACTGCCACCTCCATCGATTGCTCCACTGCCTAGCCACCAAACGTGGCGGACCTTGTGATTGCCCTGCTGACTGAGCTGGGCTGAGCTAGTTGAACAGCTGGATGGGGTGGGGGGGTTCGCAAAGACCCGGCTGAGCCGCTTGGCCACTGGGCGGGAAGTGTACCATTTCCCTGCTTACCCGACTCAGTGTTTTTTTTGCCCTATTCAATGCCGACGCCGCATTTCTGCTGCTTTCTTGGCAACCTCTTCTGCTCAGTGTTCCTGCTCACGACTCCCTTCTGTCATGACGCCCTTCTTTTCGTGACCCCTTCTGCTTGGTGATCTACCCCAAGCTTGTCTGGCCACCCAATCTTCCTAGTATTGATAGCGCTGCCTCACTGTTGACAGTTGCTCGTGAACTATCACCACTGCCCCGTCTGCTCTTCGCTTGCCTCCTTCGCCTCTGGTGCGCCGTTAGGTGATGCCCATTGCCGCCATCGGCTGCAGCCAGTGTCACCTCTTTAGCATCATGGCTCTCTTTCTCAGTGTGATACTCAGCTAATCTACATAGACTTTGCTACACAATTCTTAATGTGGACTGACACGCTTCATCCAGTACCTACAATATAGCCAGATTCAGTGGCATTGGCTTCCCAACACGGCAGACGAAGATGGAACTACTGCTTATGAGGGACGGGCTGTGGAACATCGTTAAGGGAGTGGACAAGAAGCGTAGACCCGAGGAAGGTGCTGAAAGGATTCATCTCTAGGAGGACCGAAATGACCGGGCAACTGCCTCATTGGGTTGAACCTCACCGATAGTCTTATACATCACCTTGATCTAAAAAAGTTTGTAAAGGAGGTACGGGAAAAAATGGAAAGCTTATTTGGAAATAAAATTGTGAATTCAAAAGTATTCTTAAAGCAAATAAAGATAAATGAAAGTGATGACCTTGGTGAACATTTAGGCTATTTTGGGTTTGTCACTCAACAACTTTCTATTCTTGGGGTGGTTGTTGAAGATGATGACAAAGTTGCTGTCCTTCTCAAGAGCATACAAAAGGTATCACGCTTTTCCTAAATCCTAACTGTTCTCTAGTTAGCCAAAGATACATCTTATGAAGACATCGTAGCAATGCTCATTGAAGAAGACATAAGTCTCAAAGAGCAGAGTGACAACAACATTGATCTTGATAGAGCTATGGTAAGAAAATGGAAAGACAAGCACCTCTTGCATGAGTGCGAACTGTTGCACCTGTCAAGTTACAAGGATGGGGGGGCTTTTATGCTAAGGAGGAGCTCTTGGGGCTTGCAACTTTGGTGGAGCTCCTTTATCATGCCTTGTTGACTTGAGATCCGGGTGTTGGCATCAGTGGTGTGTAGTCCGGAGGCCATCATTGTTGTTGTTGGAGGTCTTCTTGAGCACTACTCCCCAATTGCTCTGAGGGGGGGAATGTTGGGTATTCAGAGCCTCATGTACGTAAACCAGCCCTTGTACGTGTCCCGTCATGTGTGTGTTGTGTGTACCCTTGTTTATGTGTCCTTTTTTTTGTGTGTGTGTGTGTGTGTGTGTGTGTGTGCTTGAACACTTGGTTAGACATTTGGGATATCCACTGGCATGGTATATGTCTACGTGGGATGTTATTCATTGGGTATTGAACAAATTGAAGGCCAAGCTAGCATATTGGAAGCTTTCTACATGGCCTTTACATTTCTCATGTGGCAGCTAGGATCACATGTTTCATGAGTGTCCTAAGCGCAAGAATAAGGACAATGAGAAGCAACAAAAGGTTTTTGTGCATGCCATTCCCAATGTTCAAGGTGATACAAGGAACGATGATAAAGAGGGGATGGCTTGCAAAGCTTGGGAACAACTTAAGGATCAGCCCACACTCTTTATATTTGATGATTGTGCTTCAATTTTATCCAACCTTAGAAAAACTTTAAAATTTCTCCAGGTAAGGAGTTTATGTGGATGCCTTGGTGTGGGGCACCTCCCACACATTGGCATCTATTCCATAAAAAATGCAGAAATGCCCAAAATGTCCCAACTTTTCACCCTCTAGAGTAATTGGGCTCTTGTACATTTAAAATAGGATTCCCAAGCTGTACACTGCATATTAAAAGATACGGTGCCCATGTTCTAAGTTGTTTGACCTATATAATAAAGTGTCCATCCATTTATTATAATTGTGTGAACCATCCATTTATTATAATTGTGTGAACCATCCATTCGAAGCACACATTAATGTCTTTTCTTCGACCCTTGTTCACAAGGACATTTTTGTCCAAGTATTTTCAGAAGCCCTTGGGAGTGCATTTTCATGTAATCCTTGGCCCCAATGGTCAGGCCAACAGATGCACACATCTTGGGACCATCTCCCAGGTGCCAAAACAGGACCAGATGGTGAACTGCACATTGTACTGGATAATCCCCCAATCACAGTAGCTTGTACTTAAAGATCCAGGCATCCAAATAAGCCAATCATTACAGCTGGCTACAACAATTGGGCTGTGAAGATGTTGATTCTTCCGATGCATCTCCTTGTTAGCAACCTATCAAGCAAGAAACCCAAACTCTAGATGCAATTGGGAATACCCCGGTAGCCCGTCTAGAGTGATCACAGTGTACCTCCGCAAATGGGCAACCTACCCAAGTGCCAAATCACAGTGGTTCCCATGCTTGCTTGGAATTTCCAGGCATTCTCAGGTCCCGTGGACATTCACAGGCAATAAATCCAGGCAATGTCCACGTCAAAAAACAGTTTCATGCGCACAAATTATTTCCCATTCATCAAACATGGAGAGTATGAATGCATAAATATGGAGAGAGCATGGTCAGGTATCTGTTGCCAACCTTTTGCATTGTACTTTCATTCTCTCATCTATAAAGAAAATAGTTTGCAAGGAGGGAAGGGGTTTTGCGCCTGCGGTTTGGGGGGGGGGGATGGTATATTATTTGCCGCATGCTTGACATTGGGATCGAATGTGAGCATTATGTGAGAGTTTATCTCTGTTAGTATTAGGTGCATAAATAACCATCTATACTATTTGAGCTTTAAATAAATTTCTCAACAGTAAATTGCTTCTGTGATTGTTTTTGAGTTTTTGGCATGTAGTATCGTTTTGCTTTTAGGTAAAATGTTCCTTTGATCATGGATTTACATGCCTCACAAGTGATCTGCTTTGTTGTGCCATCAGGAGAGCTTTCTGTGAAGATAAAGGAGTTCTCCATCCTTACAAAGTCACTCCTACCTTTACCTGACAAATGGCACGGGCTTACTGATATTGAGAAGAGATATCGCCAGCGGTAAAGTCAGGGTCTGTTCCTTGTCTTAATAGTTCAAATGGCTGATCCATTATTGATCTTTGTTGAGAGAGTTGATCGTTTTATTTGCTGAGATAACTTTGTTGCATTAAGAAAAAATGATTGTGATGAAACATGACAAACACTTGCAAACACAAGTATAATATCCTAAGGAGATAATGAGATTTGTACTGGTGCTTCTCTCGTGGAGCTGCACGCTCACTGTCCATGAAGGTGGCATGGTTACATGAATGGCTGGAATGTTATAGAGCAGTACCTTCTAGTTGAGAATGTAATGAGAAAATAAGTAGGCAGTTTGAAGCTTCTTGCATATTTTAATGGAACTAGTAAGGATTGTTCATTCTCTTACCTTTTGTCATTCCTATCAACCTAGCTGTTGTGCTTGAAGTCTCTCCTAGCTACTCATATCATGGAGGTTTTTGTTTCTAGGTATTTGGACATGATTATGAATCTTGAAGTAGCAAACATTTTCCGAGTAAGAGCCCAGGTAGTTCTCTTACATTGAAGAGTTAGGCTCCTCCCATAATTTTCTTATATATATGATGATTAACTGATAAGGGTGTTGTGCTTGCATTATATATGATGCATACATTATATATGTATTTCAGAGTGTATGTATGCATACATACACACATAATGCATGCATGCATGCATGTATGTATGTATGTGCATAAGATGTATACGTGTATGTAAGTAGGCAGAAGTATTTATATATGTATGTATGTATCTGTACATATGTACATATGTATGTAAGTGCACGCCCCTAAGGTGTAATCTCTTGCCTCTGAATTTTTAACATCATTATTTCAAGCAAAAAAATCATTCCATGTAAATTAATGGGAAAGTACTCCATGGTTCCACATGTTACGCAATGGTGTTTGTGGCCACATAGTTTGAACCATAGGCCCACCGAGGTTTGAAGGGAAACATGAAGGGCCTTGTCTCAAGACGATTGCACTGTACACGGGTTTATGCTAGAGCACTGACTAAGGGTGGTTGGAGGTCAACATAATCTGCTTGTATGCTGGTGTGCACTGGTGGCTAGTTTCTGGAAAGAAAGAAGTGAGAAGTGCCTTAATGAATAACTATATTTATTTCAATACATCCACTCTTGCATCTCATTGAGGGCAAGAATGCTGCACAATGCTTAGATGCTAGATCATGCTTCTAATCTTTAACTGGTGTGCGAGGCTGTAGATACTATCTAGAATACGAAGACTAGTGGAAGAGAAAGGCTTTATTGAAGTTGAAACTCCTGTGCTTCAGGTATTTTGCTTACCTTTTCTAGTTGTTGTATCATGTGGATGATAAATAGTGAAGAAATTCACAAAAGAGAATGAATCAACTTATGTATATTTGTCATGAAAGGTCGGCTAAAAGTTAAAAAAAAAATTATGGGACACAAATGAATGCCAAATATAAGTATTGTGATAGCACAAGGAGATTTGCAGTGGTCATTTAGATCTACTGTTTGGTCTCAGGCTTGAGGATTCATTGGGACGTGTGGATTTTGGATAACTCAGCTATCAGCGTGGAGAGTGCTATGTATATTTGTCTTGCTAACAATTATACTGGACTCAAATATCAAGTACTGGAGTCAAATATCAAGTATAAGTATTGTGATAGCGTGAAGAGATTTGCAACAGCCATTTAGATCTACTGTTTGGACTTGGGCTTGAGGATTAATTGGGACGTATCTTGTGGATTCTGGATGACCAAAGCTCAGCTACCAGCCTGGGGATCAGGGGTAGGGTCTTGAGTGGATCCCCAGGGGCACTCCGGTCCGGTATCTTGGTTGCCATGTGGGAGAGTGTATGTATCAGCAAAGCAGCAGATAGATTTTTTTTTTGCGAAGATTCACAAGAAGCTTATGTATTGGAGCACACCTTGTCTATCCTTGGCTGACAGCTTGGTGGTGGTCAATGAGGTTCTCCTTGCTATGATGTGGTACATTACAGCTGGTCGATCTTACTGTTGCTCCTGCATTGGCTAGATCTCTGCCTAAAGTGCAGTTGAATACAGAAAGAAGATAACAATGGAAGACTTAGAGAAGGCATCTGTTTAATCTGCATAAACAGATGCCTAATATGACTGCTGCATTGCATTAAACTGGGAGCAAAAGCTCTGCGTAAATTTTAAAAGCGTGCCAAAATGTGACCAAGGCCGAAATCAATGATTTTTTCAAGCACACAGGCACAAATCAAGCTCTTCCCTCAATAAATGCTGGTTGTTGCTGGTCGGGAGCTGAATAGCTGGGCTGCACTAGAGTGCTGTAGGAAGGAGCTACTTGCAATGCTGAAGATTGAGAATGAGGTTGATGGGCCCCTTGCATTGGCCGCCTACAGCAGGACGTTTGGTCGATTCTTGGGTTGCAGAAAGGGCCGACCAGCCATAGATTGCCACAGTTGTCCGCCCATGCTTTGTACCTAGTCTGCCTGTCCACCCTTCAATTCGTCGACCAGCCATAGGTTGCCACATTTTTCTGCCCATGCCTGGTACCTAGTCTGCCTGTCCAGCCTTCAATCCGCTGACAATTTCAGCCTGTCTGCTGCTCCTTGTTGGCCTGTCCCCTACACAAGGGGTGCCCAACCTTCCCAGGCTGTCTGCCCAAGGCCTGTCATTGCTGGTCCCAGTTGGCCTACTCTCACAAGGCTTTGCTGGGCAGCCCGTCCTTGATGGAGGCTGCCTGCTTGGTGTGACGTGTGTCACATTCTCCTTGTATAGGTTCCAGATTGTTACCTTGGTAAACTCATGTCTGCTCTTAAATTATTGATTGCCTTGAGAATTTTGATGAAGCTTTGAGTTGTGTTTTAAAGCTAACATGAGGCCTTCGTCAAGACAAGAACCTACAAATGTATTTTCTGCTAAAACCTTTGATGATCAAACATCTCCTGATGAAGTACAAGTCGTTGATGAGAGTCCTCTCTTAATAGGGCTTATGTGTGGGCTGAGAACATGCTAATTTCAAGATGAGAACCTGTGAAGCTAGCCTTACTCTCTTTGGCCTTAACAGCTGCATGTGTGGAATTCTTCTCGCCCTTTTCTTGTTGGTGTTGTGCCCCTGTCTTGGGTCTTTTGCAGGTCTCGAGGTCGTTAACCACCTCTAAGTGACTCGCACGGTTGTGTGCACAAACATACTTGTGCAGGAATGACATCCAACCTTTTGACTTGGGCCTTGTGTCACAATTTCGGACATTTCCCCATTTTCATATGTGGACAGGATTTGGAAGGCGCAGGACACCCAAGAAAGGTGTGTACAAGCTTTGGGAATGGGGGATTATCCAGTAACAAAGAGCCAGGCAGCACCCTTGGGTTTGTTGATGGTGCTTGGAAGGATGACATGGACTTGTGACACAACCTCACCTTAGGGCATACATGGACATCACTTAGCAGTCGGGCAACTTGTTCAAGTGTCTAGGACTGGCAGGTAGCAGATGAAACCATCTGGACAGGCTTATGTGCCATGCGGGAGTCGGCAATTGGACAAGAAGTCGGCCAGTAGATATGAGGTAATGGTGCTGCGTGTAATTATTCCTCTGCTATTTCTCTCTGTACCCTATCACTTTGGCACGAGTGTTCTAAAGTTGGTATTAGAGCTCAGTGAACTTGGCATTTTTAATCTTTTATGACACCTGTCTGTGCTGACTGCTTCGATAGGGTAGAACGCCATATCGCAGTCCCTATAGGTAAGGGCAGCCATAAATAAAGATTCGTCATCCTACCCTCTCGACTCTCCTGGGTCTTTGGCAGTACTTCTTGAAGCAGGAGCTGGATTCTTGCCAAAGTCCCCCATGTAGGTGACATAGTATAGCTTGCCAATCTTGAATGAGAGCAGTCGAATATGAAGAGCCTAGAATACGATCGGTGAAACGCCCAAAGACTATATCATCATAATTGATAATCCAATGCCCATATGCATCTGTACGCATGTTAGTGCACTTAGCTCCCAACATACGTGCCCATGGCTTGAATTGATCTATAAATCCAGGTAGAAAAGTGGCCTTCCTTGCCAGAATATGATAATGAATATTTGGGACATTGAGCCCACCATGCATTTTAGGCGAACATATGATTTCTTGCCTTAACAAACATAGTCCTTTTCTATCTGCTTTGGTTTTCCATAGGCATTCCATTGCCTTAGACATGAAATTATTAATTTGTTTGTGCGACCAAGGTAGTAGTGGAAGATAAAAGTGCACATATGCCATTATTAGTGACTGTACGATCTGCAATTGCACATGTAAAGGCCATGTAGATAATTTTCAATACTGTATTTTACAGCACAATTTGTCCATCACCCATTGAGTCTCATCCTTCAAAGATAACTCTCAACCAATGGGGTAACCCAGATGCGTGACTATCTCATTCAGTGATGACAGGATCTGACCCGGCCACAAAATTGTTAGAATATGCAGCGGAAATGATATCCAAACTTGGGTAGACAAGAGCAAGTAGACTGCAGAAAATAATCAGCACAAGAAACACAGAGAGATGTGTGTAAACTCTTCTCTATACACAAGATCCCGAAGATACTGAATGAGAAAGTGGAGGAGGATGGGGGGCAATATATACAAGCCCATGAGGGCAGTCGGCCAGCTCTAGAAGAGGCCCACGACTGGACAAAATCCCACGACTGCTGAATATAGCAGTCGACCAGCATCTGATGCCCCACGCTTGGACAGAACAAGTCGGCCAGCACTCCTACAGCCCACGACTGATACAGATGCAGTCGGCCAGCTTCAGAGTGCTCCTGGCATCAACTGGCAGCCCTCCAGCCACTAGAAAAAAATGGGAAAAATAGGAAAAAAATACGAGGAGTGTGGAAAAATGATATACGGGCGGGCACACCCACAACAGAGGCCCTGGTGTATACAAATAGACAGGAGATGACTTCTAACACCCCCTCTCAGGTCCTGGCTGTGTAACCAACCCCAGGGAGCTGGAGTGCCGCCTGAGCGTAGCCTGAGGTAGAGACTTCGTGAAGAGGTCCGCCGCATTGTCCTCCGTCGAACAATAAAGTAGCAAGATGTCACTCGCCAAGATCTTCTCACGAACAAAGTGATACTGTATCTCTATATGCTTGGTCCGGGCATGGAAAACCGGGTTCCGAGCAATAGCTATACAACTCTGGTTATCACATTGGATGACTGTGGGCTCCCTCTGTGGAAACCCCATCTCGCCTAGCAGCCTCCGCAGCCATACAACCTCACAAGCAGCGCCACAAGCAGCCCGATACTCTGCCTCTGTCGAAGAAAGGGCAATAGTTGGCTGCTTCTTGCTGCTCCAAGAAACCGCTCCTGAGCCGAGGGTAAAAGTGTATCCTGAAGTAGATCTCCTCGTGTCTGGATCTCCTCCCCAATCTGAGTCACTCCAACCTTGGAGCTTGACTCCATTCCCTCCTGTGTAAAAGACTCCCAGATCCTTCGTACTCTGCAGATACCGCAAGATCCGCAATCCTGCGTCCCAATGAGTCTTCAATGGCGTCTGCATAAAAGAGCTCAATAGCCCCACGGACAAGCTCAAGTCCAATCTGGTGTTCAGCAACCAGATCAATGAACCAACCAACTTCCGGTACTGCGAGGCATCAACTGGCTCACAAGGATCTGTAACGGTTAACTTTGTGTTCGGGTCCATCGGCGAAGTAATAGGCTTGCAGTTCTCCATCCCAAAGGCCTCAAGCAACTCATGAACATACCGCTGCTGAGAGACGAAAAACCCCCTCTGGGTCTGCCAGATCTCCAATCCCAAGAAGAAGTGGAGTAAGCCTAAGTCGGTCATCTCAAACTCCTTTGACAAGGCAGCCTTCGTCACTCCAATGTGCTCCACATGACCGCCGGTGAGAATGAGATCATCCACATAAAGGATGATGAGTGTGACCATGCCGCGTTCCCGAAAGAGATACAGGTTCGGATCTGCAACCGATCTCTGAAATCCAGTCCGAATAAAGAAGGAATCAATCTTCTGATTCCAAGCCCTCGGAGCCTGCTTAAGACCATACAAGGCCTTACATAACTTGTAAACCATCCCTTCCGATCCTGGAACAATAAAGCCTGGAGGCTGCTCAACGTACACCTCCTCCTGCAGGTCACCATTAAGGAACGCCGATTTTACATCCATCTGGTACACGGGCCACCTTTGAGAGGAAGCAAGGGCAAGAACGGTCCGAATCGTGGTCATCCGCGCTGTCGGTGCAAAGGTATCCTCGTAGTCGATGCCTGGCCGCTGAGCATAACCCTTAGCCACGAGCCTGGCTTTGTGTTTGTCCACCGACCCATCAGCCGCGTACTTGGTCTTAAAGACCCATTTGACACCAATGTGACTGACCGCTTCGACGGCCTTGGTACCAACTCCCAAGTGTTGTTCTTCTCGATGGCGTCAAGTTCCACCTGCATGGCTTCCCTCCAAGTATCCTGTGAAAGGGCTTCCTTTACGGAAGTGGGCTCTTTATCCCGCATGATACGAGACATAAGAGCATAGTTCACCTGAAGAAGCTCTGCCGTGTTGCTTTTATCTCGAACTCGATGTGATCTTCGAGGGCCGTCCTCTGTGGTCCACTCGGAGGGTAGCTCCGTGACACCTGACTCCCGAAGGGTGTCCATCAACCACCTAGGTACTCGAACAGATCGTGGAGCCTCCTGTGTTCGCGGGGGCTCAACTCCATCTGCGGGCTCAACCTCCTGTGATGACTGAGGTGGATCAACTGGAGTGATAGACTGGGAATCATCATCAAACTCTGGATCTCCAAGAAGTGGCGGCTCCTCGACAGTGGATGCTGGAACATGCTCGTCAAAAACCACATCCCGGCTGACAACAATCTCGTTCCTCTCTGGATCATACAACCTGTATCCCTTGGAAAGAGAGTTATACCCCACAAATACCAGCTTGCGGGACTTGGAGTCAAGCTTCCCCCTCTGCTTCTTCGGAATATGTACATACGCGTCACTCCCAAAGACACGGAAGTGCAAGACATCGGGTTTCCTGCCAAAATATGCCTCAAATGGAGTCATATGGGGTACAGAAGTCGTCGGAGAGCGGTTAATGGTATGGACAGCTGTTGCCACAGCCTCACCCCAAAGTGGACGAGGAAGATCACGATGCTCCAGCATAGTCCTCGCCATCTCCACCATAGTCCTGTTCTTACGTTCAACAACTCCATTCTCCGAAGGCGATCCGGTATTGGCCAATTCCCTCTTGATGCCATGATCTGCACAAAACCGAAAGAATACAGTCGAGGAGAATTCACCTCCTTTGTCAGCCCTGAGAGTCTTGACCTGAAATCCAGACTCTTGCTCCACCATCACGTGCCAATCCTTGAACCGAGCAAAAGCCTGGTCCTTCTGTGAAAGAAAGTAGACCCACGTGAATCTGGTACAATCATCAACAAGCAGCATGAAGTAGAGAGATCCTCCCAAGGATGGTATCTGCTGTGGTCCACACAAGTCAGTGTGAATCAACTCCAAAGGTTTCGAAGCCCGCCTGGAAGCCTGCTTCGGAAAGGATTCCCTGTGCTGCTTACCACGTATGCAAGAACTGCAGCGTCCTTGCCTACTACCAACATCTGGCAAGCCAACCACCATCTGGTCCCGGAAGGCGCGCCGCAATGCATCCACATTTAAGTGGCCAAAACGAAAGTGCCACAAATCTCCGACCTGAGAGCCTGTCAGTGAGGAGAGTGCAGAGAGCTTGTAGATGCCGTTCTCCACACCGCCTTCCCAAACAACTTTGCCTGTCTCACGGTCCCTTAGAGCAACTGAATGCTCCTCAAATTCCACCCGAAAGCCAGTCTTGCATACCTCATGCACTGACAAAAGATGAAAGCCCAGAGCAGGGACATAAAGAACACGGGAAGCATGCTTGCCCCCCTTGCCGTCGGGAATAATCTCCATCCGGCCCTCACTATGAATCGGAATAGTGGAGTTATCGCCAATAAAGATACGACCTGACTGCCGTTTCAGATCCAGGAAGAAGTCACGGGATGGAGTCATGTGCGTGGAAGCACCACTGTCGAGAATCCATTCCCGAGTATCCTTTGCGGTGAAGCCAACTGCCTCCTCGCTCGAAGACGATGAATCATCGGAGTCCACCATCTCCAAGTGCACAAATGCCGGAGTCTTCGCAGCTGAGGCTGAGGACTCAGCACTCTTCCCTGTCCGCTTAGGGCACTTCCTCCAGTAGTGGCCTTTCTCGCCACAATCATTACACGATCTTTCGGCCTTCAGCTTCTCTCGTTCTGGATCAGGCTTCTTCTCGGAAGACTTATCTGGTGAAGCCTTCCCTTTGCCCTTGTTGGTATTACGGCCTTTCGACCGTTGGCCAGTTAAGGCCTCCGAACCTCCGCCGTGAGGAGGGTTCGTGAAACGTTCCTCCTGGTCGAGGACCATTGGCACAAGCTCCTCCCAAGTAATGGTGCTGAGCCTGCCACTAGTGATCAACGAGGAATAGAAAGCGGAATACTGACCAGGCAAGTGGGAAAGTAACGATATCTCTTTCCCAGCTTGAAGGACTTCCTGCTGAAGGGCCTGCAGCTTGTTAATGTGTTCCCGCATCGTCGAAGACTTTGCAGGGTTCATAACCCGCATCTGCACTTCCAAGGATATCCGCTTCATGGGTGACACCCTGTTGTACAAAGAAGCCAAGTGCTCCCATATGCCTCTCGCCAGCGTCATGTGCTTCACATGGTTGATCACCTGTGGTGTGCAATTGAGGAATATAAACGACCGGACCCTAGCGTTGACACGGTCCCACATTTGTGCCTGTGCCTCTCGGTCCTTCCTCGTCGATAATAACTCCCCTTCCTCAGCTTCCGGCCTTGGCACCCCTTTGATAATAAAATCAGCAAGATCATATGACTCCAGAACTGACTCCATCATGACCTTCCAGATGCCATAATTGGACCCGTCCAACTGCCGATCCACTGGGAACGTGGGGAGAGTCGGAATCTTCACGTGCTTCTCAGCCATCTCGAGTAAATCCGCCATCTCGGAGAGTAACCTGAAAGGGTGGGTGGGTGGGAAAAATCTGAAAATCAGAAAATATGCAAGTGGCTGTCCAGCCCCTCTGCCCGCCTTCCTCTTGCACCTTCACTTCCCGTTCAGCCCGAAACAGTCCACCGATCAGCAACCTGTTGCTCCCCCTCTTGCTCAGAAAAACGCCCAAGATCTCCTAGAGCCTAGGGCTCTGATACCATGTCAGAATATGCAGCGGAAATGATATCCAAACTTGGGTAGACAAGAGCAAGTAGACTGCAGAAAATAATCAGCACAAGAAACACAGAGAGATGTGTGTAAACTCTTCTCTATACACAAGATCCCGAAGATACTGAATGAGAAAGTGGAGGAGGATGGGGGGCAATATATACAAGCCCATGAGGGCAGTCGGCCAGCTCTAGAAGAGGCCCACGACTGGACAAAATCCCACGACTGCTGAATATAGCAGTCGGCCAGCATCTGATGCCCCACGCCTGGACAGAACAAGTCGGCCAGCACTCCTACAGCCCACGACTGATACAGATGCAGTCGGCCAGCTTCAGAGTGCTCCTGGCATCAACTGGCAGCCCTCCAGCCACTAGAAAAAAATGGGAAAAATAGGAAAAAAATACGGGGAGTGTGGAAAAATGATATACGGGCGGGCACACCCACAACAGAGGCCCTGGTGTATACGAATAGACAGGAGATGACTTCTAACAAAAATCTGATGCCAATCATAATTTTTCAAAGGAAGCAACTTGGATTTTTCAAAATTCACATGCAATCATGCAGCCAAACCATAGAGGGACAATGCTTTCATGAGAGCCCTTACATCAGGCTCTGTTGAGCTGGCTTTAGACGATGCCAAGGACGAATTGGAGTGACCGTCAACAACGCTGGAGCCAGATTTTCCAATAGTTTGGTGGTATGATTGAGTATCTTCTAGGCAAGGCCAATCAAGTGGCCAATGCCTTGACCAGGAAAGGAACCGTGTCCCATGTTCAATCCACAAACACGGATGGAATTTGTTGGTACAGGACTAGATGAAATGAAGCACAAGTAGGCGGATTCGGCTTTTCTACAAAGGTCAACATTGCGTGTTGGAACAATTCTAGGCAATTCTTCTCCACGATGCCCATGATGCCGGTACTTTGGAGAATGAGGCATTGATAGCCCATAGGTGGCATACCCGCATACCTAGGACCATTGTGTCAGATCGAGATGCCAAGTTTACCAATCATTTCTGGAGGGCATTATTTGATAACTTTGGGACTAAGTTGAATTTTCCCGGTGCATTCTACCCACAGACGGATGGCCTATAGAGATTTACAATCAATTGCCGTTCGATGTGCTAAAGTGTTATGTTCACGACGCAAGGTAGGTGGGAACAATTTTTGCCTTTTCAAGTTGTGTTAAATGACACTTTTTCTTTAGCTATTGGCAAGACTCCATACAAGACAGCATTTGGAAGACGATTCTAGTCTTTTCTTACCAGGATGTCGTCCTCAGTGTCTGAAGCTAACAGATTGACAAAGTCTTACCAGCAAATTTTGGAGTCTGTAAAAGACATGTTGGCTAAAGCGCAAGAGGTCTATACTCGACAAGCCAACAAGGACAGAAGAGATGTGATCTTCACGGAAGGAGATTGGATATATCTCAGGCTAATGAAGAAAAGGTTGAAATAGGTGTACAAGCGATACCCAAAGTTGTTGTTTCAGAGCTTCGGACCATTTTCCATTCTAAAGATGATTAATGAGGCTTCCATGAAGCTGAAGCTACCGCCCTGTTGGACCATGCATGATGTGTTCGATGTTAGTTGGTTGAAGCCTTATATTGAACCTCCCCTCTTCGATGTCCACGATGAACAAGAACCAGACATAGTGGACGAAGGTGAAGTTATGGTTCTAAAACAGATCCTCTTACTCGTTTCAAGTATGGCTCCGGTAGAAAAGAAAGACAATTCCTCACGAAATTTCAAGGCCAAGGGACACATAAGTAGTGTGGCTTGACAAGAACTTCTTCGAAGATTATCTGGCATTATTGACAGACTATTTGGAGGCTTTGTGGCTTCCATCAAGTTAAGTAGAAGGGGATGCCACATGCATCTCGCACTTGGATGCCACCTGGATATATATGTACAGCAGGTGTAGGACCTAGAGTGGAAATTGGTCCCTTGTGAGGCCCAGTGACACAATTTCTCATGAAATTTCAAGGCCGAGGGACACATGACAGAGCGTGGCTTGACAAGAACTTCTTTGAAGATTATCTGGCATTATTGACAGAGTATTTGGAGGCTTTGTGGCTTCCGTCAAGGTAAGCAGAAGGGGATGCCACATGCATCCCACACTTGGATGCCACGTGGATATATCTGTACAACATTTGTAGGACCTAGGTCCCTTGTGAGGCCCAGTCCAGGACAAGTCAGCCAGGGCTCCACTCTAAGCGTCCAAGGTTAGGGGTACAAGTCCTCTACATGGTCTTGGTAAGGTGCGCGAATCCTGCACATGAAGCAGTGCTAGGCCGTTCAGTGAGTCACTTTGGAATGATGTAGAGGTGTACTGGCTCTGTGTGGGACACCAGTTGTAGGTGTAGGCTTGAAGCATACCTGGTTTAGGGTATGTGGGTAGGTAGGTAGAAGAGGCAGCCCTGTGGGCCACCGTAAAAGGGTTTAAAACCCTTGCCTACAAGGGGGCTAGCCCTTCTGGGCCACCCTAGGGGCCAAGGAGGCCCATGGCCAAGCCCAACAGCCCATGAGGCCTCGGCAGCAAGGCTGCCAGCGCTAGATGGGCTAATGGCTCAGTCGGCCAGCCCAAGGAAGGCCAAGCCTTGGTCGGCCAGCCCATGACGGGCCTTGATAGGCAGTCGGCCAGACCCAAGATGGCCACACTCCAGTCGGCCAGCAGCATAGTGGCTGCACATGTGAAAAGTACCAGGTTTATGCCCATAAACAAGTCGTGGGATTTATCAGCAGGCCGATCCCTGCTAGAGCAAACCGACCAGCATATATTGAGCCTATAAAAGCATGGGCTAGTTAGTCATTTAATCATCTGATTATTCACAAAGTGCTGAAGGTATTCAAGGGCCAAGACAGCCAAGGGAATTCCCAAGCAAAGGTGAACTTGAAGCATAGTTGCAAAGAAACGCGTTTCATTCAGATTTTATGAAACGAAATGTTTCAGAAACGTTTCTTTCGAATGAAATGCGTTTCTTTCCCTCCCACCTGTTATCAGTACGATTTGGGCGTTTTTTAATCCATAGAGCTCTTTTTTCGAAAAAAACATCTACCTGCCCTTGTAAAAACCAACGAAGAAGCTATTGTGTTGCAAAAATCAACCCCTTCCAGCTCCTCCCACACCTCTCAGCTTTCGTCTCTACCAACTCTCAATTTGGGTGTGTTGATTTGTGCCTTTTTTCTTTGATTTTGCCAAAAAAAAAAAGATTTTGAAATTTGGGGGTTTTCATGCCAGGGTGCCAATCTTTCTTTGTCTTTGTCAAGTTGCCTCACACCAAAGATGCCATGTGGGCCCATGTCACTCTTGTATCAAGATATGGTGGTTCAGGCACCCAAAAGTGGAAATGTAATTTTGGTACCATAGAGGCCCATTTCTCAAGTTAAACAGGGGAAGTTATTGGTGCATGCAAATCGGTGCCTGCAAATATCAAAGCCGAGCTACAAGAATGGAAAAGACAGCAATTGGCAGGACACCGTTGTGGGCCTCTGCCTGAGGATATTGATGCCAGTGAGGATAAAGGTGATGCATCAAAGAGAACAGGGTTGGGCTCAAAGGAAGATGCACAGAGCCAAGCAAGATTCAGGGGGTGCTGGTAGTTCCATTCCCAAAGCAACACGAAACCCTTTGCGTGCAAGACCTAGAGCCTCTCTAAAAAGAGCAAGCATTCAAGAAAGCATGCAAAAGCAGGCAATTAATGATGGAGCTAGGGAACTCACTAGGCTTTTCATCCAATACACTGAGTCAACAAGGAGGCTACTAATGAGGACATCGAGGATGTTAAGGATTGAGTGCCTAGATTCCAGATTGAGGACTCTCGTCTTTGAGGCCATGAGGCTTCTTTAGTTTGTCATGCATCTATCAACATGTTGCACTTTGTGTATTTCAGACTTCAGTTTTCTTTTTTTGTATTAGCTTAAGATTCAAACTTTTTGTTATTACTTTGAGTGCTCAGTGGACTATGTCACCCTTGCTTGCATTATATATTGTCTTGAGTTGCATCTTGATTCTTGATGTTGTCAATTTATTTTTTGGTTGGGTGCCCACTGTAACTGGGTCACCTAGATTCTTTAGTTTTAACTTGTAAACATGTTTTATTGTGTAAATGATGCATTTTTAATGTTGTTTTGCAAGCAAGGAACCATATTTTTTTGCATATTATAAACTTACATATAAATTTTGCCCACCCCCCCCCCCTCTTTGTATGAAACGTTTTTGAAACGTCTGGGATTTGCAAGAAATGTTTTTGAAACGTGTTTCAAAAAACCTGTGGCAACGATGACTTGAAGGTCAAGAGTTAGGCATCTTAGGCTGCTGATTTACAACCAGGTTGTGCCTTCAGATTTGAGTCTTTTTCTCATCATTCAATAAAGCAAATACACCATCCTTGGTGGGGGCCGTGCAGAGGGTATTTGGGACCCAATTGGGTGTGCCGTGTCTTTATTGTGCTTCTTTTCTCTCTCTCTCTCTCTCTCTCTCTCTCTCTCTCTCTCTCTCCACTACATTGTGCAATCGTCAAGAACCAAGGCGCTGAATAGTCGTTATAAAAGTATAATCGTTTTTGTAAGCTTCCACATGTTACATAATCTTTATCTGTGGCTGGGTAGCCGTGGAGCGACTCCATCCCTGGCTCTTTAGACTTTTTTCCACTTGACGGATTGTATCTATTTTTCCTTTTCAGATGTGTTTTTTTCCTCTTTTTAGGACTGAACTTTTGTAGATCTCTAAATGCTTATTTGCAATTGTTAGAGGTTTAAAAAAAACAATCCGGCCATTTTTTGAATTCAGGGAGCAGCCGGAGGAGCAGAAGCAAGACCTTTTGTGACACATCATAATGCTTTGCACAGAAATCTATACTTGAGGATTGCAACAGAGCTCCACTTGAAGAGGATGGTGGTAAGCTCATAGACTGTCTTTAGATTCAAAAGCAGTGCAATACACATCACAGTGGGTGGTGCAGAGGTGTCTATAAAATGTATCTGCTGTCTTACTAACATCTGTCCCTGTACAAGGTTGGAGGTTTTGAGAAAGTTTACGAAATAGGCCGCATCTTTCGCAACGAGGGGATCTCCACTCGGCACAACCCTGAGTTTACGAGTATAGAGGTACACACTCATCATCACTGCTTTCCGGCACAGAAGGGTTCTGATACCAAGCTTCTAAACACACTAGTCTTCTTTCTCTCAACTCTATTCCAGATCTACCAAGCATATGCAGACTACAATGATATGATGAACATAGCAGAGGAGCTTATCACTTCTTGTGCGTTGGACTCCAAGGGTAGTGAAGACGTCAACTATCAGGTAAGGACCACTGGGGTGCTTGCATCTGGCTTTGGCTTTGTGGACTTGATCATCATCTGTTGATTGAGCTTCATCTTTAGGGAATAGAGGTAGAAGTTCTCTTGTTGGAGTTTTGTAGCTTGCTTTTAATGTCCTCTGAGCATGATGTTTTGTCAACAGGGAACTGATATATCTTTGAAGAGACCATGGAGACGAGCCAGCATGCTTGAGCTAGTGCTGGAGGCTACAGGTATAGATTTCAGTAGGATGAGTGGTAATCTGGATAATGCAAAGGCGGCTGCTCTATCGGTGCTTTCCGAGCTTGATGAGTCTCCTAAGTTCAGTAACAATGTCCAGAAGTGCAGCTCTGTAGGCGAAGTCCTTAACGAGGTGGGTGCAAATCTGCCTCCCTCATTATGGCTGATTTTCAATGCATTCTGCAAACAATGCAACTATAGGGGTATGCACTTACATTTCCTGGTTGGACTATGCAAGCTAGGTATTCGAGGCATGTGTTGAAAGGACATTGATCCAACCGACCTTTGTCATCAATTATCCCATTGAAGTTTCTCCTCTTGCTAAACCACACAGAAGGTGTGCCTGTTCTAAAATATAGGTCTAGTCTTTTAAGAAGAGTGGGTTACATATGTATGCATGCATGCATGCAGATGATGGGTGGATGGATGGATGCATGAATGCATGCATGTATGTATGTTTCTATGTCGGGCCTTAAACTCACACCCCCTTCTGGGAAGCATGGTGTCAAAGGCACTCGGGCAAGAGCCCACCAACAATATTGCTTTGTTTCTTGTAAATGACAAGGGGAAATATGCATACCTTTCACTTCAATGAGATAACTGGCAGAAAACTAATCATTCTTTACTGTCTCAAGGAGCAGCCTCCAAGGTTTCACAGAGAGATTTGAGCTTTATATTTATGGAAGAGAAATTGCAAATGCTTTTTCAGAATTGACTGATCCTGTTGATCAGGTTTGAATACAGGATGTTTTGAGCTTCTATGATCTTTCTTTTTCATATCCCTACAAGCTTCTATGGCCATAGCTTTGATTGGGAGCTATATGACCATAGCTTTATTGGGAAATATTTGACCCTCTTAAAATGTTATATCTTGTCATTTAGGTTAAAGATCTGATAGTTTTCTTTGGTATCAGAGAAAACGGTTGGAAATGCAAGTGATAGCACACAATGAGTACGCGGCTTCAGCTGTAGTGAAGGCCAGTGCCCGTGGCAATAATGCAAGTGCTGAAGATGACGAGGATGTATATCAAGTTGAGCTAGATGAGGACTTCTTGACTGCCTTGGAATATGGCATGCCTCCCACAGCTGGAATGGTATGTGCATTTTTGCTCCAAAAAACCCTCTTCTCAAGTTTCCTGTGGTGGTTGATTTGGTGACATAATGCACATTCTCTGTGGCAGGGTATAGGCATCGACAGACTAGTAATGCTACTCACAGACAGTGCAAGTATACGGGATGTTATCGCTTTTCCTGTCCTCAAATCACCATAGCAACACCTCTTCATATAGGCTACAAACGCTCTCTTTCATTCCATGTGAAAGTGTGTAATCTTGCTGGGTTTGATGAACCTCTAAAAGAGGGAGACTTGGGACTTGCCTCCAGTCTTTCGCTCCCTGCTGGCTTTTCATGTAACTGACTTGGGAGGCTGTATCTCATCATTTTGAGAGCTGCTTAATTTTGTAAACAATAATGGGGTGCAAATGCTCCTTGCAAGGCAATTAAAGATCCTTGTGATCGTTTGTGGTATGAATATAGGACATGGATCTGCCAGGTTCTTGGCTGTCCTTCGCATTTGAAAGACAGTCTCGCTCAAAGTGTATTATCTAGATTACGAGGCTGGCTTAGAAGTTAAAGGGAAAAAAGATGACTGTTCAAGTATTCTTGATCAAAGAAGGCTACCATGGGTCCTTGAGTAGTTGCAGATTGTCCCAAGAGAGATCTAAGCACGTTGCTTGGGGATGTTGCCATGATTTTACTTACTGATTTAACAGTGACACATCATGCATGTGCAGTGCAACCAGATAAAGCATTGTATGCTACATCCGCAGAGATTTGATGTGTTTGTGTGTCAATTGTTAATGGAAGGGTACACATTATTGATGACCCCTTTCCAATACGTGTGTTTTGCAGCTTTAGCTTTCCTACCTATAACTACAGCAATGGTAGTCTGCAAGTTCTCTCCAACTTGTGACATCGTTGCTAGCACATGTGAAAATGGGTGGCTGGTGGAGCAGTAGCAGCAGATTGTGTACACTTGTGTCCGACATTGGAGGCAGAGCAACCTTGTGCATGGCTCTAGAGTAGGGCCTCATCAAGTTGCTGGAGCAACTCAGTTTCTCATCTGCTGTTGCAAGGTGCTCTGAGAACAGTCTTATAGGAGAGGTCAGAGGTGCTGTCATGCTTGGTTTGGTGGTCCAGTAATCTTAAATGCTGTCCTTTTTATCAGCTCCTAGATGCACTTCCTGCGATTGGAGAGGTAGCCCTGAAGCTCAGCTACCTGCTTCTTTTTCCCATTTTTTGGTGAAGAGGGGTAGGTGGGGATAGTGGAGCATTATGAAGTATATTTTATTGATGTTAATATCTCAGATATCAACCAATTAGAGGTACATATTGTGGTTTGTTATAAATCAACTTTACTTTGCTTTCATCCATGGAGATACCATTGTCCGAGTATAACACTGGTCCTCTTTTTGATTGCCATCTTCTCCTCCATCCGTACCGGCTATTGGTAGCTTTCGCCTTATATTTAATGACAACAACTTGGCTTTGCTAGATGCCTTCATATCTTTTCGTTCTGTAATCTTCAAGAGCTCCCTGGTTTTCTCCTGGCCCTTCATTCCTTCATAATTTTTTCTCTTTGCCTTTCTTCTTTGGAGAACTCTTCCTCATCTTCTCTCTCTCTTCATACTGCATTTTTGAGTCAGTGCTTCAATTCTTCTTGCAGGGCAGGTTCCTTCATCCTCTACTTCAAAGGCTCACTTCACCTTCCGTGACAGCCTGTGTTCTTCATTTGAGAAGATATTTCTTGCTCATTGCTTCCCTCTTTGGGGTTTCTGGTTCTTGTGCTGCGTTCTTTGAGAGGTTTCCTGTTCTGTGTCCTATCTACTTCATCCTTCTTAGCTTGTCCCTGAGATCTATCTTCTCTTTCAAATCTAGGGGTATAAGGTTCAATGTATCAAATTTCATTGTCAAAACCACTTTTGTCCCACCTTGGCGTTCTCCTTCCCAAGATAGTCCAGCTCACGGTCAATGACCTAATTTACTTACACATAATGAATACCCATTGTCCCTTCTAGGCTTAAGAGAGATCTTAAGAACTGATACTCTCAACTTCACTCTAATATCTCCATCTTTTGGGGCATGATGCAAATGGTAATACTTGTCGGATATAGGATTGACTGTGGATATGACCTTTATGGCATAGATTTTAATGTCCCTTGATAATAAATCCCAAAGCTACCTTTTTAGATTATCTTCTCATGTTTTCTTCTATAAGAACTATAGTAAGTTGTGATTAGTTAAATATGTGTTTAAGGGATGTCAAGACAGGTAGAAAGAAGTTCATTTGACCCAAAAAAGAAAAAGAAAAAGAGAGCCTTCTTGAGGATGGAGATAGATTGCATAATTAATCAGTTTTCTCACAAGCATCCCACTTGGATCATATCTTCACTTTGAGGGTTGTTTTACAGGAAACACAAATGTGATCTAAAAAAAAAGTCAAAGTCTGTTTTTTGGATTTTACCAGTGTGTAAAGAGAGCTTTTTGACAAGCTTCAAAAGCTAGTTTTCTTTCCATATCTTATTTGAGTTTTAAATGGCACTTTCTGAGCAGGTCATTAGGAGATTTATAACTCGAGCATCTGATGAGTTTGGGAGCAACATTGGGGTAAAGTAGGTTATGCCCATCAAAATACATTAGGGGTGGTACGATTAAAACTAGAAATGCTTAGGTAGCTATTCTTGTGGTTTCTCGTGGCTATCTTAAACTACATGGAACTAAAGCATGCACAACACTAATGGGTCGGTGTAAAATAGACATTGATTGCTCATTAACATGGAAACATGGCTGCTATCACAGTAGTCACTTGTTAGCTTTTTGTGAGTAATTGCTAGGGACAAAGTGGATGCTTTAACCGTTGAATGTTGAAGAAGCCTCACATAGAGTCCTTTTAAAATAACATGTCAATGAACATTAGTCATTAATGAAGTTACTTGTTTTGTCATGGCAATTCTATCCTTAAATTTATAACATAGAGAAACGTGTCATTCTCATGTTTAGAAAATCACTTTGAGTGTTGCAAGTGTAGAGAATGGGTTCTTTTTCAGAGTGCTACATAATAATACAGAAGATGTACTTATATCATTATAGGCTTCGCCTGTTGTTTTCAAACCCTCTTATTTTCCATGTAGTTTTATCTAGCTATGTTTGAGATGCCTAAAGATGCTAAAACTTAAAAATTTATTATAAAATCAAAGGTTAGGAAAAGTGAGAGAGAGGTGAGAGAGAGAAAGAGATTTGAGAGGGGGAGAGAAATGAATCAAAATAATAACTAATTATAAAAATACAAAATGATTATTAAACAACAAAAAGAATAAAGAGAGATGGTATATGTGGGATGAGATGGTTGTAATCATGGTGAAGCTTGTGAATATCTCTAATTTAAGTGCAAATTTATGAGGGAAATGAATCTACTACTTTAGTCTAGAGTTGAGTGAAGTGCTTGCTAGTTGCTGCTTTCAGAGTTGGCATTTGGACTTGACAAGTTAGCACTGTAACTCCACACTTTAAAAATGGTGCTTGCTATGCTTTTAACATTGTCGTTGCATCCTCTTATGTCAAGTATAAATCCCTAAACAAAGCTTAAGGACTCAAGCCAAATATAGCTGCGTGCCTCGCTTATTATTGCATAATTTTAATGGTTGTCTTTGCACTAAAACTATCCACTACTAAGAAAAGTCTAAAAAGCATGAAGATTTTTTGGAGAGGTTTGTTTGATTTTGGAATGCTGGCATCCTAATTCTAGCTGCATTCAAGTGGGATTATAGTTGGGCACCATTTAAACACATAAAAAACAAAACCTAAAGAAAACCACGCTTTCTATAGACTTAAAAGCACAACCATCCATAGCATGCACATAGGTCTTCCTTGACCTAGCATTTCAAGGTCACTCATGGTAATGTTGAAGTTGGCGGTTGATTATCCAGTCAACATACCTTGCATGGCCACGAGCCATGCTATGATGACACACATAGTTCTCAAAACAATGATGTTTGAGAGTATTCAAAGGGGTCCATAATGCTTGCAAATGATCTTTTAGTAGATTGTTAACCACTCCATTGTTAACATGGTTTTGTTCACCCGACCTACCATAATGCATCTTACTTGCGTAAACGGACTCTTAACTTTTGCAAGACAACACTGCAACATACAACGTAGCCTTACCATGGGATTAATGTCAAATAGAGAATGTCTATAGGCTCCATGTACATAGTTGCTTAAGACTAGTAATGGAGGTTGGCCCATTTTTAAGTTTGGTCGGCCGAGAGTGAAGACTAGTCATTTGTATATAAGTAATTTTTTACAATAAGCAAGACAACCATTCCCTTGCAATAGTTTTCTTTAGAACTCTCCTTCTTCCCTCTTCTTGCTTGCTTGCATGCTATTGAATATTGCTTGCTTGATAGATATATGCTAGATAGATTTGATTGTAGATTTTCATCTTACATTAGTCTCCTCTTCTTCCCCGCATTTTGTGAAAGAGAACGATCGCGAAGATAGCTCTCTTGTTGCCTCCATCAAAGCATAGAGACCTCTCCCTTCACCCCTTTGGCAAGGAGCATTCCGGTGTGACCATGGAGTGGAGATGTGCGATGGACGAGCTTGTGTACCCACAATGGGAATTTGCAGCTCAAAGACAAGACCCAACGACACATGCTTAGGCAAGGCTAAGGTAAGCTCTTGACTTGAACATATTTGGCTTCATTATGGTGGGGACTAGCCTAAGTTTTAGCTCTATTTTTTCATCCATTCCAAGCTATATGGATCTCCCAATATTTCTTAGTGTTGATTAGAAGGTAACACTCCGAAAAACACACGGTTATGAAGCTATTGGATGTGCTTGTTTTCGCTTTTGATTTTGATTTGAAGTTCATTTTGCATTACGGCATTCTATTTTCATCTATTGGTTGGGTAAAACCTTGGTTTTTTGGTGATTTGCATGAAATTGGAGCCCAAGAGGTTTAGATTTCATTGCTTTGATCACAAAATTAGCTTAGAAATTTTGATTAGAAGTGGAATCCACTCCAAAAACATGAGCATTGAGCTTCATTAGGTTGAATTAGAGTGGGATAGTCATTTTTTATTCTTGTATTCCACAATTTGTTCGTGCATTATTGGAATTGGTAGCTTAGATTGTGATTGCTTGATCGCCACGCACATAAAACACCAGAATGATAAGGTTTTCAAAACCTTAATGGTGTAAAAGAACCCTAATAAGGAGCATTCATGTGGAGGGCTTCCTCGAGTGTGAAGTTTGGCATGGGTCTCACCAGTTCAACCCTTATACATGAGCATGTGCCTTCACAATATCAAAGGCTTCATCAACATGGGTTCCATCAAGTGCCTCATCACACTCACACTTGAGGGGGATTGTGATTTCATGGAGACGCCATTGGCAAAAGAGCCTCGTCTCATCGCCATTGAGGTGGGACTCTTCTCCAAAACTTTCTAGTTTCTTATGTGTGTTTTGGTGCATGTTGTGTATGTGGAGATAGAGAGGGACTTGAGAGATTAGATTATTACTTTTAGCACATGTTCCTATCCATTCTTTGAGAGAGAGAGAGAGAGAGTTGATAGTGCAAATGTGCGCACACTCATTCACACAAATGCATCCGATGCATGCAATTTCTCTTCCACACATTGGCACATTAGCGCACATTTGCACATTGTGCACCCATTTACACGTGCTTCTACACTCACCACGTGCACGTGTACCCTCTTCTACACTTTTGCACACTCACATTCACATTCACATTCGCATGTGCACGCACTCTCACCTTAGTGCAATGCAGACACACTTGCACACAAGCACACATTCGTATATTCGCACCTTCATTAATGCACGCATGTGCACATACACCCTCACATTCCCATTGGCACACCAATCAAGCACACATGTGCACACACACACGAACATACACACTTTGCACGTGCACCCATGCCATGCGGTCTGCTCACCTGACCGTACACATGCACCGCCCATTCACATGGGAATACACCCACATATTCACATACCTTTAGCCATTTACACTCTCGCGTGCTTCCATCCACACTCACAAGTCGCATTGTGCATGCACACACACTCCGCACACGTATATTTCGATGATACACTTGTATATTTCATTCACAAACATCCCACAAATTCACCCATGCGCCCACTTGCCTACATGGGTATTTGCACCATTTGCATGCATATTCACACACACTCCTTCACACCTCCAGTCGCACTTCGCATCATCGCACATGCACAAACACCCATGTGCACACACACCCTCCGCCTGCTCATCAGTCTATGGTGTGGTGAGAGAGAGAGTTGAGAGGAAAGAGAGCTTCATTCTTGGTCCTCTTATGCTGGTGTTTATGAATGTGAGAGTAGAGAGAGGAGTGAGTGTCCTTGTATGAGGAGAGGCAACCTCATGTGACAGCTTGAGGAAGGAAGCAAAGGAGTGGAGCTAGTTACCACTAGCATAGCTTGGAGTCTTCAAAGATACGAGCTTGGATATACCGGCAAGTTCCCCACAACGTGTTAAGGTAAGCATTATCCATTGTAATAGGGGGATAGTGTAGCGTATAGCATGGGTCCATCACTTGACTCTCTTTAGCTTAGGGGTTATGGTGTAGACAACGAGGTTTTTGGGATAACCTAGACAGAAGATTTCTCTCATACAAGCCTTGAGATTATAGCATCTTGAGAGGGATCCAATGGGACTCAGGTTGTGAATAAATGTCATTTGCCCTTGAGACTCCTTTTAACATATTTTTGCTCATAGGTTGTCTTCTGGCTAAATGGTGATTGCCTTCTTGGTGACCTCCCCACCAAAGGGTGTTCACTCCTTCTTGGCGACCTCCCCAAAGGGTATTGTGGTTGAGGTTTGGCTTGAGTGCCATGGTTTCTTTTCATAAACTAGCTACAGAATCAATGGCTATAATCCATCCCCTTTCAAGGACGATGCTCTCTTTCATTGTACCTAAAGGGGCTCACATAACACTTGCAAAGCTATAGGTTTAGTTCCAATGTAAAACTCCGCTTTTTAATAACTGACATTGATGCATTGGGAGTTGTTACCATAATAAGGGTAGCTCATATGGTGTGAGGGGGCGGGTGGCCTAATGAGGTCCATGTTTCCCAACATAATACGTTATGACTAGCTCCAATGTAAACCAAGGTGGGCCATATAGCTAGGTGGTCTTTTTGGGGAAACTCTAGCTCAAGTTGAGTAGGTCCCACCATTTTTTCTCTTTCAGCCCACCACCGCCAAAGGTCAGCTTTGTGTCCAAAGATCTCTATGCTTGGGGGCCTATAGACTCTTTGGATCTTCTATTATCGGGTAATCGTTGAGGTGTGCGGCCTCTCATTTCTTCTCCTTTCTCTTGTGGATTTGATAGAGCATGTCCTAGGTGAGAGGTCCATAGTAGCATTTCAGCGTAGTACCATTGAAATAACCTTCTAAGGCCACATTCGAGGGTCTCTATCTTTACTAAACATTGAGGATCAATTTTCACGACACGATAGGGACCTTGGCCTCTGTACTTGAGCTTTTGTTTGGTGTTCTTGGCACTATACATGAGTACCATGTCTCCTAACTTCATGCATTTATCCTTAAGTTGGTTACCAAACCAATTGACTGCTGTAGTTTTAAACCATCAATCTATAAGTGTGGATTACAATCGCTGCTCACCCAATTTATTTAAGGCAAATTTTCGTGTCTTTGAGGACGTTTGTGTAAGTGAATAGCAGTCTTTTCTCACTCACTTTCTCTAAGGAAAATAACCTCTATGAGGGGTTTTCTTTCAGATTATGTCTTGCTACATGATCACTCACTATAGAGCGGGCAACCGAAATGCACCACAAGGAATTTTTTGAGCAAGAATTGCACCACTTCGTTTATAAAATACATACCACATCACTCAATATAGTGGGTAACAGAAATGAGTAATCACAAGGAATTTTTTTGAGCAAGCACTACACCACTTCATTTATAAAATGCATACCACAATTGCTCACTATATAGCGAGCAATTGAAATGAGTAATCACATTTTCATAAAGGAAGTTGGTGATAGATCTCATGTCAAATTTGTGTATCCTCAGCCTTAGTCCACTTAATGAACTAATTGTTGGTGACTATGATAAAGCACACATATATTGCTTTTAGCGATAGCTAGGCTAATAGGATCCATGTTCAAATGGTCATTCCAAGATTACCATAGTTAGGGGCATGCAATCCTTCTCTTGGACCATGGAAAACCATTGGCATTCATCATAGGCTACCATAGGTTGGCCTAGAGAACATTACGGGCTATCATGTCCCCGATAAAGTGTCATATGTCGATGCCAAAATGGGCTTGCTCAAGGACATCACGACAAAGTTATCTTTACAAATGAATTGTCTCATGTGTCACTTTGACCATTATTTTAAAGCATTCTCACTATCAATATACCATTCTCACTATCAATTGAGGAGACAGTTCTATCTTCTTGATGGGATAGCCTATTGGAAATCTGTTGACTAAGAAGTGAGCAATATCTTCTCTCCATTTCTTAGTATGGAGGAATGGAGTATTGGGAAGATCATCTTCCACTCTCATAAGGGGGGTTCATTTTTTAGAATTATGGAAAGATGATCAACATGGACATGCATTGATCTCTTTTCCACAGTGATGGTGAAATTAAATTCCAAAAGAATGAGTAACTATTTGGTGGTGATGAACCCTGGCTTATTAAGCAAATAAAGAAATGCTTGATGCTCAATAAAGAAAATAAAATTTACAGCTAGGAGATATTATCTATACCACATGGGTGGATAAACTCTCTCTCTTTCTCTCTCTTAGTCGTGGTGTAGTTTCATTCACTATCATTGAGTTGATAACAAAGGTCACAGGGAAGCCCATGTTGTGCTCCTCTTGGCTATACTAACATGCATCCAATACTATTTAAAGCTGAAGCATCAATATGCACATGGAAATTTAGGTCCCAATTGGAGGATCTCAAGATGGGTGTTCTTGCTAATGCCTTCTTTTACTTTTTGTATACCCATTGGCATTCCATTCAACAACTTAAACAAAGGTCTGGCATATATGACATACAAGATGATGAATCTTATATTATACCCTACCTGTCGTCCCATGAATCTCTAGACCCCCTCGTAGTTGATGGATTATGATCTCCAAGATGATGACATGGATCTTATTCTCATTTGTGGAGGTGCCATTCTCAGAGAAAATATGTTCCAGGATGACACCATATTTGACCCATGATTGACATTTGAGTGGGTTCAATGAGATGTAGTGGTAGAGTCAGCATCTCTCAACAATAAGCCTAAGATGAGAAAGATTATCCTTCCACATTTAATGTACACAAAGGTTGCCAATTAATATCTCTAGGATCTTCCAAAGGAGATTCTTGAAGGTTATACACATTAAGTATTGGGTGATGGTGGGGGTATTGGTCTAGTCGTCGAATGGCATGATGCGATAAAGCATAGGTTTCCACTCCGTAAGCAAATGTTATCTTATATTAGTATGTTGGATCAATTAGCACCTAGTTGTAGCCTGAGAAGCCATTCAAGAAGCTATAAGCTTCTACTCTAACTCTTAAAGGGGATAGTGATTGTGGGGGCAACATTAACATTTTTGGGGTTGACACACTCTAAGCTTTTTTGTGTTTCTTGGGAATGATCACTATCTGTGAAAACCACTCTTGTTGCTCAATCTTATACACAAATCCCGTGTCAAGGAGCTTGTCTAGCACTTCTTTGACCATTCGTTCATACTTGGAATTTATGTGTGATGCTCTCTATTTTGATGGTTTTGCCACTTTCGGAGGAATTCCCTTCATGTTAAAGTTCTAGGTGAAAACATCTTTATTCTTTAAGAGCAATGATACCAACTCTCCTTCTTGCTTAGGGGGGTGAGGTCTTTTACCATGAATACTAGCTTAGGTTCTTCAGGCTAGGGCTAGCGAGATTTACTTCCTTGACCTTGATGAGGCCATCATAAGAGGTACGAGGATCTCCACCCAAGCTTCTTTGCGCCTTCTTGATGTGTACCACTCTATACCCAATGTTGTAGGACTTAAATTACTCAGTGCCTCAGATGTTTCTCTTAAGGCTCAACCAGCTCTTTGAGTTTAACTTCCTTCTCTTCTTGATTCTTGATTTTGTTAATCTTATGTCTAGCTACTCAGAAGAGCTTGGCTTAGAGCTTGCTTTGAGATCATGGGCTCCTTATCATCATCGGGGAATTTTTTGGTAAGCATTTAGCGGCGAGCTTTTTTTTTGGCAAGCTTTAGCTCCATGGGTTTTTCTTATATGGACTACCCTAATGATATGGCACTTGACGTGCCCATGTCAACATGTGACGGTGTCCATGTAAGCATGTGATGTGGCATGGACATGGACATAGATGCATCATGGACATACATGCTATCATGTGCACCATGGACATACATGTATCATACACATGATGGCCATGCATGATGTCATAGATCATGGCCTTGGATGGTCCATACATGTGTGGAATGGTTTTTATGGGATCTCCACATGCTTGGCCTTCTCTTGGTGTACTATGTTGAGTCCATGTTATTTGCATATGATCAGAATGTGCTCTATGTGTTTTCTATATGCCTGGTCTTCTCTCAAGGTGTGCTTTACCTCATCCTTTGAGATATGTACATGGTCCGAATGGGTTGTCTGAGACATTTACATGCTCAATGTCATCTTGGTGTGGTTTTCATGGCCTTGGATTATCTATATGGTATGTGAGATGGGCTATATGGGATCTCCACATGCTTGGTCTTCTCGCAATGTGCTTGTACAGTTCATGCGATCCGCATATGGTTGGTATGTGCTCTATGTGATTTCTATACACATATGGTTGGTATGTGCTCTATGTGATTTCTATACACTTAGTCTTCTCTATGTGTGTCTACCTCATCCTCTGCGATCTATCTATGGTACAAATGGGCTACACAAGACCTCTACATGCTCGGTGTTGTCTCAGTGTGGCCTCCCTCCATATGGAGAATGGGCTCCATGGAATCTCCATATGATTGGTCTTCTCCCATTGTGCTTTGCATGGTCCATGTGATATGTATAAGTAATCTCCATATGCTTGTTCTTCTCCCGATGTGCGCTATATGGTCCATATGATCTGTATATGGTCAGAATGGGCTCTATGTGGTTTCTATTTGCATGGTCTTCTCAAACTATGCGCTGCCTTGTGCTTTGTGATTTTTTATGGTTCAAAACCTTTACATGCTTGGTGTTGTCTTGGTGTGGTCTATACGGTCCATGTGTCCCCCCATACATGGTCATAATGGGCTCTATGTGATCTCTAGATGCTCGATCATCTCACGGTGTGCTTTGCATGGTGATCCATGTGATTTGTACATGGTTAGAGTGGACTACTCAAGATTTTTATATACTCGGCGTCATCTTGGTATGGTATGTCCAATCCATGTGATCCGCATATGATTGGAACAAGCTTCCTGAGATCTTTGCATGCCCGGCCTTGCCTTGGTGTGGCACTTGTATGGTCCATATGGCACCAAATCAAGCACATACATGGTCAAAATAGGCCACCCGAAGTCTTTACATGCTTAGTATCATCATGGCGTGGCCTACATGGTTAGAATGGGGTGCATGTGATATTTATGTGGTCAATATATCCCCCATGTGATATTTATGTGGTCAATATATCCCCCATGTGGTGACCATGGTTTGTGTGTGTTGCCGTATATGGGCTTTGTATCTTGTCGGTGTACATTGCTGAGAATGATTTTCTTTTTTTTTTAAAAAATTGTGAAAAGTGTAGAGAGAGAAACAACCTGGGCATTAAAAAGGTAGATATTCCTCATGGAGTGTGTCCTTTGGCACATTTATGACTTGCCAAAAGCGAAGGGAATCGTGGCTACTAGTGATTAAAAATAATGAAGATCGTTAAATTATAAACATTCAAACCAAATTTAGGAGGGAAGCTAAACTTGGTATGGTATTGTGGTGCATTTTCACTTCTCTTGCCATTTCTGTCACCATCATCAATCAAAACAAAAGGAGGAAACTGCAACCCATATTGCATTTTAAGGCTACAAAACTATTTTGAAAGACATTATTAGAATTTTATCTCTTGCGTTTTTTGGCTTCTTCAGTATCCAACTTCCTCTTGATATAGTGAGATGTGCCCATTGATCATTTTCCCTAATACAATTACCAATATTATAGATTGTATTGACGGAGAAGGGCGGTGGGGTCTCCCGTGGATTTCTCATTCTTCTCCCTCATCAATGTTTTGTTGAACTTGAGAGATGTTCTGTTTACCACAAGCTTGCGATATGATTAGGTTTTCCATATTGAAGCACCTCAATATTAAAAACGTAAGATCACCACATTGCATAAGAATAGCAAAAGAAACAAGTTCATAGTTGCATAGAGAATGACGATCACAAAAACATAATAGAAGGAGCACTAAACCATTACATTGAGAAAAAATAAGAAAAGAAACATTATCATATTTAATTTTGGCATGCAAATCAAAAAAGAATTAATGAATCTAAAACAAGAATATCAAACTCAAACACAAAAATGTTAGATTGATAGTCTTGAAAAACTTGCATAGATACTGAAACACGTTTCACTCTCTAGAATCTGGAAATTATTTTTTTTTTTACAAATTTACAAGTTACGTAGGCCTCACTCTTATTGGTGGATTGCCTTTTTTACTCTAAGCCAAAAGGCCCCAAAATGAGCTTCGATTTTCTCTGATGGACCGAGCATGTAAAGATCTCGATCAGCCAAAGGTGATGTCATCTCAACAATCAAAGAGAATAAGCTTCGAGACGAGAAGAGATATCCACTCATATACGAGTGGGTGGCTTACCTGAAAGCATGGGATAGTGTGGATGTAGCAAAAGAGGGAGAAGAAGGCCTCTACATATCTGATAGCAAACTAACGTCAAGGAGAGTTAGTAGAGTTTTACCAATTAATATAGGAGCTCCTTGGAAAATTGTGGCCAAGGGGAAAATGGCAATTTTGATGTTCTACTCAAAGAGAGACAAAGTGGCAATTCTACGACAGTCTAAAGAGCTTAAACATACAAAGTTTTGGATTGTCGAGGAGTTAACTCCCACGCAACTCATAGCCAAGAAAGTAGAACTTGCAAAAGTCCGACAAGCATGTGAGAATGGAAGTGGGCAGTCTATCGTGAAGGGTGGGCCGTGATTGAAGAATTCCGTACACAAAAAACCACATAGGATTTTTTCTTCTTCTCCAGCTCGTTGCTTTTTTCTTCTTCTCCAGCTTGTTGCTTTTTCTTTGTTATTTTGGTTTCACCCAAAGTGGATTGTATTAGTCATGATGTACTTCTGGTCCCATATGCCTTCAAGGCATTCGGAGGACGTTAATATCACTTTATTTCTCTCTCTCTCTCTCTCTCTCTCTCTCTCTCTCTCTCTCTCTCTCTCTCTCTCTCTCTCTCACACACACACACACACACATGCTTCCTCTCTCTCTCTCTCTCTCTCTCTCTCTCCTCTCAATATATATATATATATATATATATATATATATATATATATATATATATATATACATACATACATACATACATACATATTCTTTTCTTTTTAATATCTCTATTATGAAATTTAATACTTTATATGTATATATTAGCATGCAATATGTGTTTAATACTTTAATATGGAACTAAGCAAACATGAGCCACTCAATTGTGGTGCCGAACCCAGAGAGAGAGAGAGAGAGAGAGAGAGAGAGAGAGAGAGAGAGAGAGAGAGAGAGAGAGAGAGCGTGAATGTACTATTCTTTAGCCAAGGGATCATGAACTCACAGAGAGAGAAGGTTGACAACAGACAACAAAGAGAGATAGAGAGAGAGAGTCCTACGATGTAACAAGACCAAATACCATGAAGGTGGACAAATGTGCAAAATACTAAAAAGCGAAAGATGGTTCTAGATTTGTTAACAAAAACAAGCATCAATAAACTAAACCACTATGCCATGCAAACCTTAACCAATAAATAAATAAAAATAAACAACTAATTAATCCATTCCAGTAAAAAAATGTTGTCCCCTATTTACATGAATTTTCCTCTCCCTCTTACATTTTTACAAGACTCTCTCTCTCTCTCTCTCTCTCTCTCTCTCTCTCTCTCTCTCTCTCTCTCTCTCTCTCTCTCTCTCTCTCTCTCTCTCGTACTCTCATCTCTCTCTTTCTCTTGTACTCCCTTTGTCTTCCTTGCCTCTTTGGCTTGTCTCACTTCCCAGCACAGCAGGCAGCCAAGATGGACCCTTTGACCTGCACAAATAGAAGACCATTCTGACCATGGATAGCCCAATGGGATCCCCATTGGCAACTCATTCTAGCCCTTTTAGCTCAAAAACAACCCATCTATTTGGCATACATCCTGTCTCACCACATATACAACTCATCCCACGCACACATGTAGTCTATCACGCTCACGTGCACATCTAGACAACCCCTCCCGCACACATACAACCAATCCAAACATGTCCTATGGCCATCTCACATATATATAGCCCATCCCATGCTGCACACATGCAACATCACACTTGCATGCAGCCCGTCATGCACACGTACGACTCATATTGGTCACATGCAACCTATATAGACCATCTCGCACACATACAACCCATCCCACACACGTACAACCTATCTCATGCCCATATAGCCCCTCCCACACACATTTAGCCCTTTTAGCTCATAAACAACCTATGTCATGTCCATTCAGCCCATCCTCCACACATATAGCCCATCTAGATTACAAACAACCCATCCCACATCCATCCATCCCATCACGCACACAAACAATCTAGTTGGTGCCCATATACATGCCCTCCCATATACATAAAACCCATCCATCTCACACACAACCCATCTCTTGCACTTATAGCCCATCTAGAATCATAAACAATCCATCCCATCATCTACCATCTAGATCATAAACCAGTCCATCCAAGTCAAAAACACCTCATCCCATCGGCATACATCCCATCTCACACATATACAACCCATTCCATACATATATGTAGTCCATCACGCTCACATGTAGCCTGTCTTGCACATATACAACTTATATCGCTCACATGTAGCCTGTCTTGCACATATACAACTTATATCGCTCATATGCAACCTATCTGGTGCCATCATACAACCCCTCCTGCACACATACAACCAATCCAAACATGTCTTATGGCCATCTCACACATATATAGCCCATCCCATGCACACATACAACATCACACGCACATGCAGCCCATCGTGCACACCTACAACTCATATTGGTCACACGCTACCTATACAGTGCAGATATAGTCCATATCACAAACATATAGCCTATCCCACACACAACCCATCTCATGCTCATTTAGCCCCTCCCAAACACATTTAGCCCTTTTTGCTCATAGATAACCCATGTCATGGCCATTCAGCCCATCCCACACACATACATCCCATCTAGATTAAAAACAACGCATCCCACATCCATACATCCCATTATATACACACATAGCCTATTTGGTGCCCATACATGCCCTCCCGTATATACGTACAACCCATCCATCTCACAAACAACCCATCTAGGATCATAAACAACCCATCCCGTCATCTACCATCTAAATCATAAATGAGCCCATCCAGCTCAAAAAACAACCCATCGCATTGGCATACATCTCATCTCGCACATATATAACCCATCCCATGCACACATGTAGTCCATCACGCTCACATACAGCCCGTCTTGCACACATACAACTTATACTGCTCATATGCAACTTGATCGGTGACCATACAGCCCCTCCCACCACACTCATATAACCAATCCAACTATGTCCTATGGCCATCTCACACATATATAGCACATCCCATGCACACATGCAGCATCACACTCACATGCAACCCGTCGTGCACACATACAAGTCTTACTAGTCACCTGCAACCCATCGTGCACACGTACAACTCATACGGTCACATGCAACCTATATAGTGCTTATATAGTCCATTTGGCACACATACAACCTATCCCACACACATACAACCCATCTCATGCCCATATAGCCCCTGCCACACACATTTAGCCCTTTTAACTCACAAACAACCCATGCCATGGCCATTCAACTCGTCCCGCACACATACAGCCCATACAGATTACAAACAACCCATCCTGCATCCATACATCCCATCACGCACATACAGCCTATTTGGTGTGCCCATACATCCCACCATGCACACATACAACATATTTGGTGTGCCCATACATCCCACCATGCACACATACAGCCTATTTGGTACCCATACATGCCCTCTCGTATACATAACCCATTTCGTGCACATACAACCCATACACCACATCTAGATCACAAACAATCCATCCCACATCCATACATCCCATTCGGCACACATACAACCTAACTGGTTGCCTATACAAGCCCTCACGTATACATACAACCCATCTAGCTCACAAGAAACCCATCTCATGGCCATACATCCCATCTAGAAGCACAAACAACCCCTCATGTGCACATATAACCCATCTACCATATGAATTACAAAGAACCCATCCCACGTCTATACATCCCATCCCACGCACATATAGCCTATTTGGAGCCTATACAGGTCCTCATGTGTACATACAACCCATCTAGCTCACAAATAGCCCATCTCGCACACATACAATCCATCCATGTCATAAAAACAACGCATCCCATGCCCATTCAACCCATCCCACACATACAACATGCATGGCATATCATGGATATACATGATGGCATGCATGATCATGGTGATATTGTATGTTTGGACATGTATAATCTCATGCTGACATGGACATACTCTTATCACCTCATCACCTCCACTCTAGGTCAGTAAAACCTTGGCACCAAAAGCTCGCCAAAATGAAAAAAGCTCACCACCAAATGCTCGCCAAAAAAATAACCTCCTCATCACCTATTTTAGTCACTATCTTGTCCTGAAGAGTTATCTTGGTTAGGTCACATGTGGGTCTCATGTGAATCCACGAACTCAATGTATCAACCAATGAAGGTCCGTTTTTCCATATGGAGGACATACTTCTTAGGCTTCCTATGTAGTTTCCTCCTTCTTGGCTGGGTGATTGTGGGCAATGTGAAAGTGGCTTCTTCTGTTGAGTCATGGCTAGATGAGTCACTAGTTCATGGTTTAAAGTCACTGTTAGCTCCCAAAAGGGATGTTGTACTAAGCATGAAGATGGAGGTTATTCTATTCCTTCAATCCTGAAAACCTTGTTCCAAGCTTTCTTGGAAGAGTGTCCATGGCTGCTAATGCACGAATCAAAACCTCAGAGTCATTAGGTTCTAGAAGAAGAGGATCATAATCCTAGTTCACATCTTCATTGTCAAACAACTTGGTGGAACATCTACAAATGTAACCAAAGCGATATGATTGTATCAAACTCATTGGGGTAAGAATGCATCGACCCATGGGATGAATCTTCTCTGTTTGCAAGTCTATCTTTAAGGACTAGTTACCTCTACGTATGTAAATATGATTGGTTTCCCAATTGAGAACCAGCCTTACGTCTCTCATGTAGGCCTTTCAAGGATCATAGTTTACAACCCTCTTCTCTAGAAACCCATCATCACCAATGAATGGTGGAAACTTAACCCGAAGGTCTTGATTTTCACATTCTAAAGGATACACAATTGTTTAGTCAAGTCGGAAAGCTTGACCATGAGGCTCATGCCAATGAATAGTGGGCTCCCAACAATCTTTGGTGATTACATAGACACCAATGTCTCCATATCCAAGTTTATAGAGACCAATGTTGCCTTATAAAACAACATGCAACATGCCATTCATCTCATTGCTTTCAAAGTAGTGTCAGCTATCTTTGGCCTTGGGTACTCATTGCGGCATGGCTCATCGTCCTCCTCTTTAAGCTCAACTATGTGGGCTCTTAGATTTCCATATGATCTAATTAGATAACTCTCTCTAAATTTGAGAATTTCCTTGTAAAAGATAACCTATCGGGTTGAACTTCCAAGGACAAGAAGGTTGTAAAGTGAGGCCTGCTATGTCTCATGGGCAATATTTGCACTCACTTTGAGGTAGGCTTGGACTTGCCATCATGTATGCAACGTGCATTGAATCTTTCCTAGGAAGCAATTCCCTTGACAAGGTGGAAATGAAGTCATCTCCAAACACCTCAAAGAGAAAATATTATATGATGACTATAATGACCCATGGAAGGCCAACTTTCACTTCCCACTGAGTACTCCTTCACTACATTTAGTAGTGTAGGGGGTCTAGCTGAATTGGTCGTAGAGGCAAAGGCTCCTTCAACAACACTCTGATACGTAGATTCAATGGGATCGAGAAAAAGTACCTTTAACTAGGCCAAGCAATTGGCAGAAACTTAGAAAAGTCCTATTAGTATCGAAAGTAGAAAACGGTACTAAAAGTGGATGTGATAAGATGTGATGTGGATCTGAATGAATGCAAATGAATCTGATGGGATGTAAAAATAGATGCGATGTGATTAGATGAGATGTGAATGTGATGTGATAAGATGTGAATGTGAGTGAATGTGAAGAGATGTGATGTGATGTAGATGGATGAGAAAGAGATGTGATGTGATAGATGTGCATGTAAATGAATGGATGGATGTGGATAGATGTGAATGTGAATGAATGTATGGATGTGGATAGATTGAATGTGAATGATTTGAGGCCTCTTGAGAATGGTTATAAGTATGGTCAAGGCCTTGGGATACTCTAAGGCTCCATCATAGGTCTTATTTTCAGTTCTGGAATAGGGTCTGGTATACTCTCAGGTGGAGTAGTAGGCCATCTTCAAGCTCTCTCCAAGTAGCATTAGTCCTAAGAGTTCTTTTATTGTCCACCAACCTCGATAGGGTCTTCCATGATAGGGATTACTACATATCCTACAATTTCATCCCTTTGATCCATAGATTCCTCACTTGCTAATGTTTTCAAGCATTCTTAATACACACTAGTTTCTATGCCATTTTTTAAAGACACCCAAAATAAGCACTTGAACATTATGTTTGAGGATACAATATGTGGTGTTTGCAACCCTCACTAATAGTAGGATCTTTCATAGCACAAAACTTTAAAACTCAAATTACACAAAATTAGCGTCTTCCACGATAGGAATCACTACATTTCCTACAATTTCATCCCTTTGTTCCATAGATTCCTCAATTGTTAATGTGTCCAAGGATTCTTCACACAAACTAGTTCTATGCCATTTTTTAAAGACGCCCAAAATAAGTACTTGACCTTATGTAAGAGGATGCAACATGTGGTGTATGCAACATTCACTAAAAGTAGGATCTTCCACAACACAGCTTTAAAACTCAAATTGCACAATAAAAGAGATAGAGAAGCATATTGTATTACTAATATGATACAATCAATGGGGAAAAGCCTCACCCGTGTGCTTGTGTGTGAAGGAAACTTTAATGGCTAATCTAGAAATGCTTAGATGCAGATTGTATGCTAGTTGAAGCTAGGTGGTAAAATCACAATGATGATTGATGAACTATGTGAAAAAGGGGATGGCTATGTATCTATGTAAGCATGTGTATACGGGGCACACGTAGATCCGTGATCATAGGTGGTGCCACTGTCTACAATGTAGACTTGGCTTATAAAAACTAGGTTTGTGGTGTAGACTAGAACCTTCCACAACCATGTGGACTCATCATCTCATATCTCACAATGTCACGATATGATATCCAAGAGTAAATTGCCTACTCTATGGGTGGACAATTGTGGGATAATAAACCACAATTACCTACTTTATGCGTGGATAATCGTGGGATAATAAACCAATACAACAATTACATGTGAATACAAGGACACCAAGAGCTTGGGTGTTACAAAAATCACTCGTGTTTTTTTATTTTATATCAGGCAGTGTGATTTGTTATTATGGTTACTTATTTCTCATGACAGTGTTAGAATTGATTGATGTGTTCAATTGATTGTTTAACTAACATAGATTATGTCTTAAGTATAGATAGTAAGATGTGCGAAGGTACCGATTGAGGTATCACACAATACGAGGATACTGGTTCAGATGTCATGTAGATGGTGGACTAAGCAATGGTGTGACGACGAAAATCATGTGCTAATCATGGTATTTTTGTATTAGCATTTAATTAATCATTTGTAGCCTATCTTACAACTAGAGTTTGTGTGTACGTGCACAAGCTTAATTTATGTGTGTATGTGCACAAGGTTATTTGTAGCCTATTATGTGGCTAGAGTTTATGTGGTTATGTGTACAAGGTTATTTTACATGCATGTGTGCTGACTCATTGGTGAGATTACAAGGCTTGCGCACAAAGACATGCATGCACACCCACAAAAGTTTGCTTGTTGCAAGATGATGTATCAAAAAAGGTAGCCTTTAAAACCATTTCAAATATATATATATATATATATATATATATATATATATATATATATATGTGCATGTGTGTGTGTGTGTGTGTGTGTGTGTGTGCAAATTTATTACAGTAACTTGAGAATTTCCAAGGTCAAAAATTGAAGACCAATCAAATTTGCAACCTACATTCGACTTCAAAATTTTCAAAATCAAAGGCCAAAATATGGCACCAAAACCAAGTACCTGCCTTCACAGGTGAAACCCATTACTCATGAAAACATTCTTGTCATCCGTGGCCATTATGTATGTAGCATATGTGGTCTTTTGATTCGTTTTAAAAACCACCTTCAATTTGTCATACAAAGGGAAATGTGAATTATAAGAAGTAATTATGTAGTGTGGATTAATTAATTGAAAATCAGTAATTAATCCACACTACATAATTAATGCCTAGACCTTTGATAAAAGGGTTAGAAGCATTGTGATGTAAGCAATGATGTTGAGACGCACGTGTGGTAAAACCAAGAAGAATTAAGGGAAGATGGAGAAATTTGTGGGAGAAATTCTTTGTGGATGGCCTTGTATTTGGACTATTTAAGAGCCTCAATGCAATGTATTAGAGCTCTGTTCATCATTATCTTCTCTTAATTGCAATTATCATGAAGCCCTTGCACATCTTTCATCCTTCCTAGCTCCTCAATTTTGTCTGGCCCGTCTCAACGTAACTAAAAACTCTTGATGATGCCCAAGAGGATACCAATCTGATTGCCATCAACAGTCTCACGATCTACAAAACAGAACCCCTCGTGATCGATCCAAAAGTTTCTCTTGCCAAGGTCCCTTGATATAAATTCATCAGCTTGCTAATAGAATGGCAACATGATGATGGGCGTGTGTGCGCACGCGCACACACACACACACACAGATGCATGACAAGGGATGGGGAATGAAAAATCAACTGTCCAACAGCACAGAAGATAGCTAGCCTTCACTTCATGCATCATTTTAGTACAAAGGAGTACTTGTTATACAATCCACAACAGAAAATAGTGCCGTATAACCAGACTCTGCATATTTACATCAGAGCTTGAAATCCCTGATACCACAAGTTTCACCTCTGAGGTGGGGGGTATAGCCCAACGGTTAAGAGCTCTTGCCCTACACCGCCATGGCGTGGGTTCAATACCCGCCCCCTCCTCCTGCATGCCTAAATGGCATGTGGTCTGTCCATTTCCTCACTAGACCTCACTAGAAAATAAAAATACAAAAATATCCCTTCAATACAAAAAACAAAAAGTTTCACCTCTACGCTAGGAGTTTTAAACGAAGGCTGAATTGCTTTTGTACTCCACATACCTCAGCCTGCCCTAGTTCCACCTCTGTAAGAAAGGACTGAATCAGCTTGGGTTCCTATGGCATAATGCCAGAGAGAAATACTGACATTGATCATCCCAATTCCTCAATACAGGGAGTTATCCTTCCTTATTCAGCTTTTCTCACCTGCCCTAAAGTAAACTTTGAGCTCTTTGAGCACCTGCCAATACTTGGTCAAAGCGGCTAGCATGGCTAGGAGACCGATTTCCATATGCCCAAGTACAGGGAGTTGGAGGTGAAGATGGTGGCCATGGTATCAGTGACACAGGAGACGGAGGTGAACACGGGATAAAGGGTTCTGGAGTGGTCACATTTACCACAAATGGATGTTGCAGTAATTCTATTGCTGTGGGCCGATCTTTCGGTTGAAATTTCAAACACCTGCAGACAAAATCCTTGCCTTCAGGGTGCAGATGCTCGGGCATTGGAGGCAGTTCACCCCTTTTGACCTTAAAGAGGAAGCCAAACTGTACAGAAATTCAACAACAGGAAGCCCTTTAAGCTCCCCTTAAAGGCAACAGCTTGCTAGAACCCCTCAGGGGATACACAAACAAGTAAAAAGAAATGACAGCGTCATCTATTAAGGAGACTCACCCCCTCCAAATTACTCCAAGGAGGCTTTCCATCTGCCATTTCGAGGACTGTGCACCCAAGGCTCCAAATATCAGCTGGAAAGCTATAGCAGTTCTTGTTTGCTGTCAATACCTGCAGATCCAGCTAGACTCTTTCAAAGCTGATCACTGCATGCAAAAATAGGTTGCATTGACAAGACAACAGAAAATTACAAGAGCCCTTTACACACCTCTGGTGCCATGTATAGTGGTGTGCCCTTCACAGAGGAGGCCAAAGACTCGCCCATCTGTGGATGAAGGAATATCATGACATGGATCAGCAAAGAAAGGCAAGGCTCAGGTCGACCTGAATCCATGCCCAAAATGCAAGCAGACACAGACAGAGTTATCTCACCTGCTTGGCTACCCCAAAATCAGAAAGTTTAATCTGGCCATTCACATCAACCAGAATATTTGCACACTTTATGTCCCTGTTTTGTGAAAGGAACAACCACAAGCCCAGTAAGTAAACCATATGGTCTGATCACATTGAAACTTGGCATTTGTGATTCCAGAGATGAGATCAAATGGAAGAAATACCTGTGAATTGTTTTTTTTGAATGCAAGTATTGAAGGCCGAGGAGTATTTGTCGTGTGTAGGTTCGTATTGTATTGTCTTCAAATCTCTTGTACTTCCGCAGAATGGAGTTTAAGGAGCCCATCCTCACGAGTTCTATGAAAATACATAAATGACCATCCTCCTGCTTGAAAAATAGTCATCAACAGGGACACAAGAGAGAGGCTGAGAGCCTGGCCTGCTACTTGACACCATCAGCATATATGGCACTTGCAAACGAGTCATCACTCACAATTGAACTGCCAAAATAACGGACAATGTTTGGGTGCTCCAGCTTGCTAAGAACATCCACCTCCTGGTCCACATGCAGCAGTACCCACAACATATCAGCACATATGATTAACAGGTTCAACTAGAAGATAATGGGATCGTCAGAAACATGAAGCGAAGAGGATGACATACTTGCTGAATTTCAGGAGAAACATCCTCCCTGCTGCTCACCTTAACAGCAAAAAAGCTCCCATCTTCCCTGTACACATCACCATAACCGTAAATACACTGCACAACAAAGCAACCCATTCGATAGGCTTAGTTTTGCAGGCCAGGAAAAGACTTACAGGTTCAATCCTTCGTGAACGGTCCCAAAGGTACCTTGCCCCAATATCACACCCTTTTTCCATCTGCGTGGACAAAGGGCATTGCGAACTGGTGACTGTGGTGGGGATTTTGTGACAGGTGCAGGGCATGATGAAAGATGGGGAGGGGACTGGCTGGATGATAGGAACCTTGGCAACTGTCTGGGTGGAGAAGGTGACCTATGGGGCATGTTTACAAACGACTGTGCGTGAAGCTGATGAGGTAGTCTCTCTGGTGGGGAGTTTGGTGGTGTTCTACAAGGCATGCGGAAATTTGCCATTGAGCAGTGAGATGGTGTTGCTTGCTGAGTGGGATTACTTGGGGGGTCACATGAAGCAGTTTGCCTGCATGGAATGTCCTGTTTGGCACTAATGCAGCCTGGAACATGTTGTTTAGAAGGAGATCTTAAAGATGGGGGAGGGTGGGGGAGAGGATGAGCTACGGAGTGAACATATCTGGAAGTACGGGTTTGCAGGCTTGGAAGGTAGTGCTTCTCAGGGCTGGGCGGTGGTAATGGGATGGTCTCGTCATGTTTGCCTCTGTTCTTGCTTGAATGGGGAGATGTAGTCTGTTGGGATGTTTTGGCAAGCCCATGTGTGCTATTCAGCACCATGGACATGTCTGCTATACACAGGAGTTTCAGTGGTTTGGGTTGCCGATTTGTTGCGAGTCTCTGTACAGAATTTTCCTTCACTGCTATGTCAACGGCCACATACTCTACAGAAGGTCTAGGTGGTGACAGCTCGAACTGAGGAGATGATATGGGAGGTCTCTCTGTTGCCACCCAGATGGCGGCATCATCTTCTTCAATATCTGCTGATGCATCATCCCAGCAAGCTTCGCTGAGCAGGTCATCAATCTCCAAGCACTCCTCCTGGCTGACGACGCCCAGAAGCTCCATGACCTTGGCCCTATTGACGCTACGAGAGCGGTGCCCATGCCGCCCATTGGAAGCAGGGTGGACAGAGCTACCGGAGGCAGGCGCCTGGAAGAGACTTGGAAGGTTCTTCTTCCTGTCAAATAATCGGAAGATGCGCATGGTCCTGCGGAAAGATGTGTGGGTGCGCAGATCTGAGGCCTAAAATGCTGCAGGTATCTGTTTTTTAACAGCGGAGACTCGCAAACAGGAGGCGGAGTGCAAGGCTGCTGGTGTCCATGAGGGAAACCTCCTGTGGCATGACTTGGTGAGAGGCGTGCTAAAAGGCTACAGTTGAGAGAGGACGCTGCGGTTAAGTGGCGTCTCGAAACTCCTTTCCTGTGTGTGTGTGTGTGTGTGTGTGTGTGTGTGTGTGTGTGGTGGGGGGGCGGGGGGGCGCGCGCGCGCGCTGTGTTGACCTCAAAATTCAACGCGGAATCCGATACCCTTCCTCAACATGTATGTGCTGCCTGCTCTGCGGGCTGCCCCAAGCATGGCCTTGTCTCTCCCACGCACCCGCCCGCTTCCTTTCGCCACGCTCGTGCTGTTTTAGTATTATCTTTCATTATTCTAGGTTTTGTCTTTCATTATTCATTTAGACCTTGTCTTTACAATGTTGAGGGAAGAGGGCCTTCCAAGAGCATCATTATTCATTTAGACCTTGTCTTTACAATGTTGAGGGAAGAGGGCCTTTCCAAGAGCAGGCGCGCTCTCTGCTCGGCACTATATGGCATGGGGTCTTTAAGACCGGATCGATGGCTGCAAAATCGCCCGCCTACGGTCGTCACTTTATTTATGCATCGGATTGAAAAGTAAACTCGGAAAAAAAAAAGTAAACTAGGACCATTTTTTGACGCCTCTAGTTTATTTTTTAACCTTAGTTTACTTATTTTCCCTAGTTTACCTAGACGTTGGACCCAAAAAAATTTCTAAGTCCAAAGTGTCAAAAACCAAAAAGTTTACTTTTGGTAGACGAAGCTCAGGATCGAACCTAAGACCTCTAGCTTAAAGAGCTAAGCTAAAAATGATGATGGATCGCGCATGATTTCATTGCCATTGATCCCATTTGACAAGGGTCTTAAAGACCCCGTGCCATATAGTGCCATGGGAGGGCTTGCCTTTTGATGCCAAGGGTTTTCAAGACCCCATGTCATGTAATGCCATGGGAGGGCTTGCCTTTTGATGCATGTATCGAACATTTTTAGGGACACCATCAAAAGACAAACAAGGGGTAAGAATTTTTGGTAAGAAAAGTATTTCCATTATTCTTGCCACCTCAATTAATCCCAATGTTGTCATGAGAAATAGGCAACTATAATATCAAATCACATGTATCCACTAACACAGCATGTTAGTATATGTTCAACGCTTGCCTCTTAGCATGTATCTCACATTGATATATGGTGCACATTCGTATGGCCCCTATTATGAGGAGAATCCATTGGTGCACATATCTTTAGTGGGAAACCTAGCTTAGATGCTAGAAGGGGTCATAGTTGTGATCGTGATGATTTACGAGATGATGAGGGGTACAAGCGTTAGCTGAGGGCCCAAAAAGATATAGGGAATATTCCTTAGAATATTTCCTTGGATACTAATTTCATCATTAGTGGGAAGTGATCAATTGGGATGCATTATGAATACTTGAGTGGTGAGCCGCATCAATGTAGCGTAGCTGCTTACGTCTTGGGCATGTCCACTGCACTACTTGTAGCACTATAAATGGACATAGTTGTCACAAGCTAAGGCATCCAATGCTTGTGAGCATATATTCCCTATACTCTCAGTACGTCCTCCATCCAGAGTCTATCTAGATTGCCATCTAAGCTCTACACTAGAGAGCACTTAGTACGCTCTAATGTGTCTAGATCGCCATCTAAGCTCTACACTAGAGCACACTCAGTACGCTCTCCATCCAGAGTCTCTTTAGATCGCCATCTAAGCTCTACACTAGAGTGCACTCAGTATTCCCTCCATCCAAAGTCTATCTAGATCACCATCTAAGCTCTATACTAGAGCACACGAGTGGACAACACCATCATATTATATCTATCTCTTGTTTGGTATAATAAGAATTTCAAAATTCTCTCCATTCTCTTTATTGCATTTTCTAGTGTACTTTCTCTTGCTGTATCTTTTTCCACCATGCCGTATTCTTACATGGTATTAGAGCTATAGGTGCTCTTAGCAACAATAGTACACAAAGTCTAGTCTTTCTTTGCATAAAAGTAGCTTGGAGTAATGTCTACTTTAGGGTCCGGTGTTATTGTTGTGCTGCTATTCCAGTGTTGCACATCCATCCACCTGCCTTCACTGATGATGGGACAAACTACACTCTTTGGAAGTTCAAAATCAATTCCATCCTTGATTCCTATAAGCTATTGAAGACCATTCTAGGAAAGGGCCAAGAACTGGTGGAAACCATTGACCCCGACAACACAAGAGCTCTTCTTTGGGCATGGAAGAGGCACAATGCAAATGCACTTTATGCCATTGTTACCAGTTTAATTGATTATGTTCTTATTCTGATTCAACACATAACCAAGGCATCGCTTGGACCATACTAAGAAATCGGTATGAAACTCAGAATTAGACCAAGATTCAAAACATGGAGGATCAGCTTGTTGCTGAAAAGTTTGCTGAAGGAGAGGCTGTAGAAGCGTTTATCTCTTGGATCAAAAACCTATGAGACCAGATGGCTATGGGAATCATGAAGACCAACAAAGAGTTGGCTCGAAAATGTATCCAAACTCTACATCCGAAGTATGATGGCTTGGTTATGGCACTAAACACCCAGGTTAGAGTACCATCTCTTTCTTTTGAAGAATTTAGTGCTATGCTATTTGAGGAGGAGATGCGGTTCAAGACCTGTGATAGTGGTGACATTACATTTACGGCCAATGCAAAAGGCAAAAGTGGGGCTACTTATGAAGACAAGACGAACAAGCCCAATAAGAATAAGTTTTCTAGTATGTGCTACTACTGTGACAAGAAGGGTCATGTTGTCAAAGGTTGCAAAAAAAACAGACTAATGAGAAGAACGGCACCCACCATGAAGAATTCATGGAAGGGAAAGGAGTCAGCCAATAATGCCCAAGTTGAGTTGGAACTCTGGGTCACCATAGAAGAGGTATGCATCTTAAGAACATAATCAATTCCAACTCTTCTTTTGGGCCCTCTAAGAAATTCCAAGTCATCATTCTATTACAAGAAGAGGGATTATGGATAACTCTATCCATAGTACCTCAAAGCTATATCATGTAACATATCATTGGAAAGATCTTGATGAGAGGATTCTAAGGCACCAATCTCTGACAAATTTGGAGTTTTTATGCTCAAGTTATGGCCTCCCCACCAAAAAAAGTAACCACAAAAGTTCCGTAAACGGAAGCCTCACCCTCATTGGTCCTTATAGAATATTCCCTAGAATCTCAAAGAGCTTAAAAGGCCCAAAAGTGAGTCCAAATTTTCCCTAATGGGCTCTAGTTGTAAATTGTTCATGGATTTTGGATAGTGGAAAATCCCGACATATGACCAACAAAAAGGACTAGTATAGTTATTTATGTTATTGTCAGTAATAATGTTAAATGTCTAGTTGAAGGGTCTGGAAACATCTCATTTGGCAAGTTAAGAAAAAAAGCTGTCTGATGTGCTCTACGTGCCTCAAATAAAGAGAAACCTGCTCTCAGTTTGCAATAATAGATCGTGGCCTTAAAGTATGCTTCAAGAAAACAGCTTCAAGAAAACAATAGCAGAGATTCTACATGATGAGGGGAAGGCAGTTTTGGCAAAGCTATGAGGAATAAAAATTTATACGAGCTAAGTGCTCTTAGCTGTTGTTGCAGACAAGGGCACAAGCAAACTTTCACACGAGCGATTTGGTCACATCAGATTTGTCGTGCTGAAGGCGAAGCACAAAATGGGATGGTGGAAAATTTACCTGCATTTATAGAATTGTAGGAACCATGTGAAGCTTGTATGATGGGCAAGCAAACAACGGAAGGAATTTCCACAAGAGAGCAGCAATTGAGCAAAGTCTCCTTTGAATTCAATGTTTTTGGCTTTGGAGAGGAGTAGAGTAACAGTGCATAAACACTATAAAGTAAACCAAGCAAACTGATTCTAGAATTTTCTAGATCAGTTTGTTCAATTTTTTACTATTTTTGGGTTAGTTTAGCTTACTTTTTGGAACTAGACTTGAATTAGGAGAGAGGAGAGATAAAATATCTCATTTTATTGATTTAAAATGGAAAGCAATGATGAGAAAAAAGGCGCCTCCTTCATGAGGGGGAATCCCCATTTTGAGGTGTCAAAAATCAATTTTTTTACTATTTTCCTTGGTCCTTAGTCCACTCTTAATCTTATGTGAGTATTTACTCATTTTTGGGGGTTTTTTTTTATTTCTTCAATTTATCTCCTTCCTACATTTGGATTAATCTAATTGGTCCCTGAGAACCTTAATCCAAAATTTTCAGAAAATTTGGACCCCTAAGCTAAGGCCTTTTGAGCAAATTATAATTTATTTCTAATGCACCTTAGGAAATTCTTTTTAAACTTCTGGTTCGGGGGAATTTAGTTTAATAAGAAAGGATATTTTTCCATCCAAAGATATCTAAAGCTGAGTTACCTCTCTCTAGAATATTTTCTCTCTCTAAGCCAAAACAGGTAGAAACAAGATCTTTTATTATTCTGAAAAGGGGATTGATTTACAGGGGAAGAAATTGGACATCTTGAGGGGCTGGGGAGGAATCTTACATTCTCCCTCACTTGAAAAATACGAGATGTGCTCATCTTGCAGGTGGAGTATGATCTCTTTCTTCTTCTTCTTCTTCTTCAATTACTTCCATCATTACTGTCTTGGAAGTGGACGGTTGATTTGGAAATATCTCTCGTTGCCTTCCCTTATTTTGAGGCGGAGGTCTTGCATTACTTTGGATTGAGAGTGCGGTTTGGTTAGAGGGTCTACCTCTTGGATTTTCTTGATTTTGGGGTTGGCGGAAAGAAACCTGATTACTCTGGAAGGAAGGAGCTGGAGCTTGGAATCTTGATCCTTGATTTCCCTGCCTCGAAAACCTTGATCCAAAAGGTGTTGGGCAATCCATACTGTGATGTCCAAATCCTTGACAGTTATAGCATTTCACTCCCTTGTTCAAGGGTGGAACTTCTGAAGTTGAATTCCACGGGATTGAGTTTCGAGAAAAGGACATTTCTTCCATTCTGGAACTTCCCATATCCTGGGCTTGACCCTGATATCTTTTAGGCAACGGAAGGTTGGAATCACCTTTTGGAATTAAAAACCTTTTGAAAGGTGATGGTGCTGGCTTTGGCGGGGCTTTGACATCAAAGGCCTTGGTGAAATTCTTCGCCATCTGCACTACTTTAGCCATGGAAACTAGCTTAGCATTCTTCACCAGGATATTCAAAGGTTCGTTTAGTCCTCAAATGAACCTGGCCATCAGCTATTCTTCATCCAGTGGTGGCAAGAATTTGAGGAGGAGAGCGAATGCTTGGTGATATAATTCAATAGTTCTACTACCCAAGGTTAACTCTAAGAATTCGTTCATCTTTGTTTCCAAAAAGCCGGGAGGACAGAACCTTGTCCTTAGGTAATTTTTGAGATCATTCCATGTTTGGGTATTCCGATCTAGAGCGGAAGTAGCACTTCTTGCGTGGGCCAGGGTCCCTCACTCGGGGCCTCGCCCACGGATATCCGGACAAGAGACTAATCCATCGGTTCTTCCAAAACCGAACCCGGAAAAGCTTCCCATTGCCCTTAAAGCACGGGCGATTCCTCCAGGATAATTTTTTTCTAACGTAATCAAAAAGTCTTAACTAACTGAACTGATCTGACCGAACCTGTAAGTCCCATAGTCAGATCAGGAAAAGATTGCACCTGGATCATAGAGACCAACGCTTTTTTCCTCATTCAGAGAGGCACAGCCGTTGATTCTTTTCTATAGAACAATTTTTGTCCAAGATTTACTTCATCTATCGTACCATAATAGAATTGAGTCTCAATTTAGGGATCCATCAGTCCAGCCTAGCCCCATCCAGTCCCATGGGCTAGCCAACCGCCTAACCACTGTAGTGATGCGATCCAATTAGGAATTTGGTTAGGTTTTGTCCCAGGTACCAGGAAAAAGAGTTCCCAGGCCCCCTAGCCGGATATTGCAAACTTAAAACTAGTCACACCACTTACACACCCAATATGAAATTGCCTTTTTCATAGATTCAGTTGTCTTTAAAACAATCATTTAATGAAATCATAGTCACTGATCATAATCCTCTAAAATTTTTTCGGTTGAATTCTAATTTCCAATCATTCCTTCCTCAGTTGAATTCTAATTTTTCGGTTGAATTCTAATTTCCAATCATTCCTTCCTCAGTGTACCTATGGCATCATTTGGCAACTAGAATGCTCACCACCTATCCACTCAGGGGTCTTTTCGATGGTTCCTATCTCATAGTACTCGATAATATTCACATATCAAAATGGAATCCTCGTTGAAGATCAGCAAGATCAACCAACAGATCCATATAAAAGAACCATGGACTCATCCGTTTGAGGACTAGCAAGGTCAATCAACCAGAATTCAAAAAACAACTCTTACTCCATGTTCCAATATCTTCCACGACGCACATGTGGGTAGCTTCGACGACCCAGAGCCCGAGCACCGTATGGTCAGCACCCTCTAGGATCCTTCGCATGTCACTAGCGCTTCACTCATAGGCCGCTTCCTTGGTCCCTCATCCAAGCTGGTCAAGACCTCGGCCGACTTGCTACGCGAGACGTCCTCCGTCAGCTATTGTAACTTTATCAGATTAGGTCTCCATGACCTCATTCACAAGACGGTCAAAATGCTTTCCCAGTATTCTTGACATAAAACAGTCATTAAAAAAAAAACAAGTCATAAATACAGTTTCTATAGCGAACTCTCGTCTTTCCACATTGTTTCACACCATTCCTCATTTATTTCATCTGTATTCCCTTTCTCATCACATCATAATCATTCACATCACAATTCACATGACACCACATCAATTCTCGTCCGTCACATTCAATTACATCACATCCATTTACACCCATCACATCTCATTCATTCATATCCATCACATTCGTTCATTCATACCACCACACACATTCTCATAACCATCCCATCACATACATTCTATCCACATTATATCACATCACTTCTGTCCACACCATATCTCATTCATACACATCCATCCAATCGTTCACCTGTACGACTTCCCACATCTGTTCATACATTCATATCTATCAATTCACATCCACATATATTCATGTCACATCACATCATTTTTCATCACATCACATTCCTTCGCATACACATCCTCACCACATTCTTTTACATACATCCACATCTATTCTTTCATATACATCCACTCACATCCCATATCATCCACTCACATCCCATATCATTCATTTACATCCTGATTCACATGATATCACATCTCATCACATCTATTCACCTCACATCTCTTCACCCCTATTCACATCACATCCATCCATCCATTCATGCACATCTATCTGATTCACATCATCACACATCTCATCACATCTATTCACATCTCATCACCTCTATTCTCGTCACATCATTTTTCATCACATCACATTCCTTCGCATACACATCCTCATCACATTCTTTTACATACATTCACATCTATTCTTTCACATACATCCACTCACATCCCATATCATTCATTTAGATCCTAATTCACATGACATCACATCTCATCACATCTATTCACCTCACATCTCTTCACCCCTATTCACATCACATCCATCCATCCATTCATGCATATCTATCTGATTCACATCACACATCTATTCACATCTCATCACCTCTATTCTCATCACATCTATTCACATCTCATCACCTCTATTCTCATCACATGTATCCATCCCTTCATTCACATCTATCTGATTCACATCATACATCTCATCACATATATTTACCTCACATCTCATCACCTCTATTCACATCACATCTATCCATCCCTTCATTCACATCTATCTGATTCACATCACACATCTCATCACATCTATTTACCTCACATCTCATCACCTCTATTCACATCACATCTATCCATCCCTTCATTCACATCTATCTGATTCACATCACACATCTCATCACTTCTATTTACCTCACATCTCTTTTTCTTCCTGAATTATCTTTCTCGAAAAGGAGGTGATATTTCAATTACTAATTTACTGAATTTCATTCATTGGATATTCACTTAACTAATTTCTAAATTAATCACAAATTTCGATAAGGAATAAATTAATCATTTATTTGAATATTTCGACTTCGATAGATTTCCTGAATTTTCTCTTTATAAACCAAGTGAATATGAAATGATAGAATTTTTCCTCTCAGAGTATTTACTTATTCATTTATCAAATAATCATGGAAATTAAACATAAAATTAAAGAGAATCTAATTTTCATATAAAAATTATTTATGCATCTATTTATGCATAAAATCAATTTAATACTAATAATATTTTTAAAATAAAAAGATTTCTAATATGCATCTTTCTATGCGTAGAATTTAAATCTAATGAAAATAACACTTTTATAATAAAAAAAAATCCAATATGCATCTTTCTATGCATAGAAATTGAATCTAATCAAAATAACACTTTTATAATAAAAAAATATCCAATTTCTATGCATAGAAATTGAATCTAATGAAAATAACACTTTTATAGAAATTGAATCTAATGAAAATAAAAAAATATACAATATGCATCTTTCTATGCATAGAAATTGAATCTAATGAAAATAACACTTTTATAATAAAAAAATTTCAATATGCATCTTTCTATGCATAGAAATTGAATCTAATGAAAATAACACTTTTATAATAAAAAAATTTCCAATATGCATCTTTCTATGCATAGAAATTGAATGTAATGAAAATAATACTTTTATAATGAAAAATATCCAATATGCATCTTTCTATGCATAGAAATCGAATCTAATGAAAATAACATTTTTATAATAAAAAAATATCCAATATGCATCTTTCTATGCATAGAAATCGAATCTAATGAAAATAACACTTTTATAATAGAAAAATATCCAATATGCATCTTTCTATGCATAGAAATTGAATCTAATGAAAATAACACTTTTATAATAAAAGAAAATCCTTTTATACATCTATTTATGCATAAAATAGAAATAACACTTTTAAAATAAAAAGAATTTCTTTTAGAATACACAAACGGTGGGGATTATTCTTTTTGAATAACATAAAGATAAAACTTATCTCCACAAAGTTTAAGAAAATTTTGCCATAACCTCCTTTGTATGGCTGACCATTTCTCAATTTTTACATTCTAAATTTACTTTAAAATTTATCCCAAGATAAAATAAAGCACTCTAATCTAATCAAATTTTCACTTTTAAAGAGTAATCAATAGGAAAAGTTTAACTCAATTTATTTGTTACTCATTTTAGGATAAAGAAAGGCTGAAATTCTTAATGAAGAGAAGGGGGAAGCCTTTTCATCAAGGCTTATAATCCATAATCACATTAAAAAGCAAAGAATTCAGAAAACCATAGATTAGAATTATAAAAAAAGTAGAATTAATAACTTACATGGAGTTTTGTGAGCTTTCCTTTGGCTTGAGGGATTGAGAGTTCTACTCTTCTTTGGATCAAGAGTGGCCACCAATTCTTTTTTAAAGGAATTAGTCAAAAACAAGTGAATTATCAAGTGAATTCAATGTTTTTGGCTTTGGGGAGGAGTAGAGTAACAGTGCATAAACACTATTAAGCTTTTACAAAGGGGGAGGCTTCTATTTATAGGAAAAAGTGAGCCTCAAACCAAGCAAACTGATTCTAGAATTTTCAAGACCAGTTTGGTCAATATTTGACTATTTTTGGGTCAATTTAGCTTACTTTTTGGAACTAGACTTGAATTAGGAGAGATGAAATATCTCATTTTATTGATTTAAAATGAGAAAGCAATGATGAATTAGGAGAGAGGAGAGATGAAATATCTCATTTTATTGATTTAAAATGGAAAGCAATGATGAGAAAAAAGACGCCTCCTTCATGAGGGGGAATCCCCATTTTGAGGTGTTAAAAATCAGTTTTTTAACTATTTTCCTTGGTCCTTAGTCCACTCTTCATCTTATGTGAGTATTTACTCATTTTTGGGGGGTTTTTCTTTATTTCCTTAATTTATCTCCTCCCTACATTTGGATTAATCTAATTGGTCCCTCAGAACCTAAATAAACTATTTTCAGAAAATTTGGACCCTTAGGCTAAGGCCTTTTTTGAGCAAATTATAATTTATTTCTAATGCACTTTAGGAAATTCTTTTTAAACTTCTGTTTTGACGGAATTTAGTTTAATAAGAAAGGATATTTTTACATCCAAAGATATCTAAAAAGTGAGTTATCTCTCTCTAGAATATTTTCTCTCTCTAAGCCAAAACAGGTAGAAATAATATCTTTTATTATTCTGAAAAGGGGATTGATTACAGGGAAAGAAATTGGACATCTTGAGGGGTTGGGGGGAGGAATCTTACATTCTCTCCCACTTGAAAAATGCGAGATGTCCCCATCTCGCAGGTGGAGTATGATCTCTTTCATCTTCTTCTTCTTCAATTACTTCCAACGTTACTACCTTGGAAGTGGACGGCCGATTTGGAAATATCTCTCTTTGCCTTTCCCTATTCTTAGGCAGAGGTCTTGCATTACTTTAGATTGAGACTGCAGTTTGGTTAGAGGGTCTACCTCTTGGATTTTCTTGATTTTGGGGTTGGAGGAAAGAAACCTGATTACTTTGAAAGGAAGGAGCTGGAGCCTGGAATCTTGATCCTTGATTTCCCTGCCCCAAAAACCTTGATCCAAAAGGTGTTGGGCAATCCATACTGTGATGTCCAAATCCTTGACAGTTATAGCATTTCACTCCCTTGTTCAAGGGTGGAACTTCTGAAGTTGAATTCCAGGGGATTGAGTTTCGAGAAAATGACATTTCTTCCATTCTGGAATTTCCCATATCCTGGGCTTGACCCTGATATCTTTTAGGCAGCGGAAGGTTGGAATCACCTTTTGGAATTAAAAACCTTTTGAAAGGTGATGGTGCTAGCTTCGGCGGGACTTTGACATCAAAGGTCTTGGTGAAATCCTTCGCCATCTGCACTACTTTAGCCATGGAAACTGGCTTGGTATTCTTCACTAGGATATTCAAAGGTTCGTTCAGTCCTCGAATAAACGTGGCCATCAACTATTCTTCATCTAGCGGTGGCGAGAATCTGAGGAGGAGAGCGAACGCTTGGTGATATTATTCAATAGTTCTGCTCCCCTCGGTTAACTCTAAGAATTTGTTCATCTTTGTTTCCAAAAAGCCGGGAGGACAGAACCTCGTCCTTAGGTAATTTTTGAGATCATTCCATGTTTGGGTACTTCGATCCAGACGGATTCACTCGCAGTGGTTTCTCCATGCCACTCTGGCTGTTTCTACTATCTTCAGTCTTGCAAGAGCCATTTTGCTCTTCTCATTGTACCCAGTGACATCGAAGTACTTTTCCATTGCTTTGATCCACTTTTCCACAGCCTCACCCAAGTTTTCCCCTTCACCCTTGAAAGGTCCAGGCTGCGATCTATGAAGAGTTTTACGAACATCCAAGTCGAGCTCTTCCTCGTCGAGTTGGGGGTTATCATTGCTACCATGACGACCTCGATCCATGCTCCTATCAATACGAAAATTCTTGTTAAGTCCCTTTATTTATGATTCAAATCCGATTTTAGATTCAACTAATTCTGGGGTTCTTCAGATTGGTCAGTTCCTCAAAGAATCATGGGATAAAGATATTCATATAGAACTCATTATTGGATAACAATTCATTCAGAACATTTCATTCATATCTTTAATACAATAATGGTCCATTAGACCGAAATTTCCATCTGAACAGTCCTCCTCCATGGGGATTTCAATTATACATATTTTTAATTTGTCATCCCTTAACTTGATCCACTGGGTCAAGTGTCAACAGTAGCAATTCGTCAGCACAATCCACTAATCTCATAATGATTTGCTGAAGTCATTATTGTCATTCCAGTTATGAACATCATCACAGGGACTCATCCCATTCATCCTCATTGAGGTTTTGTTCAACTTATTACATTTCAACCAAAATTCAGGAATCATCATTTTTCAATCAGAATCCAAATCAACTCATCAGTTCTCAACCAAAATTTTAAAATCATATCAACCACATTCGAATTCATCATCTGGATAACATTTTTGCTTATAATTTCAAGATCTTAGATTTTCTCATATATACTGCCAGTAAAGAGCTGCAGTTATACCCTCGGTATATACGGGTAGTCACGATCCTTGGAATTATAAGGTAAATACCATCATGTTTAGGCCTCAAGCAAGTCAGGGATTCCATATAATTACGGTACTTCCATCTGAAGACCCAATTACCAATTTATGAATTTCAGTCTAAATAACAATTTGTATGACTTTATCACACAATTTCAACCTTTTACTGCTACTTCATCAATTTTTGACATTTTTGGCTTCTCAGTTGATCCACTTTAGCCAAATTTGCTCTGATACCAGCTGTAAGGTCCTTCTCCCCACCGCACAACGAATTCAGGGTCGCTAGCAGAGCAGAAGTAGCACTTCTTGCGTGGGCCAGGGTCCCTCACTCGGGGCCTCGCCCACGAATATCCGGACAAGAGACTAATCCATTGGTTTTTCCAAAACCGAACCCAGAAAAACTTCCATTTGCCCAGAAAGCACGTGCGATTCCTCCAGGATAATTTTTTTCTAATGTAGTCAAAAAGTCTTAACAAATTGAACTGATCTGACCGCGAACCCGTAATAAGTCCCATAGTCAAATCAGGGAAAGATTGCAATTGGATCATAGAGACCAATGTTTTTTTCTCATTGAGAGGCACAACCGTTGACTCTTTTCCATAGAACAATGTTTGTTTGGGATTTACTTCATCTATCGTACCATAACAGAATTGAGTCTCAATTTAGGGATCCATCAGTCCAACATCCAATCCCATGGGCTAGCCAAACACCCAACCACTGTAATGATGGGATCCAATTAGGAATTTGGTTAGGTTTTGTCCGAAGAGTACCAGGGAAAAGAGTTCTTAGGCCCCCTAGCCGGATATTTATGCAAACTTAAAACTAGTCACACCCAATATGAAATTGCCTTTTTCACAGATTCAGCTGTCTTTAAAACAATCATTTAATGAAATCATAGTCACTAATCATAGTCACTGATCATAATCCTCTAAATTTTTTTCGGTTGAATTCTAATTTCTAATCATTCCTTCTTCAGTGTACCTATGGCATCATTGGCAACTAAAACACTTACCACCTATCCACTCAGGGGTCTTTTCGATGGTTCCTAGCTCTTAGTACTTGGAAATATTCATATATCAAAATAGAATCTTTGTTGAAGATCAACAAGATCAACCAACAGATCCATATAAAGGAACTCATCCGTTGAGGACCAACAAGGTCAATCAACCAGATCCATGTCCGAATTCAGAAAACAACTCTTACTCCTTGTTCCAATATCTTCCCACCACACACGTGTGGGTATCTTCGGCAACCCAGAGCCCGAGTACCGTATGGTCAGCACCCTCTAGGATCCTTCGCACGTCACCTAGTGCTTCACTCATAGGCTGCTTCCTTGGTCCCTTATCCACCGTACCGGAAGCTCACCATTTTAATCGAACCAAGGCTAGCCAAGACCTCGGCCGACCTTACTACGTGAGACGTCCTCCATTGACTCTCCCTGAGCTATTTGCAACTTTATCAGATTAGGTCTCCACGACCTTATTCACAAGCAATCAAATTGCTTCCCCAGCATTCTTGACATAAAACAGTCATTTAAAAAAAAACAAGTCATAATAAATACAGTTTCTATAGTAGCGAACTCTTGTCTTTCCACATTGTTCCTCATTTATTTCATTTGTATTCCCTTTCTCATCACATCATAATAAATACAGTTTCTATAGTAGCGAACTCTTGTCTTTCCACATTGTTCCACATCATTCCTCATTTATTTCATTTGTATTCCCTTTCTCATCACATCATAATCATTCACATCACAATTCACATGACACCACATCAATTCTCGTCCATCACATTTAATTACATCACATCCATTTACACCCATCACATCTCATTCATTCATATCCATCACATTCGTTCATTCATACCACCACATACATTCTCATAACCATCCCATCACATACATTCTATCCACATTATATAACATCACTTCTGTCCACACCATATCTCATTCATACACATTCTATCCACATTATATAACATCACTTCTGTCCACACCATATCTCATTCATACACATCCATCCAATCGTTCACCTGTACGACTACCCACATCTATTCATACATTCATATCTAACAATTCACATCCACATATATTCATGTCACATCACATCATTTTTCATCACATCACATTCCCTCACATACACATCCTCATCACATTCTTTTACATACATTCACATCCATTCTTTCACATACATCCACTCACATCCCATATCATTCATTTACATCTTGATTCACATGACATACTGATTCAAATGACATCACATCCCATCACATCTATTCACCTCACATCTCTTCACCCCTATTCACATCACATCCATCCATCCATTCATGCACATCTGTCTGATTTACATCACACATCTCATCACATCTATTCACCTCACATCTCATCACCTCTATTCTCATCACATCTATCAATCCCTTCATTCATATCACACATCTCATCACATCTATTTACCTCACATCTCATCACCTCTATTCACATCACATCTATCCATCCCTTCATTCACATCTATCTGATTCACATCACACATCTCATCACATCTATTTACCTCACATCTCATCACCTCTATTCACATCACATCTATCCATCCCTTCATTCACATCTATCTGATTCTTATCACACATCTCATCACATCTATTTACCTCACATCTCATCACCTCTATTTACATCACATCTATCCATCCCTTCATTCACATCTATCTGATTCACATCACACATCTCATCACTTCTATTTACCTCACATCTCTTTTTCTTCCTGAATTATCTTTCTCGAAAAGGGGGTGATGTTTCAATTACTAATTTACTGAATTTTATTCATTGAATATTCACTTAATTGATTTCTAAATTAATCACAAATTTTGATAAAGAATAAATTAATCATTTATCTGAATATTTCGACTTCGATAGATTTCTTGAATTTTCTCTTTACAAACCGAGTGAATATGAAACGATAGAATTTTCCCTCTCAGAGTATTTACTTATTCATTTATCAAATATTCATGAAAATTAAACATTAAATTAAAGAGAATCTAATTTTGATATAAAAATTCGTTATGCATCTATTTATGCATAAAATCAATTTAATAGGAATAACACTTTTAAAATAAAAAGATTTCTAATATGCATCTTTCTATGCATAGAATTTAAATCTAATGAAAATCACACTTTTATAATAATAAAAATTTCCAATATGCATCTTCCTATGCATAGAAATTGAATCTAATGAAAATAACACTTTTATAATAAAACAATTTCCAATATGCATCTTTCTATGCATATAAATTGAATCTAATGAAAATAACACTTTTATAATAAAAAATATCCAATATGCATCTTTCTATGCATAGAAATTGAATGTAATGAAAATAATACTTTTATAATAAAAAAATATCCAATATGCATCTTTCTATGCATAGAAATTGAATGTAATGAAAATAACACATTTATAACAAAAAATATCCAATATGCATCTTTCTATGCATAGAAATTGAATCTAATGAAAATAACACTTTTATAACAAAAAAAATATCCAATATGCATCTTTCTATGCATAGAAATTGAATCTAATGAAAATAACACTTTTATAATAAAAAAATATCCAATATGCGTCTTTCTATGCATAGAAATTGAATCTAATGAAAATAACACTTTTGTAATAAAAAAAAATCCAATATGCATCTTTCTATGCATAGAAATTGAATCTAATGAAAATAACACTTTTCTAATAAAAGAAAATCCTTTTATACATCTATTTATGCATAAAATAAGAATAACACTTTTAAAATAAAAAGAATTTCTTTTAGAATGCACAAACGGTGGGGATTATTCTTTTGAATAACATAAAGATAAAACTTATTTCCACAAAATTTAAGAATATTTTGTCATAACCTCCTTTGTATGGCTGACCATTTCTCAATTTTTACATTCTAAATTTACTTTAAAATTTATCCCAAGATAAAATAAAGCACTCTAATCTAATCAATTTTCAATTCTAAAGAGTAATCAATAGGAAAAGTTTAACTCAATTTATTTGTTACTCATTTTAGGATAAAGAAAGGCTAAAATTCTTAATGAAGAGAAGGGGGAAGCCTTTTCATCAAGGCTTATAATCCATAATCACATTAAAAAGCAAAGAATTCAGAAAACCATAGATTAGAATTATAAAAAAGTAGAATTAATAACTTACATGGAGTTTTGTGAGCTTTCCTTTGGCTTGAGGGATTGAGGATTCTACTCTTGTTTGGATCAAGAGTGGCCACCAATTCTTTGTAGAGGAATTAGTCAAAAACAAGTGAATTATCAAGTGAATTCAATGTTTTTGGCTTTGGGGAGGAGTAGAGTAACAGTGCATAAACACTATTAAGCTTTTACAAAGGGAGAGGCTTCTAATTATAGGAAAAAGTGCTCAAACCAAGCAAACTGATTCTAGAATTTTTCAGATCAGTTTGTTCAATTTTTGACTATTTTTGGGTTAGTTTAGCTTACTTTTTGGAACTAGACTTGAATTAGGAGAGAGGAGAGATTAAATATCTCATTTTATTGATTTAAAATAGAAAGCAATGATGAGAAAAAAGGTGCTTCCTTCATGAGGGAGAATCCCCATTTAAAATGGAAAGCAATGATGAGAAAAAAGGTGCCTCCTTCATGAGGGGGAATCCCCATTTTGAGGTGTCAAAAATCAGTTTTTTAACTATTTTCCTTGGTCCTTAGTCCACTCTTCATCTTATGTGAGTATTTACTCATTTTTTGGGGGGTTTTCCTTTATTTTTTTAATTTATCTCCTCTCCCTACATTTGGATTAATCTAATTGGTCCCTCAGAACCTTAATCCAAAATTTTCAGAAAATCTGGACTCTTAGGCTAAGGCCTTTTGAGCAGATTATAATTTATTTCTAATGCACCTTAGGAAATTCTTTTTAAACTTATGTTTTAGGAGAATTTAGTTTAATAAGAAAGGATATTTTTCCATCCAAAGATATCTAAAAATTGAGTTACCTCTCTCTAGAATATTTTCTCTCTCTAAGCCAGGTAGAAACAAGATCTTTTATTATTCTAAAAAGGGGATTGATTACAGGGGAAGAAATTGGACATCTTGAGGGGCTGGGGAGGAATCTTACATTATTATTGTCATGCTAGCATGTCTAGTTGGCAATGGTCATTTGAGAACTATTAATAAGCCTGATGACCTCAATGCCAAGAAAGTATGAGTGTGAGTACGAAGCAGGTTTCTTTGAGAGAGGGCTTTGGAGTGGGTTTTTTTTCACAAACCAATCTCTCTATATATCCTTGTTTTATCTCTCTTCTCCCCTCCCCCATCCTCCCTACTCCACCTCAACGCAGCCCAAGCCCACCTCCCTACTCCAGCTGCCCTGCCCTACCCTGCCCACCTCCTCCCCCTCCTCCCACTACAACCATGCACTCTCTCTCTCTTGCTCCATGCCCTCCCTCCCTCTACAACCATGCCCTCTTCCCCCCTCTCTCTTCCTTCCTCTCTCCACCTGTCTTATGCTCATTTCTTACTTTCTCACCACCTCCTCCCCCCTTCTAAACCCAATGTAAAATCAACTCCTTCTCCCTCTCTCTCTCCCTCTCCGTCTCTTTCTCTATCCCTCTCTCCCCCTCACCCTCTCCCTCAACACACACACACACACACACTCTCTCTCTCTCTCTCTCTCTCTCTCTCTCTCTCTCCCTCTCCCTCTACTCTCTCTTTCTCTCTACCTCTTTTAATCCACACCCTCATGCATGCTCTCTCCACCTTTGTCTATCCTTCTTCCTCTCTCTTCTCCACACCTATTTTATGCTCATTTCTCTGCTTCCCTACTCTCATGTCTCCTCTCCTCTCCTCTCTTGCCTACTCTCATGTCTCTATCTTCCCTATTCCTCTCTCTTTACATGCTCTCTATCTCCTTCTCTCTCTCCCTCTACACACACACACACACTCTCTCTCTCTCTCTCTACCTCCTTGTACATGCACTCTCATGCATGCTCTCTCCATCTCTGTCTATCCTTCTCCCTCTCTCTCCCTCACTGCCACCATACGCTCTCCCTTTGTTGTCTATCCCTCTCCCTCTCTCTCTCTCTCCATGCCCTCCATCCCTCTGTCCCTTCAACTCTATTTCACCGCCTTCTCATTCTCTCTTGCTCTCTCTCTATGACATGTTCCATCGTTGAGACATGTTATATATATATATATTTTCAAATAGCAATGAGCATGTCTCAACGATGGAACATATCATCCAGCTTATATTTTTCAAATGCGTGAGATCAAAAGGAACACAGGATATACAAATTAATTTGTTGTGATCTTTAAGAAGCCAATGTATATAGAATGACATTTATGATAGCCTCATTAGGCTCGGCCCTTATAACGGGCCACTAGAGAAAAATCTCCTGCTCCTGAATACAGTTCTTAACAACAACTACATTTCCCACTTTTGAATATGACTTTACGATGAATTCCTAGAACTCTCTTCCACGCTGACAGCCTCCTACAAGCAGTCAATTCCAATAGCCATATTACCGCAAGATCCTTCAATTCCAAACATAAAATAAGTACAACTATATGTATATAATTTAACACCAATATTAGTTGTGCAATCTCTAGGTGCCCCCTCATCAATCAATGTGGATATGCTTGAACTTGTTTGGCCATGTGCACCTTGCTCAATGTTATACAAAGGGATTCCTTAGTTTCAAGAAAAACATTGTGCAAATTAAATGAGTGTATTACACTTGAACAATCTAAGGATTACTTTTTAAGTTGTACGTAGTACCTTCAACTATATCTTCAATGGGTGTTTCCTCCACATCGCCTATCTGTCCTAGTTTGTTTTATGAAACCGCTTACATGATAAAGAATTAGCACCCTTCCACACTCAGTTGGTTAAGTATTTAAACAAATATGTCGATTAAAGTTAAATATTAAACTTGGAAGCTTTATCTTTATTGGCAAGATAGAGGACCATGCATAGGACTTGATGTTGGTTGGAGAGGAGCCAAGAGAGGCTTTCCTCTTTTTTTGCATTCCTTCCTTCTTGCTTCTCTATTCACAAAGAACCCATATGTTAGTGATGAAGTATTGTATAGAGGAATTCAAAAAATAATTTCTTGACATACCTGTGTAGATACCTCAATTTTGCTACTAGAGATTGTAGTGAGGTATACAAATCATGCTCATTCTCACTATCTTCACCCTCGTCACCATCATCATCCTCTTCTTCATCTTCATCAGAGTCACCCTCGAGATCCTCTTCTCACTTCAAAGACTTGCTCCCTAAACATCAATGTCATACTATATAAGTGGTCAATAAGACTTCTGTATGAAGAACACTTTTGTAATAAGACTACATTAAATTTTTTACTCGTTTCATCCTTCTTGTCATCAATGCACGTGTATAACTTCTCCTCCTCTTTTAGAAACTGATCTTTACAAAAGTCAAGGAATAGTGAAAAAGTTCTATATATTGTAGATGACCACACCTCGTTGTGCTTGTGAGTACATGGTTTTCGCATGCTCAATGTTACACCATTCCTTTAAAATTGGTGTGGTGAGTGTGGAATGGTCTTACTTGCAATGCAGCTTCGTATCCATCTATGAAAGAATAGTTAAAAAGCATTATTCATCTAACCATAACGTAATTAAATTCATAATGTAATCAATTTAATGCTACCTGAGTTAAGGTAGTAAGCATTGCACCTATAAACACATCTTGTCGGCTACAAGCTTCACATCTAGATGTGAGTCAATGCTTTGGTTTGAACCTTCACTGTGCACTCCTTAAATAAATTCTCTCTATGTTGACTTTTCAACTTGAAGGTCTCCATAGCAAAGGTGGTTGGCATGACTACTCTGTATGTGCCTTCTATATGTCTGACCAATAGACATCCGTACTCCACTATTTGATGCCACATCACCTCCCTCTACTACATCAGCCAATCATGGAATTGCATTGTTCCATTTGTGTTACGCATTAAATGTAATTCAATAACAATTATGCATTATTCATATTAAATTCACATTCAATAATAATAACTTACACTTAGGTACTCTGAAAGATGCAAGCGTGTGTGCATCTCCTAAAATCATAGCACCTAACATATTTGTCTTCTCGGAAGGTAGCAAGGTCAAAGAAGCTAAGCTGTACAACCTCTCCTCATTCAAGCAAGCAGGCTTCTCCTCCCAGTTCACTTGAGATAGTAATCTTCAAAAAAGAGAAAAACAAAATAAAATTTAGGGTTCATTTATGAGACTAAACGCTACAAAGCTTTATAGTACATTATACCAGAAGAACTCTTCTCCTTGTTCAGGACTAGCGATGATCACATATCTCCAAGTAGGTTTCCTCAGCTTTGGATGATGCTTATACATCCCTCTACCATTCCTCGAATTCCTTTTGGGGGAGTTGATCTTTAAATATCTCAACTTCTCTTTTTGCTATGAAGCACTCATATTGGAACACGATATGATATATTAATGCATGAGTTTATATATTAATCAAACTGTTGAAAATGTGATGGAGTTTTATGATTATATTGTGGTTACCTAGAATACTATTTGTGAGAGTACAACACCAAGTAGGCAATTATACCGAGATGGTCAGTGTGTTACCTAGAATACTATTTGTGAGAGTACAACACCAAGCAGGCAATTATACCGAGATGGTCACACTGACCATCTCGGTATAATTGCCTGCTTGGTGTTGTACTCTCACAAATAGTATTCTAGGTAACCACAATATAATCATAAAACTCCACCACATTTTCAATAGTTTGGATCTCGAAATACTTCTCATTCCACTTCTTATTCAACTCTGAAGCTTGTTGAAGTATTGTCTCTTTGTTAGATTGTCCGAGCGCTCTTATCAGCATAATCTTGTTAATGGGAGAGGAAGGAACATATCCAACCTCATTATCCTACCACAGAAAAAGTATTAATGTTGGATCACCAGAACTGTGTATATGTAGAGATACATGGCATGCTTAAAACATGCATACCTATTCAATCTAACAATAAGAGAGAGCACCTCCCCCTCTGCCTCCTCCTTGAACTCCAAGAGAATCATCTCCACAACTGGGTGGTAGTACTCTCTATGTTTGAATGTTGCATTTTAAACTACAATACCTCAAGACATTCATTGCTCACAAATTTCAAGAACATTTATATAATTGATTGAACACATACCTCTATTTACCTCCTCCATCCACAAAACCAACTGATGGTTTCCATCCCAAACATAGAATATCTTCTTCAAAAGGAACGACCACTCTATATCTTTGATTATGTTCTCAAAGTCCTCATCATTTTTCTTGTCCCATATGTCATCCCAAGATGCCTTGTCAGCTTCCGTTATGTCTCTCATAGGCAACTTTTATGACTTCAACGAGCATATAAACTTCGCCTTGTCCCTCACATATCCATAATTAAAAAATTCATAACTGAGTTTTTGATATCTATTTTGAACCCTTCTTATGCAAGGGTTTCTCACTAAACAACAAAGGGGAACATGAGGCATGGGAGTGGACTTTGTAACCTCTATGAGAATAAGAAGTGTGCAATTTCTATTACGTTACATTTCAAGAACAAAGTACAATCCCAACAATGAATGAGTCTCTCTATTGTGTTCTGTTAATAGATTCAAAAGAAGCCTGGTAGAATATGTCACTTTAAACATATCTTCCCTTACTCCTTCCTCTGCCTCCGCCTCATCCTCCTCTTCACTTTCTACAATCACCTCCACTTCTTCCTTTTTTGTCCTGCTCCAATGTGTTTTGGGTAGTCTCCTCTGTGCTTTTTGTCCTCTGGCTGGTGCTGATTTTCCATGCACTTTCCCCTTTGCCTCATTGACTTACTTTTTTGTTCTCTTGTACTTGATGGGATCCAATATTCCTCATCTTCAGGCACCACATGCCTCTTCTCCTAGCCACATGCATCTTCTTCTGGCATTTCTGATAAGAAATACTTCTTGAAGAAACTTGCTTCCATTTGGAAGCCCTTGTGACTTTCTCAACGGTTAAGTTTTTTTCCCAACCATGGACCTCTTGTGCAAGGTCCTTTTTCTACATTTGTATCTACATAACAATTCACCATACAATGTTACAGATTGACAAAGCAAGATAGATTTAAAAAAAATCATAACAAGAAAATACTTCTCTTACCAAATGTTTCGTAGGCCAAATTATAATAGATTTGATTGCCTCATGAAGATATGCAATTTCACCATTCTCTATTGGGAATGGTAGAGGCACGTTTTTCTCTTCACAAGCATAGACAGAAATGCCTACATGATTTTTAGGCAAAAGAACACCATGACCTCTATGTCATCCAGCTTCTGTTTGCAATACGATACCGGAACCAACGTGTGAATTGTTGTGGACAAGATTCATGTGATCTCCTCTTGAAAAAGCCATACTAAACATAAAAAAACAAAAAACAGATTTTTTCCATCATTAACAAAATATTTGAAAAGTTAATGACTTATTCAAATTTTTATTAGATGATGGATAGGAATGGAGAAACTAGCCTTTAAGTGAGTACAAGTTGTTGATAAAAGCTCTGGTGTACTTAATCCTTTGTACAGCAACAAAAGCAATAGTTAAGCAGCATGATATTAGTACACTCCAATGACATTCAAAGGCACTTATTGATTCTTATAAGCAATTAATCTAGCTAATTAAAGAAACTAGAGAATCCCATATATGGAAAACAAGAAAAGCATCAGTTTCAAAAGTAATGGCATGCTAAGAGCTTAATGAATCTCTTTAGGCTACACACACATCCTTAATCCAAAGAAAAAAAAGGAGGGGGGGGAGTTGATGCTTACAAGCTCTTAATCCAATGGAGCTAATTCAAGAGACTAGAAACTATTCATCCAATACCTTTTCCTATAGCATAGGCACTCATTCCCTCACAACAGCGTCGTGGTGAGAAATCCTCCATAGTAGGAGACAAGCTATGCCGCCTAACTCCTAATCGTTCTTATCAAAGAGAAAACACCTGAATAGGGCATGAAAGCATCCAAAAAGGGAGAGTGAGTAAAGAGAATCCCATATATGGAAAACAAGAGAAGCATAAGTTTCAAAGTAATGGCATGCTAAGAGAATCTACACGGGAAAAGAACATAAGAATCTTTTGCCATGTCTCTCTCTCCATACTCTCTCTTTATCTCACCTCATCTTACTCCCATCCTCTCCTCTCTCTCTCTCCACCCCCTCTTTGTCTCTCTCCACCCCCCCTCTCTCTCTCTCTCTCTCTCTCTCTCTCTCTCTCTCTCTCTCTCTCTCTCTAGAAAAACAATGATTCTCTTGTAGTGTAGTGACTATGGATTACATGGGTGATATTTTTCATGTTGATACTATACTAGTCTATTTTGGTGTATTGTGTTTGTGCCTTATCACCTGACATGGTTTGATTGTTATTATGGATTTAGGTGATACGTGTGAGGATACTAAGTGACGTGTCACACATGTGTGAGGTTTATCGACTGAGGTATTGCACGAGTTATGAGTAGTGCAAGGATCATCATAGTTGAGGTGTCGCACTTTATGCAAGGGCCACTAATGTATGGATTTTGTTGGTGCAAGTATTTTTCACACATGAACATTATTATTTTTAGTTGGCCTTGAGCCAAATGACTTTACATATTATTTATCTGCACTTGTGCATGCAACGTTAGTATTTTATATTTAGCACATGTGATAGTGGATTTTTAGTTTTATACACTTTGTGTGTGAACAAGCTCTTACTGCTTGTTATTTTTGCTAAAATGGAAAAGCAAAGCTCAATCTTGTACGAATCGTCTAAAATTAGCCCTAGTGTTAGTAGCAGAAATCCTCTATGGCTAATTGGGGATGCCTAAGAAGCCATTGTGTCATGTTAACTTATTGGTATCGTGAGTGATTTCACTAATAAAAATACTAATATGTTAGTGTTATTAGCATATGCATAGCAGGGCCATGCTAGTGAATATATATTATAGGTGATATTTTTCATGTTGATAATATGCTAATGTATTTTGGTATATTGTGTTTGTACCTTATCACCTGACATAATTTGATTATTATTATGGATTTAGGTAGGTGATACGTGCGAGGATACCAACTGAGGTGTCGTGTATGTATGAGGTTATTGAGACTCAGGTGTCGCACGGGTTATGAGTAGTGCAAGGATCATTGAGAGGTGACACACTGTACAAGGATCACCAATTGAAGTGTCGTATAGATTTTGTTTGGTGCAAGTATTTTTCATACGTGAACATTATCTATACAAGATAAAGCAAGAGTGCCTACCCCTTTAAGTGGAGAAAGGAGAGAGAGAATTTTTGAAAATGAGAAAGGAGAAGAGAAGACAAGTGTTTGGGGGTTTCCTTTCCCCATGCCTAGATGCATTGGGGCTCACAATTAATTGTCACCCCATCAAGTCATTTTCTCATTGAATGAGTTTCTTTTATATATATATATATATATATATATAATACATTAGAAAGCAAAGTGCCCACCCCTCCACATGCACACACATATATCTTCTAATATTATATTATGTGCATGTGTAAGAGAGAGAATATACATACTTATGCATACATAGATAAATAAATAAATACACACACACACACACATATATTATGTATGTAGGTATGTAAGCATATATTAGAAGCAATCCCCCCTCCTCCACATACACACACATATATATCTTCTAATATTATATTGTGCGTATCTGTAACAGAAAGAATATACATACCTATACATATATAGATAAATACATACATATACACACACACACACATATATATTATGTATTTATGTAAGTATATATGTATATATGTATATATGTATGTATCTGTAGGTATGTAAGCATGTATATATAAATAGATCTATACACACACATGCACACCACACAGACACACACATGATACGCACGTCGCATGCATGGACACACGTACACACACATAAAGATATACACAATTACACACGCAAGCTTGCACATACACATACATGCACACAAGCACATACATACACTCACATACACAAGTACACGCATGCACACATGTATACATAAACATAAATGCATATCTTTTACACCTGCTACATGCAGACATGCACGTGCATGTGCACACACATAGACATAAAGATGTACACATGGACATATTCACATGCTCACACACACGTCCATACACACACTTGCATATGGATACACACAAACATAAACATAAACATAAACACCATGTATACACAATCACACCATACACACAATCAAGACACTCACACAACGCATGCATGCATGAAGTCGACATTACACAATTACACACATGTATGTATGTGCACACATGATCACACATGTGTGAAAGTGTGTGTGTGTGTGTGGGGGGGAGGAGTGTGTGTGTGTGTGTGTTTGTATGCGTGTGTGAGGGGGGAGAGAGAGAGAGTGTGTGTGTGTGTGTGTTTCTATGCATGTGTGAGGGGGTGTGAGAAGAGAGAGTACATGTGCATGTGTGCATGAGAGAGAGGGGTGTTTGTGTGCATGTATTTGTGTGTGGAGGGGAGAGTGTGTGTGTGTGTGTGTTTTTATGCGTGTGTGAGGGGGTG